>NC_056522.1:91029206-91097692 GCF_019175285.1 Sceloporus undulatus
GTTAGAGGCCCAAGTGCCACATGATGGAGTGAGCTCCATCTTCCAACTTCTGCAAGCCTAGCAGTTCAAAACCATGCAAAAGTGCAAGTAAATAAATAGGTACAACTTCAGTAGGAAGTTAAGAGCATTCTGTGCAGTCATGCTGTCCACATGATCATAGAGTCATCTTTTGACAACACTGGCTCTTTGGCTTAGTAACAGAGATAGAACCACTCCCTACAGTTGGACATGACTAGACAATCTTGTCAAGGGAAAGCTTTTATCTTTTATAAGCCAAGTATATTAGCAGAGCTTTGCCTCTAGAAAAATGCAACTGGTCGGGAATTTACACTCTAAGGAACTGGATAGTAGAACAGTTGTCCAGTTAAAAAATATGCAATAATGTTGGAAATACATAGCTACAAAAATGATCTGGTGACAGAAAGTTTTTGTCCTGTACAAGGAAGACAACAGTTAAACCTCTTGACATATTATTTTCTTTTAATTCATAGTTTTCATGAGTTTTAACAGGGGAAAAAACATGAACAGAAACGTCAGAGTCATGTGAAAATCAAAACCAATGTCACATCCCAGAAGAAAGGCCATCCCAACTGCCACTGCCCTGGCCTTGAAGAGGGAGAAGAAGTTTCTGCTGGACTTTATCTCCCCCACCCCCGTACTGACATTCCCTTTCCTTGTGTGTCCTGCCTTTAGACTCAGAGCCTGAGGGAAAGGAACTGTTTTATCTTGTTCTTTTTCTTGCAAAGCACCAAGTGCAGTAATGGTGCTATATAAACAAACAAACATCTATAAACCTATACAATTCTTTTTCTGCAGTTTCCATTTGGGATCTGTAATTAAAGTTCTTCTGTTCAAGGATCTTTCTTGACATTAGAGACAGTATGTCCTGGAATAATGAATTATTTTCCCACCAGGGTTTGAATACTGGATATTCATAGAATGGGTTGATTGATTTGTTTAAAATGCTGTCTAGCACTGCTATCAAAAGATGGCATAGACCACATTAGGTCCAAAACACATTGCATAGGTAATCCAGTTTGAAACTGCTTTAGCTGTCCTGGGTCAATGCTAGAGAATCCTGGGAACTGTAGCTTTGTGAGACATTTAGCTTTTTCTTGCAGAGTTGGTGCTACAATAAACTACAATTCCCAGGATTCCCTAGCACTGAGCCAGGGCAGTTAAAGTGGTCTCAAACTGGATTATTTATGCAGTGTGTTTTGGACCTTAATCACTGCATCATTCCCCACTGTTTGCAATTTGGTTAGGCATAAACAAATGGGACTTGATAATTATGATTAACTTAAATCCCATTGATTTCAGCTGTAAATAGCACTAACATTGATAGAAAGGCACAGTGTGATTGAATTTAGCTCGTGTATTGATGATGAAACTATTTTGATCTTTACAGAGCTTAGCTATTCATATTCTGTTACAACTTAAAGCACACATAACATTTAAAACAACTGGTTCACACTTTCATTGCTATATCTTATTCTGAATTAATTATAGTATAAAACTTAATTGAGTGGCTGTATTTGACCCTTAAACCTAATTCTACACTCACTCTTCTGTGGAGCTGCAGTGTCAGATTATATTAAAGAACTTCACACCCCAGGTTAAGTGGTCTGCACTCTGTGGTGCTGTTTAAGAGATTACTTTAAACAGTATTAATTTCCTCTGACTCAATTGCCGAATAATGTTCAACCCTAATTCTTCCTTAAATCTCTGTGTACATATTTTGACGATTTCAGAGAGATGCCCCCATTCCAGTGTATCTAAATCTTACATGTATAAATGAGCAAGGGGAGATTTTAAGTCTAATCTTTTATTTAGTTTGGTAGTCTTTGGTCCTACAGTGGAGTTGGCTACTTCACACAATAAAATCCATATTGCTAGCTTTCTGCCCTTTCCAAGCCATTGGCCAAATGGCATACCAGAGAATGCTGTCACATTGATTCCATACAGAGCTGTGCTCAGTAGGATTCAGAGAAATAGCTGTGTTAGTCTGGAATATCAGCATATGAAGGGATCTTGAGACTAATTGTGCAAAAGAAGTTGTAGCAAAGGTTTTTGTAGACTTGGCTTACTTCCTAAGATGCAAGGAATTTGAGGAATCTGAGGATGCATGGAATCTGCAACTGAACAAGTAGACCAAGTGTACAATAGTTTATGTGACAACTTTTTTTGCACTGTAAATCTCAAAGGTTCTTGCTACGAGACCCCTTTACAGAGCTGTGATCAGATATTTAAGGAAGCACAGCCCTGATTCAGGCCTCTTCACCATCTTCACTCCCCACTCACTTCCCTCTATATAGCATGAGAATTCACCTTTATGTCATCTTTTTGTGATTCAATGGGATTTTTAAACTGTGCCACATTTAGTTGGTGAGATGTTTTTTTTCAACACCTTCATACTATATGCTATATAATGTTGGCTACAGTTTACTATCTGGCCTAATTGGCTAAGTGTTGCTTTTATGTCACAACTGGTAGAATGTGGGCACTTAACTTCAATTGCCTCTCTCTGAAGGCTTTCATTGGCTGGCTCCATGATATGAAAGAATTCACCCATTTTCTTATCATTGCAGATGTGTGATGGGTTCTCCTTCCTTAGTAAAGAGAGCAAAAAACCTTAGTTGGGGGGATCTCTTGGGACCATCTGATCCCTTCAGAGGATCAGACTAAAATGAAATCCAAGGTTTATACCATAGGATTTTGAGCCTGGAAACCTCAGGATGGGAGAGCCTGTTTAACCAGGTTTTCACATACAAATTCATGTTTGCATGTCCCTTTGGCTACCATGTTGCAGATTTTTGAAGTTAATAAAGTTGTGACCTGACTTTTTCAACTAACTCTTGTCTCTGGCATCATCATTTGGATGGGAAGGCAAAAGATAACATCACAATAATGAGCAAAACATAGTTCAAAACATACTATTTTACACTTTTTATACTATTTTGTTGTTTTAGCCCATTTCAAATGGTCTGATTTTAACTGATAAAAATTATAATGTATATTATAAGCTGTTAAAAATATAATTATTTGTTTTTTTTAAAAAATAATTTTATTGTAAGCCACTCTAAGATCTTCAGATAGATGAAATATAAATATTTCATCAAACAATTACTTAACTTTTGTTATGGAAAGAACATGGAAAGCCAGATTAGCATGATTCCTGTTGGAATTCCTGACTGCTACTTTTAAAGGCCTCTTGCTCAAACAATTCTGAAAACACTAGTTAGATTTGCCTAGCTTCTTTTAAACTAAAATCGCTCTCTCTTTCTCTCTCTCACCCTGACCCCCAGCTGAGACTTTATTCAGAGAATCTTTTTAGCTTCTTCTTTTTCTTAAAGTTTTGTTCTAGCTCAAAGGACCTCCTATTTTCTCTGCTTCAGCGAGAAGTACAATGCTCTCTAGCTTCTCCTGATAGACAAGAAACATAATCTTGGTCACCCCTGAAATACTTCCCCCCCCCACCAAGATGCATGTATCTTTCTCAGGGAGATCTTTATTTTCCCCACTTTTAACCCCCCTCCCTTTTCTCCATCTTCTCTTCTTAACAGCCTCTAAATCCCAGATTGCCTGGCCTAAAATCAACATCAACTCCTGGAATCTGAGTCTGGTGGTCTGAGCACACCCAATGGCAGTTTGGAGTTGGAAATCCTCTCATTGTAATGAGTTAACATCTTCCTTTTTGTAAATCACCATATTGTATTAACAAGTTGTCTGTGTCATCCATTCATTGCTTAACATTTATGGAGCTCTGTTATAGTATTTGCTATTGCTCCATTCTAGTAGTTGTGAAAATTCTGATTCTTGTGTGTTCAATAAATTTCTCCTTTTAGATAGTTCTGTGTGGATGTGGGTTACTGATTCCAATCAGCTGAAGATGTGCTACTGCTATAGTCCAATACAAAAAGGCATGTATACTCAGAAAATGTGTGACTTCATGCATGTGTTGAGAGTATACCTGTAAATAGTACATTTAAAGTATGTTAACAGTTTGCTCATAGAAAGGCTATACCTTATTTATTCATTAGATAAGATGTAGTACAAATGATGTGACTAGTTATGTTTTGTGTTCAGTTTACAAAAATAAAATAAATAATAATGCAAAGAGACAGAAATCCACAAAAAGCCAGAAATCCACAACTTCCTTTCTTTCTTACAGAATTCACAGAAAGTAACATTTTTTTATTTTCATGGCAGATTGAAATGCTGAAAAATATGTGTTACATTTCCCCATATCTTGTCTTAATTCAGTTCTTCTTTCTTGAAAAATGGGAGGCAAAGGACGAGAAAGATTTTCAATTACTAAATGGTCATAGCAGCCTTCAGCCCTTCTATATTGTGAATTCACACAATCTGTTCTTCTGATCTGTCATCTTCAGCTGGATGTCTTTCATTCAATAGACAGTTTAGGAAAATCTTATCTGTATCTGCAATGTATATAATGCATTACAAGAAACCCAGGATCTTGGTACATCTCATTTTAACACCACCTGATGTGCTTCAAAATTTTGAACATCTGTGGGAGGTTTATGGTATCTCACCCACAATTAAACCAAGCAGAAGAGATCTAGAGGCAGCTGGCTTGCAAATTTACTACATGCAGAGATGCCAGGAGTGAGGAAATAGCTAATTATGTTAAAATCAGAACAAAACTACAGTTTCAGTATAGTTAACTGGGTCACCAAAGCTGTCATTCAACAGAAAGATTTGGTAAGTCAAACATGAGATTTATATTACAGCCACTCTTAAAATATTGTTTCCTTTGATATAGGCACCCCACTCCTGCAGATATAAACCCATCAGCACTTCAGCTGAGTAAATTAAGCTGCAGATAAAAAATTACAAGTATGTTAGGTATTTTGTGAAACGAAACATGCTTAACCTATCACAATCTAAACACTTCAACCTGGAAGTTTTGTTTTAATGACAAAGAGTATCACTCCTGCTGTTCTTAGTACTGTCCTAGTAATTGTACCAGTTGTACAGCCAAGGGACATTCTGTGTCTATCTATTCAACTTGCATGCATATAAAGAGAGATAACACT
This sequence comes from Sceloporus undulatus, assembly GCF_019175285.1. Taxonomy (NCBI): domain Eukaryota; kingdom Metazoa; phylum Chordata; class Lepidosauria; order Squamata; family Phrynosomatidae; genus Sceloporus; species Sceloporus undulatus. Next base: position 91,034,264 of record NC_056522.1, read on the forward strand.
ATAAAAATGCAACTCTTTTCAAGTAAAACACAGATAGGAATAGCTTACAAGTTTCTAGTATTCTATCTACATATAGGAACTCAATTTGTGAATATCTGATTTGAACAACAACAACAAAAATAAATAAATTAGGAATGCTCCCATGACTTCTAGAAGCCATGGGGACAATACTGATATACATTTGGCACTTTCTGGGCTATTCTAGGCTGAGGAGAAGTAATTAAAAAACCAAAGTAAACTGGAGCTGTTTTACTTTTTCTTTTTTAATGCCCTACCTGGGCCTAAGATGTTCTGGAGAGGTCAAAAACATGGCAATATTGCTTTGGGTGTGGGGGCCTTTTAAGGCTTTTAAAATAAAAAAATAACAGGTCTTCCAAGGTGACCTTAAAACCCTAGGTGTTTCCACCTTATTTTATCAGGTATCTGTAGGTACAATAAACATTGCTTAAGAGTGCTTTTGGAAGATGTCCGGAACAAACCGGCATAAAAAGCTGGTTTCCAGACAACTTGGGGGCATGGCATACAGACAACGCATGCTCCCAATATACCTGGAAGCCATCTTCAAGCTGCCTGCCTGCCTGCCCACACATGGGCTGACTTCTGGGTGCTCCGGCAGCGCAGTGTTTACATGCTCCACACTGCTGCAACAACTTAAAGCTGCCCATGGGCTGCAACAGAATGGAAAAGCTGGATTTTGCTGGCCAAAAAAAGAAGCGGTTGTTTTCTGCTCATATTTTGGCCAGCAAAAAGGCAGAATGGGGCTGAAGCATGTTATTGCTACAGCCACAATCTGTCTTCAGTAGAGGGGGCTGCTCTGTTTCACCTCCAAGACTCTGGAGTTCAGGGATTGATTCCCTGTTTGGCCATGGAAACCCACTGGGTGACCTAGACTGAATCACATACTCTTCACCCCATAAAAGCCAATAATAGGTTGCCTTAGGGTCACTATAAGTTGGAAGTGACTTGAAGGCACACAAAAATAATAGCTAGTAACTCTGAACAATATGTTATAACTTTTCAGGGTTTATTTTGAATTCGACTATAAGTATTTCCCATTCAGAGTGATGGAATTGCAGTTATCCACATCTCAATGTTTCTCCTTTTGTCATATCATGACATCAGTAATTCTGATTGGCTAAACAGCTTCTCTTACACATGTTCTTAGAAATATTTGTTTCTTTTTTATATTTTTATTGAAACTTTATTATTAAACCAAATATAGAAAAATGAAGGAAAAAACCCAGTTACAACTTGCAACTGTTGACATTAATAAATACATAGTAACATACATAAACATACTAACAGTAAACACAGTGAAAGATTTACAACTTTATTGTGTCACAGTCATTAACCTTTCACATTTCATCTTATCATATAAGGATAAGCAATTAGTCTACATAAATATTCCTAATCCACAAACTGTGATCTTAACTTTCAATTGAGGGGTTGTACAGATTGCTCCTAAAGGATTGCCCCTAATGCAGCCACCCCTTTCCTGGCCGGATTGGGGCTGTGGCAACCTCATGCTGCGGCCCCAATCCAGCCTCTGGAGAGCGCAAAAAGGAGCCACAAAAAGCAGCTCTTTTTTGCACCCCTCAAGATAGGCCATAGCCACAGCAGTGCGGCTTTATGACTCCCCTTCAGTGCTGCATCTTTATTCAAAATATAGTTTTCCATCCGTTGTCAAGAACACTGGTGCGTGGCAAAATGGTGCCATGCAGGCGGAGTGAGGGTGTCCATAGGCCAGTGCTTTCTGCCAGTCTGTATCAGGCCTAAGACACAATTCTTACCTATATCGATTTTAACATCACTTAATAAAGCCTACTGCCATTGTATCCTCTTTATCTGTTGTACATATTCTCTACATAACTTCCTTTTGTTCAAGAAATCATTTATAGTTTTCTCTTTAATAACATGTGTTAGTTTCTCCATTTCTGCAATTTCCAACATTTTTGATGGAATGATGGAAGTGCTTAGCATTATTTGTGGTTGGCTAGGATTATTCAAGGAGAATGGGGGCAGGCATGTTAAGAAGCTGCAGGAGCAGAAAAGAAGAACCATTGCCCATGAACAACCATAAGACAGTTTTAAAAAAACAAGTAAAATAACACAAAAGCATTATTTTTCTACAAAAAATTAGTGACCTTTTAGCCCAACTTTGAGTTTACTCTCACAAAGAACAGAATCATATCGACATGTCCTTGAAAGCATAGGGGAAAAGGATGGTCTCTTGTATTTATCACTCCCAATTTCTCATTTTTTTCATGAGATATCTTTGTTCTAATTAACAACTCCTCTAATACTCTGATGAATCCTTTCCTTATTGCTCCTGATTCAAACTATTATTACTGTTTTGTGTCATGCACATTGCATTTGCTTGGAAACTCCCCTGTTACTTTTTGACCTTGTTCAAAGGGACATTCTTCTGGCAAATAATGATGTTCCTGTCCCAGCTGGAATCTGAAAAACACAGTACCATCACTACATGTCTAATCTGAGAGTAGCAAAGAAACATGGAAACCACAACTGTAGGTTGTGATTTATCGGTGAATAACAGTCACTAATGAGCTATTCTGTACACATTCACAGCCCATGGGATTTCTTCCCCAGTCTCCATAGCACAGGCTTTGTTAGTGAACACTTCATTTGTAACAATCACAGAAGTGATGTAGAATAGAGTATTGTGCCTTTCATCAAGAGGATATAGGTACTGAAAAAGAATTGTTGTGCAGGACCTGTTAATTTTGGATCACACAAATCTATTGATTTTTTTCATCAGTTATAATTGGTTTTTTTAATTATTACTTCACTGCAGCTTCTTCAAAAGATAGTTTTCCATCCTTTGTCAAGAACTCCAGCATAATGACATATTTTACAGATTAATTCACATATTATAGAGATTACTTCAGGAAATATAGCTGCATCATCAAAGGAAAGTTATATATGAGGATTATCTTAACTGGATCATCACATGAAGTTCCATCTAGACCACAATGTCTCTCCAGCAATGGCCAGCAGATGTATCTAGATGACTCAAGCATGTGATCTAAACTACATGATACAAACATAAAGGAAAATAATTTAGAGCCATTGGCTGATCTGGTCTCAGAGAAAGTATATTTTGGGAAATGCAGTTGCTGAACTGCTGTTTCTTTCCTCTTGCCTCATTGGCTATGCTGTGTAGAGGTTGCTCTCTAAAAAATATCTGGAAGGCTGCATAATTTCTAAACTGTAGGATTAGGGGTAGTTTCCCATGGTTTTAGCCTCTTTTGGGGAAAGAGGAAGACTGGTTTGATTGAGAGGAAGTCTCCTTTGGCAGATTATCTTTCTTAGATTATTTTAGATTATCTTTCAGGTATCTATTTGGTAAAAATCCACATTGTTCCTTACCAATCCAATTTTGTAAAATATTTTTCAATCTAGTCGCCAAAATCGCAGTAAAAAATTTATAGTCTGTTTTTAAAAGGGAAATTGGTCTATCATTCTGAGGATCTAAATCTTCTTTATCTTATCGCTTCTCGGCCTTTTGGCTAAAATCAAGTGTAAAAGTGTTTGTCTTCTTTTGTGATTAAACAAATATTCGCTTTCCCCCAGGTTTGTGGAGCCCGTTTCTAGTATTGAATGTATTGTTTTTTGAAATGGTAACCATAATTGTTCCATAAAGATTTTGTAATAAAGCGAGGTAAAGCTGTTTGGCTCTGGAGTTTTGTTCAGTTTACACTTATTAATTGCTTCTTCAATTTCCATTCTTTAAACTGGCCTATTAAGTTCTTCTTTCTCTTCTTCCTTAATCTTTGTAATACCTTGTTTATTTAAAAACTCATTAATTTCCTCTATACACACCAACTTTTCTTATAGATCCTTGAATAATACCTCTGAAAGATATTTTTTATTTCTCTATATTTTGTTATAATATCCCTACCATTTTCATTTTAGCAATCGTCCTTTTTCAACTTTTTTCCTCAGTTTGTACAACAACCAAATCTAATTCTATTTGTTTCTGTAGGAAATTAATTTCCCTTTGGGGGGGGGGTTCTTCTTTATTCCCCCCCTTTCTAATTCTTTCTCCTTTCTCCTAATTTTATCATTTATTTCCTTAATTTTATCATTTAATTCTATATTTTTTATGAACACCCCCCCCCCTCCGGGTACCATTTCCACTTCTACTTTTTCTTTTATGTTGTCCTGGCTTCTTCAGTTATATGATCATTCTGTAATAATGTTTCATTTAATCTCCAATATTATTCTTGTTTTCTATCTTTTAAATTTAAGACAATAGGGTTATGATTCATCAGCCTTCTTGGCAATATTTTGATACCAATAATATTGTGTTTCAATATTTTAGAAACAATGAAAATCTAAATTTGAAAAAGAAAAGTGTCTGAGTAAAATGTAAATTTCTATGCCAATCCAGATTTCTGTCTCCATACATCAATAATGAGAATTGGTCTAGTATTTCTAGACTTTTGGAAGTTTTCCTTGATTTATTTTAATCTTATTCTCTGATTTTCTATCTACTCTTGGCTCCACCACTCCCTTAAAATCTCCCATTATTATTATCCTTTCATAGCTGTAAGTTATTAATTCAGAATTACGTTTCCTATAAAATTCGTCCTTATTTTCAAGTGTCCCATAAATACCTTCTATCAATGTTTTCTGATCTTGTACTTCAATTTCTATACCTATATAATATCCATCCTTATCTTTAAATATTGTTTCGCTTGGAATGATGGTTTAATGTATACTACTACACTTTTTTCCCTTTTCTGTTCTCAATTCTCTTCTTAATTTCCTATTTTTCAATAGTCTTTCTTCCCCTTTCCTTATTTTCATCTCTTGAATACATATTACATCATATTCAATTTTTTAAAATAATGAAAGATCTTATTTCTCTTCTGACCCAAATTTAGACTCTTCACATTCCAAGCTATGAGTTTCATTATTTGTTATATTTGCCCATGACACATTTATTCTTTTTTCCTTATTTCTCCTTAGATCTTCTCCTTCTTTTTCCCTTCTGTCTCTCTCCCCTTTCTCTATTCTGTTATTTTTCTTTTCCCCTTCTCTCTTTTCTGTTTTTTTCTTTCTAGATTCTTCATCTCATTTAGTACTAATTATTTTCCCTTCATGTCTCTCTTACCATTTCCCCTTCATTCCTCCTTCCTCCTTGCTATTTTCATCATTACTCCTTGCTTTTTCCTCGTCTTCTTCCTCTTCTACTCTCCTCTGAAATTTTTAACTGTGCCTGGAAAGAAACTGGCAGCCAGTGAAACTGTTTCAGCAAGGGTGTTGTGTGATCTCTATAACCTGCCCCCATTAACAACGTGGTGGCAGCTCTTTGGGCTAGCTGAAGTTTCTGAACACTCTTCAAAGGCAGTTCCAAGTAGATCATGTTACAGTAGTCCAAAAAGGATGCAGTCAAGGCATGTACCACCATGGCCATATCTGACATTTCAGGGAATGAGTGCATTTGGCACACAAGTTTTAAATATGCAAAAGCACTCCTGGTCACTGCAGAGACCTGGGCTTCCAGGTTGAAAGCTAAGTCTAGAAGTCCTCCCAAATTGTGAACATGCATCTTCAGGGGAAATGTAACCACATCTAACACAGGCTGTATTCCTATTCCCTGATCTGCCTTCCGACTGATCAGGAACACCTCTGTCTTGTCAGGATCAAGTTTCAACTTGTTTGCCCTCATCCAGTCCCTTACTGATGACAGACACTGGTTTGGGACCAGGGCAGCCTCCTTGGATTGAAGTGGAAAGGAGTAGTAGAGTTGAGTGTCATCTGCATATTGATAGCACCACATCCCAAAACTCTGGATGACCTCTCCCAGCAGTTTCATGTATACGTTAAATAGCATGACAAAACAGAACTCTGAGGGACCACACAAACCAATGGCCAGGGGGTTGAGCAGGAGTCCCCTAGCACCATCTTCTGGGTTCACCCCTCCAGGAAGGAATGGGCCACTGTAAAACAGTACATCCAAGTCCCATTCCAAAGAGGCAGCCCAGAAAGATCACAAGATTGATGGTAATGAAAGCTGTTGAGGGATCCAGCAGAATTAACCAGAACATACTCCCCCTGTCCATTTCCCTGCATAGGTCATCCACCAAGGCAACCAAGACTGTCTCTGTTCCATAGCCAGGCCTGAAACCAGATTGAAATGAATCTAGACAATCTGTTTTGTACAGAAACCCCTGGAGTTGGGAAGCCACCACAGGTCCCACTACCTTGCCCAAAAATGATAGGTTAGATACTGGCCAATAAATAGTCATTATAGCAAGACTGAGGGATGGCTTTTTTAAACAAAGGCCTCAAAACTGCCTCTTTTCTGGTCTGTTTAATAAGCCAAGAAGGACAGTGATATAAGACACATGTGATGGCTTTCACTTCTCCAAGGATCCTGTCCACATCATCAGACTGCACACATTGGAAAGTATCCAGTAACACTGGATATACAGGTTCCAAGGTTACATCCATTGGCACCGTATCAACTACAGCCTTTAAGTTGGAGCCAATCTGAGCGGCTTTACCTACAAAATGCTGTGCAAATTTTCACAGTGGGCTACCCAGTGGTCTGCATTCTCTACTAGAAGGTGAGTGTGCAAAAGATCCATGAGTATTCAAAACAACTCTGCTGGATGGCTCCATGCAGATGAATGTTGGGAGCAAAAAATAATTCTTTGCTGCCCGCACTGCCATGGAGTAGGCCTTCAAATAGGTTCTAGCCCATGTTTGGTCAGATTCATTCTGAGTCTTCCATCAATGTCTCTCTAGTCTCCATCTCACTTGCTTCATCATCAACTCCCTGGAGAACCGGGGGGCTGGTTTGGCGCCACTCCATAATAGGGGATACTCAGGAGGATTGTGTTCACAGCCTTGGCCATTTCCCCATTCCAAAGGACAGCCAGAGCTTCAACAGAATGGCCTGCTGAGGTGCCAGTAAACTCCCCAAGAACCCTCAGGTATCCATCCAGATCTATCAGCCTCCTGAGGCAGATCAATGTAATTTGTCCCCCATCTCTGCAGAGGTTCTGAGTCCCAGTGAGTCCTAAGTCTGACCAGATAATGATCAGTCCATGACAACAGAACTGTGAAGAGTTCCTCCAAACCAAGATCATGATCACCCCACCCAGCACAGAAAACAAGGTCCAGAGTGTGGCCAGCAGCATGGGTGGGGCCAGTTACCACTTGGTTGTCATGGAGGCCATGAAATCCTGAGCCATTCCTGAAAGGGCCCTCCCAACATGGATGTTGAAGTCTCTTGGCACTACTAGATGAGGAGACTCCGACACCAACCACAAGACCACCCAAGCTAGCTCAGCAAGGGAGACTGTTGAGCAGTGGGGTGGGCAATACACCAACAATCCCTATTCTGTCCTGGCTACCCACCTTTAGGTATACACACTCAAACCCTGTAGACTGTGTGAGGGGGCATCTGGTCAGGGAGATGGAATCATGATAGACCACTGCAACTCCACCTTCCTGCCCCCCAAGTCTTACCTGCTTCTGGACAGAGAATTCTGGTGGGCAAAGCTGGGAGAGATTATCCCTCCCTCCCAGCCTCATCAAGCCAGGTGTCTGTAATACAGTCCAGGTCAGCTTGTTCATCCAGAATCAGGTCCTGAATGGCAGCTATTTTACCATTCACTGACCTAGCATTCAGCAGAACCATTTTCAATCCAGAGGGTTATCACCAAGCATATCCAAGTTATTTGGATTGGGAAACAATTTGGGGACAACAAGCACCCTCTTGTGCTCCCCTCTTCCTTGATATTTTAATTCTCTCCTTCCTCTATATATCCCTCTGCCCTTTATGACTCCAGTGGCTGCTCCCTGAATCTGTACATCCCCTCCCTCCTCTGGAAGACGTATCCTTCCTTTAGGCTGACAGGACAGTAACTATTAAAACACAGACAAGTAGATGATAAAAACCAGAATGGTAAATGCAGGTAACAGCCTTTATCTTTGTCCAGCAGAAGGACAAGCCTTTGCTTTATATACCCAGTACAAGAGTAAAGTGCAAGTGTAAAGAGCAATGTCTGCCTAGACTACTGAGGGAGATATACAAGGCAGCAGCAAACAAAGCAGCCTCTTCCTCCTCACAACCTCCTGATGGCCTCTGTGGTCTTCAGTCTTTCTGCTGGGTGTTGTATGCTACATATCAATAAAAGATATTCCAAGCTGAAGTTCAGAGCTGTTAGGTTTAAACACTGATGTTGATGGTTGGGAAGAAAGAAATCAATTCATTGCCATTAATTTGTTAAATCATTTTTTTTTAAAAAAGAAAGAAACTATGACATTTACAGAGAATAACATGTTTGACTGTCATCTTTGCTCCTATTCTGTTATTGGTGTCTTCTCTTTTATGCCATTTTTAAATTGCCTTCTGCAATATCAAATTGACCATAAAGAACATGAGTATATCTTGAATATCTTGAATGCATTTACATTACAAATCTTAGATGTGTTGTGGGGGGCACAGTAGATAATCCAGTTCAGGGTAGGGACAGGCAGACAAATATGAGAAATTGTCTTTTTTAAAATAGTATTTCTTATGCATATTCCAGTCCTCTCCAGCTTCTGTGTCAAGCTCCTTGCACTCTTCGAGGAAGAAGATGTCCCCCTGCCCTGCCTTAAAACACAACAAAACCAGCTCTCCCCCTCCTCCTCTTCTGTTTAAGACCATCCCACTGCCATGCATTTTGAGTCAGAACCTCATCCTCTTCTTCCTTGAACCACAGGAATATCACAGTGCTATCAATTAAGCCTTTGGATGGTGGTGAAGAAACAACTGAATTAGTGACTTTCAAGTTCATGTAGTGAGTGAGATTAGTTAATGTACAAATTAACTAGTTAAGCCTTGCTGGGACAAGAGGCATAATTAATTTGCCACATACTGACCAATCCTGATATAGATATTTGGATTGTTGTTGTCCGCCTTCAAGTAATTTCCAATTTATGATGACCCTAAGATAAACCTAGCACGGGACTTGCTTGGCAAGATTTGTTCAGAAGGGGGTTTGTCTTACCTACCTGTGAGGCTGAGGGAGAGTTACTTGGCTATGGCCCCCACTGGATTTCTATGGCCAAGTGGGGATTTGAACCTAGTCTCCAGAGTCATAATCCAATGCTCAAACCACTACACCATGTTGACTGTCATAGATATATAGATACAGGGTATGAAATAATTTTTTTATTTTTTTAATTAAATTTACAAACATTTAATAATGAAACACAAACATAATACAGTTGGCCCTCCTTATACACAGTTTTTTAATACATGGATTCAAGCACACATGGCTTGAAAATATTTTTTTAAAAGTATAAATTTCAAGTATCAAACCTTGATTTTTCCATTTTATATAAAAGACACCATTTTGCTATGCCATTGTAATTCATGGAACTTGAGCATACATGGATTTTGTTATTCACAGGGGTTCCTGGAACCAAACCCCAGCGGATAACAAGGGTCCACTGTATACAAAATGAACATACATACATACATAAAACATAAGCATACATTCTATTTCTTTATTGTTCTCTGCTTTCTAAACTCTAAAAGAACTTCCCATCTGATTGTAGTCCTCTTTTTTAAATAAGCTCCTTGATTTTCTCTGTTACTGAATAGTCAACAAGGACTCTATTCTTAGTGTCCTTATATGTTTTGTCAGTCTGATTCTTTTCTAAAATATTTTCCCATTCCTTCTATTCATATATTCAAATATGTTATAACCAAAAAAATATAACCTCTGCTAACTGACTACTGACTAATTATTTCTGTTATCCATATTTCCCAAGTTTATTCCTCATTTTAGCGATTAACTCTTAACCCATTTCCACTCTTCCTGTATTTCTTTTCTTGGTTTTTTCAGCATAATAACAGTCAAAATATCCATGTCCATATTAAATGAACAACTTTAAATATGCTTTATAGTTCATTCTAATTTGTTCCTTATGGTATGGGAACTGAATCTAGACTGGCTTGAGAGACATTGGGTCCCTCAAGAATGGGTAGCCATTGGCCTCACACATATAATGTGAAACATGGCTGTAGCTTTCAATATAAGTCCCATTTAGGGGAGAGACACACCGAAGAGGAGACAGAAACATTCTTCCTTTCTGTCATCAATGGTACAGCTGCTGTTGTCAGGAAAATCAATAAAACATATAGATGTTGGAGAAGGAACTGCCATCCTCTGGCCTGCGAGGGAGTTGACCAGGCAGGCCCAGCCTGGAAGAAGAGACTCCTCCCTCCATAACTGTCATCTTCCGGCCTATGAGGGAGTTGACCAGGCAGGCCCAGCTCCATCAGGGCTAGCCTGGAAGAAGAGACTCATCCCTCCATAACTGTCATCTTCCGGCCTATGAGGGAGTTGACCAGGCAGACCCAGCTCCATCAGGGCTAGCCTGGAAGAAGAAGAGCCCTCCCTCCAGTCCATCTGCCTTGGTTCAGGCCTCAGAGGGACAGAAGAATGCTGGACCTGATCCCCTCCCCCTCACCATTCTCTTCTCCTTTTGTGTTGTGTCTTTTTAGATTGTAAGCCTGAGGGCAGGGAACCGTCTATTATCCCCTCTGTTGTAAGCTGCACGGATTCCCAGTGATTGGGCAGCATATAAATAAATCCTATTATTATTACTATTGTTAAGGAAGCTATCCCTCACCATTTTGCATCAAAACCATTCTGGTTGAAGAATTCTGTGAATTGTAGATTCAAAAACTAGCTTAGAAACTAAGGGGCTACACAGACCAGTACTATGTGCCAGCTTGTACGCACGGTGAGGGCTGAGCATCAGCACGCTCGATGCCGTTATAGTGCCACCTGGTCACCATTATGACATGCGCCCGTACACACGGTGTGTGACATGATGATGCACGCCAGGCACAGCGCCTAAATGGTGCTGCATGAAAACCAGCATGCCTATGATGCCTTTCTGGGGCACAAGAAGATGCTGGCTAATGGTCGCTTATTTTTGCATCGTGCAGAGCCCTGATCACTGCTGCAGCATGTGGTTGTCGCGGCAACGATCCCGGGCAGAAAGGGATGGTGGGATAGTGCCAATCTGTACAGCCCCTAACATTTTTAAGCTCTATATAATGTTCACATAATATGGATGGCAAGAACTCCTATAAGCCAAGGAATCACAAACTTCAGCAATATCCATCCATAGAATCAGGCCTGCACTTCTCACTTTATTAACAATTAGGTTAGACCTTAATTTAAACAAAAAGGTTTGCTATCATTCAGGCACTGTTTGAGCCTAAATGGAACAGCATAACAAGGCAGAAACATACACTCTGATGAGTAAGCACAACTGCTAACCACACTGAGTGATGTGGTCATCAAGTCCATCCTGCTGCTAGCAATTAAAAAAATAACAGTTTTCAGCCAGAGTGGTGTCACTTCCTATGTACATTCTCTTTTGTTTGACAATTCCTCAGTGAAGTGCTTCTTTTCAGCAAGTCAGGACAGTCAAACAAAATGAACTCTTATGTATAAAAGTATTTGCTTAAATTACCAATCAGCAAAAAAGAGAGAAGATGGGGTCATGGGGGGAGAAGGGAAGAAAGTATATTTTAATGTCAGTGTATTCAATCAAAGACACCTGTTTAATGTTATTTAGAGAGTGTTTCCTGAATAACCAGGTTTGGCTCCTTGCACCTGCAAACAGCCCATGTGAATTATAATCAGGCTTTTAGAGAACTATTGTTACATTCTTTTCATTGAAGAGACAGTTCAGTCCTGAAGTGTATGAAAAATATGTCTTTGTTTTGGATGCCCTTCCTAGAATTTAAGCAAACTGTTTTAAAAAACAAAACAAACAGCCACCCTTGATGACTTTCCGTTGCATACCCTTCTATGCATATGCCTGTAACTCTGTTTTGAGAATAATTAGCAGTGCCCATTGGCAAAAGGAGACCTGTAGCAACCTAGCTGTGATATCTTGCCAATGCCAGCTGTGCTTCAGTATTTATTTACTGAGAGCACAATATTTACACAGGATGTGCTTGCTGAGATGGCAAAAGGCTGAGCTGAGATCCAGCAGCTAGTTTTCAGCTTTGTTTCTGAAAGGCGAAGCAACATTAACTTTTGTCTCAGGAGAGAACACTCAGGTTCACTGGACTTTGAATTATACTCCTGTTTATTTTGTGTATATAGAGTTTCCAGAACCAAACTGGAAATATGTCCTATATCATTCAGTCCCATGGTACAGGGAACAGGACAATCACAGCTTCTCCCACAGTTCTCTCTCTCTTTCTCTCTCTGTCACTCCTCTTGCTATCTGACACTCAGTACTTCCACCATCTATTTCCCCACATACTTGTGGTTCTCAAGATTTATCCTTCAATTGTTTCAGACTTCAGCTGCCAAAATTACCAGCAAGGGCAATTTCAAGGAATTCTGGGAGTTGAAGTCTAAAATATCTGGAGGCCCAAAAGCTGAGAACTACTTCCATATAGGGTAATAAGCAGAATTCAAGCTGTGCCTGAAAGCTCAAAGACATTTGGGGATGACAGGACCTGGGGAACAAAGATTGGAGAAGCTGTGGATGCTTTATCTGTGATACACCAGATTTTTAAAATAGTAAGGAGCAATCTCTTGGTTGTAATGCAGCTATCTTATATTATCAGTTTTTATATTCACAAACCAATTTGTCAGGGAAGGAAGCTTGTAGCTATTGGGGTAATAGAACTCCTTTGTCCATAGATTGTAATGTTGTTCCAAAGGCATAATTTATGCCACTGTATGCATTACAGTGTGTTGTTACAGTGTATAAACTAAAACTTCCAAACTTTACTAATATGTCACGGATAGCCATCAAACCATCAAGAGCTGAGCCACTGCAATATTCTTGAAGTTATGATGAGAATTGTAAAGTCGAAGGCTTTCATGACTGGCATCCATAGTTTTTCTGGGGTTTTGGGGCTATGGGGCCATGTTCCAGAAGAGTTTATTCCTGATGTTTTGCCAGCTTCTGTGGCTGGCATCTTCTCTGACTGCACAAAAGGCTATGGTACACCCTTAAAGACATGAGAGTGCCAATACATCTGATAATCCTTATGAGGAATCTTTACTCAGGACAGGAGGCCACTGTCAGAACAGAACACAGAGAAACAGAATTGTTCCCAATTGGCACAGGGATCAGACAAGGCTGCATCCTCTCGCCCTATCTGTTCAACTTGTATGCAGAACATATTATATGAAAAGCAGGATTGACACAGAAGAAGGAGGAGTGAAAATAGGAAGAAGGAATAGCAACAATCTAAGATACGCAGATGACACCATGCTACTAGCCAAAAACATCACAGACTTGGAACAACTACTAAGGAAGATCAAAGAGGAAAGTGCAAAGGCGGGCTTATTGTTGAACATAAAGAAAACAAAAATAATGACCACAGAAAATTTACACAGATTCAACCTAGACAATGAGGAAATAAAAAAAGAATTTTTATACCTGGGATCAAACATTGTTCAGAGTGGGGACTGCAATCAGGAAATCGTAAGAAGACTAAGAATGGGGAGGGCAGCTATGAGAAAACTAGAAAATATCCTAAAATGTAAAGACATACACCTAAGCTTGAAAGTTAGAATCATACAAGCCATTGTATTCCCTGTTACCATGTATGGATGTGAGAGCTGAGAACATTTAAGAAAGCGAATAGGAAGAGAATTAATTCATTTGAGATGTGGTGCTGGAGAAGAGGGCTGAGGTTACCATGGACAGGCAAGAAGTCAAACAAATGGGTCCTAGAGTAGATCAAACCAGAAATCTCTCTGGAAGCCTAGATGACAAGACTGAGGCTGTCATACTTTGGCCACATCAAGATGAGGCATGACTCACTGGAAAAAAACAATAATGCTAGGAAAGGTAGAGGGAAGCAGAAAGAGAGGAAGGCCACATGCAAGATGGGTAGACTCTGTTAAGGCGGTCATGGGTATGAATTTGCAGGACCTGAGCAGAGCAGTGGAGTACTTCAGTTCCTTAATTTCACCATCCATTCTTAGTTAGAAGTCCTATACCAGAAGAGATCATGCACTCAGTTGGGTAATAGTATATCTGAAGTACTTTCTCTGAAAAGGCATGGCAATCACATTCCTTTGTGCTGGGACACTGAAATATATTACACAATATGTCTATGGATTCATACCTTCTTTTTGTTACATGTGAAACTCTGCACAGACTTTGTCAATCACAACCTGATTAAATTTTTATAGACCCAGCAAGGGGAAGATAAAGTTGCCTGGGTTTAGAATAAGCCAGCATTGACAGTTTACAGGTGGCTAGACATTTTATGAAAGATAGCATGTGATCAAGCGATGAAATTTCATTTCTGTGAAGATTTATAAATCCCCACACATATGCTATCTCAGATTTAACTAGCCCTGATTTATGGGAGTTTAGCTGAGAAATCATAACAATCTTTTAATATAGTTTTCCATCAGGTATTGATTAAACAAAAGGCCCATCAAATAGTTCAAAAACTGCACACAATGATAACATAACTTGGGCAATGAGGCTCGAAAACACAGACTGTCTCTAGTTGTCTGTTTCAATTGCCCATTTCAATCTGCTCAGAATTATTTTCTTGGTTTTTTAAGAATAAGAAGTATCTCTGGAGTACTGAGTGTTCTCCATAGTGAATATGAGGAACATTCAAAGCGTGGAACATATGCCTTATGGTGATGTGTCAAGGATGATGATAGTAATGGACTTTATCAAATACTGTGGGGGGAAATATAGAGATGGTTTCAGCTGAAATTTCATTTTTGGTTTATTTGAGTACTGAAACAGATATCAGTCATATCAGAAGATCTGTCAAACTGTCATGTTGAATGGGCACATCTAGTAACATTTTGTGGCCAGTCAGTGATCCAGCAGAGGGCCCTGTAATGTCAATAGCTATTAAGTTTTATTAGTCACAGGCAGTAATAATGTAATTGGTGTTTGGTTGCAGGACACCCCCCCCCCGCCCCATGGATACCAAAATATGTGGATGTCCCTTTTTATATATGGCATAATATAATGATGTCACTTATATGAAATAACAAAATCAAGCTTTGCTTTTTGGAATATTTAAAAACAATTCTTGTTTGGCCATGGAAACCCACTTAGGTGAGTTACCCACTTTCAGCCTTACAGAACTCCATGGTTGCCATAAGTCAGAAATGACTTGAAGGCACACAACAACCACAATAGTGATAGTAGTAGTAGTAGTAGTAATATTATTGGCCTGTTAACTTGAATTTCATAGGTTTATTTTAGGCAAGAAATACTTAGTCGTGGTTGCCCCCGCCCTTCTCTGAAATACAGCCTACAACAGTTGACATGCCTTGTTGTCTCTCTTCCTAGTACCAACTAAGGCTGTCCTTGCTTAGCTCTAGAAGGAAAATAGTTTCTCTGTACTAATGAAATCCGTAGTCCAATTCATGGGAAGGCAACTTGGGGCCTTCCAGATGTTGTAAAAGTGCAATTTATACCAGCCCTAGCCAGCATAATAAGTGATGAGGGATGATGAGAGTCACAATTCAACTATATCTGATTATGAGTTGACCACCATGGTCTTATCAGTCATCACACTAAGAAGTGCACCTTTTTGTCTGTGGGATCCTGTTAGATTGTGTTTTCCCCCTACCTGCATTGATTATGAATAGAAGGATTTTGAATGAAATCATACAGGGATCTAACAAAAGGTGCAGAGATCTTGAAAACATGTTGTATAGATATAGAAGAAAAGGTAGGTAACAGCAGGGAAATGGGGGGGGGGGGGTAACCCCTATCCAGGAAAGAGATGACTCTAGCCCTTTTGTTGTGCCAAGCCATCGAACAGCAAACTTATCAGAGGGGCCAAAAAGGTCCAGGAAGGATGAACCAATGAGAAAACAAACCATATGGAGCTTTGTCTTGTTCCAGTGCATGTGTATATTCACATGCATGCATATGGGAGCTATTTAAAAGGGTCTTCTGACAGATTGTAACCAGAATCAGTATGAAAGGGGTTTGGCAAGAGTCACTTCTTTGTACCCTGTAGTGCTGGGCTACAGTGAGGGGAAAAAAACCTATTGATGAAGAGAAATTGACAAGGTTTGGGGATGGGAGAGGCAGGTCTTTGCCTCTTGGTTTTTAAAGTTATGGTTAGAGATATATTTGGTTACTGAAGTGCATTTTCCAGGAGTCAAAAAGGCCTCTGTTGAACCTAAAATGGCCCTGGGGTTCCCTAAAGTTGCAAAAATTCCTCACACATCCCTAGAGGGCATTTTGGCCTTTTTTTTTTTTTTTTGCCCATGATGAGATGGAAGTTTGGACTTTGCTCACCCCTGCTTTCAGCTGGAAAGCTATCAGACATTGTCTGGGGTTATCCCCCTTTACACCCTGATACATCAAGAGGGTTCACTTGTGGACTATATTCCAATGTGTCACAAACCTGCATGGAGGCTGTCAATTGTAACCTAAATATATGTGGAAACTTACAATGAAAGTAAAGCCAACTCATGACCCAACCAGCAGGACAAAATGAATTAGTGGAGAAAAAACCCTCTCTCCATATAAAGAACAATTTTGGATTGGAACCAAGAAGTATTACTTGGCTTCACTAATAGTTCCGTGCTGCAGAAATTTGCATGTGGGAGATAGCAGTAGTATTAAGTTTTCCTCTTCCCATATCATTCAATCTATGTATGATTGTTTGTAAAGCAGAATGATATTATAGCTTAATAACACTCAGATTTACATTTTATTTCTGCAAGTAAAAGCTGAACTCTCACTTAACATGGGTTGTGATTGATAAGTGAGTGACATGAATGGGAGAAGTTATCCTGATTTAAGCACTGATGGATTAAGGATTAATTTTCTGTGAAGAGTAGTTTATCTTTTTTGTATGAACATCATTCCCCACCACGTATATGAAATCATGTCTGATGGGTGCAGAGAGATGAGGTAACAATCTGCCCATATTCTACTTGTCGACTCCTCATAGGTAACAATTTGTGAGAAACAGAATGCTGGACTATTACTTTTAAAAAGTAGTTAAAATCCCACTGGATAACCTTGGGCAAGTCACTCTCTCTCAGTCTCAGAGGAAATGCAAATGTAAATTCCTTCTGAACAAAACTTGGCAATAAAACCTTGTGATAGGTACACCTTAGTGTTGCCATAAATCAGAAACAACTTGAAGACACACAGCAGAAACAAATAACAATTATATTTCTGAGTACTTAGATACTCTTTACATTTCTGATTTTAAAATGTAACTCTTTATATTAACATTACTCAAAAGTAACTGACAGTGTGATTTCTAACTCAAAGTCATTAGCTGAAGGCTTTTGGAATCAAAATAAGATGGCAAAAATACCATTTTGGTGACTGGCTAGTCTCAGAGATTTGACAGAAGAGACAAAAACCTGGTAGAAGAAGAGTCAAAAATGGAGCAGAGAAGGAGGGACAAAATGGGTTACTCTAAATGCAAGACTCCTAGGTTCCAGGGACACAGCTGAATGTTAAAGCAAAATAGGACATAACAAGGGCATTCCTACATAATTTGCTACTCTGTTGTCTGTGAGTATTTTGGACTCAGCACAGTTCACCCTACTCAGCGGGTCCGTCACTGTTTTTGATTGTCATTTTAATTATTATTTTTTTAAAAAACTGAATGATAACACTGACTAGTTTACCAACAAAACACACTCCAAACACCATTTTATTGCCTCAACACCCACAACAGAACTGGAAGCCACTGCAGCACAAGGCACTGCACAAGACAGAACGTCTTATGTGGTATTTCTCATCTGTTTATTGAGGACCCACCCTTTAACTGGACAAGTAACTAAAAGTTACAGTTATACCCCAAAAGGACCAAAGTTAGCCTTCTATAAATTGTAATTGTTACGTAACAGGGAGGTGCAGCTACACTGTAGAAATAATGTAGTTTGACACCACTTTAAGTGATTTTGCTCCATCCTAGGGAATATTGAAATCTGTAGTTTTACAAGATCTTTAGCCTTTTCTGCCAAAGCATGCTGATACATCACACATATTCCCAATATTCTGTAGAATGGAGCCACAGCAGTTAAAGTGTTGCCAAACTGCATTATTACTACAGTGCAGAAGCACACTTACTTTCATTGTTACTGGAAAATGGAATTAATTACAACTAACTAGCTATTTCTTTCAATTTCTGTCTAGAGTAAATATTACTTTGGTCTGATCCAGCAGGCTTTTAAAGTTCTTTTGACACAGTAATATTTAGCTGGTCAAATTAGAGTGGGCAGAACTGTTGGACCCATACATACCTTGCCTTGAGCATCTTCCTGCCTTGATTGTCTTTGCTTCACCTCCACCATCTTGTGATCTCTTCTCCTTTTCCCAAAAAAAGAGAAAGTATCACATTGAGGAAGAATGGAGTAAGAAAAAGCCTTATGGTGGCAAATGATGCTACAAACAGTTTTTCCCACTGGTGATGATGTCTAATCCCATCTCAATCCTGGAGCACCATTTCATGCTAGACTGAAGCACAACAAATCTTTCCTATATTTGCCAGAACACATCAGTATGCATATGTCTCTTTCCCCAGTGTAGGCCTTTCTTATCCTGGAAGAAGTGGAGGAGATGGTTATCAAGAAAGACTGGCCAGCCATGGTGTCCTATGAGTATTATAGTGGAATTTTCTGTAAATTTCCTTCAATACCTCTGTATGTTTGATCTAGTTAATGCCTGAGGAGTACAATTGACTTTTGGATAATCATCCATGCCAAGAAGCAACACACTTAAATAGATAGATATCTGTATGGTAAGTGTGTATCTTAAGACTTAAGGCATTTTCATCATGAGGGACTGCTTACAACAATGAACTGAACAATGAATTTCCTGGTGATGTCCTGCTGTAAAATTCTTCATTTTTCCCCTCAATGGTTTTTCCTACATAAGATTTTAACTGAAGTATCAAATCAATGCAAACCTTGAATCAATTGTCTTCTTTGCTCACTTTACTTGATTCATGGAATAGTCCACAAATCCCCATGTTCAATAACCAGTTAATATTGGAAAATCAGTTATATTGAAGGGAATGTGGCAGTACTTGAAGATCAGCTACTTAATGTGAACTACAGTATAGTCTGTTAAAGTGCTTATAACTTGACTTTATTGTCCCTAAAACTCCAAAGTTTTAAGGAAATAACACAGTCTTCCAATTTCACTTCTTCCAGGCAGCACCATGTTGAACACATTTCTTTTTCAGAAGGGCCTCAGCTCTGCATCCATATCATGAGGAAAATATGCCTTTAATTTCTACAGTTTTAAACTCAGTCTCCCCCCCCCCCCCCATGCTTGGATGGAGTCATTGAGGGGATTTCTTGCTTGAGGCTAAATCACACAATAGCACTGCTTTTGTAATTCAAATATAGTTGGCCCTCAACTTTCTCAGGGGTATGCATGTATATTTAATATACTTAACCATATTTAAAACCAAAAAGTACCTGTATTGGCAGAGTTGCTTAGCCTGGCTGAGTGTGTGTTCACTCACTCATGTGATCAGTTGAGGGGGAGGAGGATGAGATGAGAGGAGGAAAGAGAAAGGAGGTATCTATTGCATCCCAATCCCAATGCAAGTGAGTGGGTGAGTTAGGGAATATGAATGCCCTTCCTCCTCGTGCTCCTTATCACATCACATTCTCCCCATCCCACCTGAATGAGCAAGGAAAGGTGCACATGACCAGTTTGATTTTCTCCCAGCAATACTGGTGTTATATCTCTGTTAAAATTGCCCTAGTGCAGCCAGCAAATGCATTAATCCATGAATAATCAGATCTGTGAATGCTTAACCCACAAATGTTGAGGGAAGATAGTATAGTCTTCTCTCAACAGCAGCTCATTAGCAAGGAATCACATATTAACAGTCCTCCCATGCTTTCTAATATATTCTTGCATAGAGTTGATTTTGGCTTTTTTATTCATGCTTTCACAATCTCTAGGACTTACTATTGTCATATACTTCAAACAGCAAACATGTCAATATGACAAAAAAACATTTGGTAGACACTAGCAGATAAGATTATGTTAAATCCATGCTGTCACAAATGTATTAGTTACAGTATGTAAGATGGGCTAGTACTGAAGTTTTAACTAGTTTTAATTAGTTGGCTGCTATTTTTACTTAATATTTTTTAAAAAGCTGTTTTTAATTCCCCCCCATGTTTTAATTAGGCCTAAGGAACAAAATTGTAATATAATTCTAATCTCTTCTTGATGTTTTGGGAAACAATTTCATACTGCTCACACTAACCTGGAGCCAGTCCTCTTTGAACTGGGTTCTACCTGAGCCAAAATTCAGAAATTTTACATTCCATGCCTCCTACTGATTCCCAGTGTACTGGAAGTACAAAAACCCAATAACCTAACCCATCCAAGATGGACACCAAGATGATAAAAAGTCTGGAAACCAAGCCCTGTGAGAAACATGGGCATGTTTAGCTTTGAGAAGAAAAATATGAAAGATAATATGATAGCCATATTTAACTATCTGAAGGAATGCCATATAAAAGATAGAACAGGTTTATTTTCTGCTGCTCTAGAGTCTAGGACATGAACAACTGAATTCAAAGTGCAAGAAAAGAGATTTCACTCCAATATAAGGAAGAGTTACCAGGTAATAAGAGCTGTTCAACGTGGAACAGGGTGCCTCAGAGATGTTGTGAACTCTCCTTCTTTGAAAGTCTTTAATTGGAGGCCCTATATGATTCTATTGCACTTTTTTTATTTTGGCACCAACTGATCAGAAAACAAAATTATGACAGCTTTAGGACTGCTTTGGAATCCTCAAAAGTAGTTAGGAATTATTCCCTTGACACAGGGAAATCAGAGGTGCCTCTTGAAGGTCCAATTCCCAATGTGGGGACAGAAGAAAAGAAGATCAACTCTTCTCCCAAGGTGCGCTGGAGGGGACCACGGGGCAATACAAAGCCACAGTCAGTGCCACCATTTTTTGTGGCTCACTTGATGCCACCAACTATTTTAAAGTATTTGGGAAATTGTCAAAAATCATGAAAACCTTTACTGAGGATGCATTAACCTTCATCAAAATAATCAGAGATTGTAAGCCAACAAATCAGGATCTTAAGCAAGATAAATAAGAAAAATAAAAAAGGAAAAGTATAAGGGAAGAAAGGGAAAGAAGATGGGAGTGAGGAGAATGAAGTGGATCAGAAAAGGAATTTGAGGTTGGAGAAAGTCTAAGAGGTCAGAGGAGAGGGGAGCAGTTCGAGGAAGGAGACAGAGGTTGGAGAGAGTGGAGCGGCTGATGAAAGGAGATGGAGGTCAGAGAGGATCCAGGAGTGGTTCATGGAAGGAGACAGAGGTTGGACAGGATCCAGGAGGTCAGAGGAGAGTGGAGTGGTTTGCAGAAGGAGATGGAGGTTGGACAGGGTCCAGGAGGTTGGAGGAGAGCAGAGAGGTTCGAGGAAGGAGACGGAAATTGGAGGAGAGTGGAGCGGTTCAAGGAATAAGACGGAGGTCGGAGAGAGTCCAGGTGGTCGGAGGAGAGTGGAGCAGTTCGAGGAAGACGATGGAGGTCGGAGGAGAGTGGAGCGGTTTAGGGAAGGAGACAGAGGTCTGAGGGGGTCCAGGAGGTTGGAGGAGAGCAGAGCGGTTCGGGGAAGGAGTTGGAGGCTGGAGGAGTAAAACTAGTTTGGAGAAAGACTAAAAGATTTGAAAGATGCAGAGAAGCAGGTTGGAGAGAGACCATTTAATTAAAATTTGATAAACATACAAGCTCGGCATTTTCAAGGTCAACCTCCATGAGGTCGAAGGAAGAAGATACTGGATATGAGGACATTTTACAGAAAATAAGGACAAACTGAACAATCAGAGAGGGAGTTACCTATGGAAAAGAGAATATAGATAACATCATCTGGAGGGGGAAGGTTGAAAAGGACAAATCACATATAGCTAATCAAACCTATTGCTTTACAACAAAGTGTTCTATATAAGGTAGATATTTGACCTTATAGATAGACACTGAGAATAAGTATTTAGTTAAATTTATACAGGTCAGAAATTTAAAATTTGTAGCTCCCTCCTGTAAGTAATTTAATTACTTAGGTAGATATAAGGTTTGATGTACATTTGATTGGTGGTCTGGATTTTGTAATTTTTGGTATATGGAAAAGCTCACTGATCCATCTAGAAGGTTGTGGGGGTGGAATCTTCCTCTGCCTTTTGAAGAACGATGGTCCCCACTTATATCTTATCTCAACAACTTTGGAGCAGAAGTCGGTCTTCCTTGGTAATATGTTGATTGAACTGGTGCAAAGAAGGTATCTCTGTGTGCTGAGTCCATCCGTGTTTTTATGTAATGTTGCGCTTTTACATCCCATGTGACCTTGAATTTTTGAAGTTGATTTTTAAGGATCTGTATTTTAGCTTGTTTTTGTTTGTATTTGTTTTTGTTTTCTGCCTTTTTCTGGTAAGAAATAAAATTTATTTTTAAAAAAAGATTTGATGTACATTTGACTGTTATCATTTGAATTGTCAGACTGAACAATACTGTAATTATAGTTTGACTTTAACCCTCCACATGAATAAAATGTTGGTGACAACTAGGTTACAAAAATATATGTATACATGCCATATATTAAATCAAAACCTTCCAATTGCAAAAAAAAAAAAACAAAAAAACAAAAACAAAAACAAAAACAAAAACAAAAAAACTTCTTCAATTCTAATCCATTGTTTTACCCAATCTAGACAGCATGCATGACAATAGAACTTCAAAGAAGAAGGACAGGGGGACCCAGGGAGAGAGGAGCTGGAAGGGGCAGAGTTAATAGGGGAACCTATAAGTAGAGCAGGACAGGTGGATACAAGCAGGAGGAGCAGAAGAGGGGGATGTGGAGAGGCAGATATGAAAAGGGAAGTAAGAATAAGCCAGAGTCCTAGGTGGGCAGAGTGGGCAGACAGCCTTACAGTAAAGATGGAGAATCAGGGAGGACCCTTCAGTGATGTGAGACTGACAGACCTGAGGTGGGAAGGAGTCTTAGCAACAGAGAATGTGGGAAAGGGGGTGTCTCCAGTTTGTGGAGAGGAACCTAACTTGGAAGGAATGTGGTGGGATGTAAAGGGGCAAGTATGGGAACACAGACCAAGCCCTGAGATACATGAGAAGGCAGACTGGGAACAGGCCAAGAAGTATATTATGGCTGCCATTAACCTGTGCCAAGAGAGTCCCAGGAATGACTGTTGAAGGACTCATGTAGATAGTTTGTCTGAAGCAAGACTTTCCTTTTGGTTGTACTTACTCTTACTTTGAGTAAAATCATTAAAGCATCATTGGGAACATGTGTGTTTGTTGCTGGAGGTAGACATGGATCCAAGAGCGACCATGCCCACACCAGGGAAGGGAGTCACGCCCAGTATAATGGCACTTAAAATATGTAAAACATGGTGATTTATAAAAAAGCAAGAAATGAAAATACAGTATATAAAACTGAAAAACAAAATCCTAGAGAAATCCAAAAAACAATGAAGATGTTGACACCAAAGGAAACTTAATTATCATGCATTTACTTTAGAATGTATTTTGCTCCCTTTCATCTATTATTAGTCAGGAAGCCATTTATTTCTGTCTTCTGCTATCAACACATAGGATTTTTTATTATTAATATAAATGTGAATGATATTAGAGATAGCTCTAAGCTTAATTACCTAATTGATTCACCATAGCTGCAATTGGGAATGCTAATTAAGCACTGGTTGAGCTTTATAGTTCAAGAAAAACTCAAATTGTTATAGAAATCTGTTTGGCTTTCATTCTAATAGGCATTAAGACTTGCATTGTGCACTTGCATTTATTACATTCTGACACGTTCTACCATCTTAATGATGTTATTAGCCTCTCTGCACAAAGTAAATGCTCTTCAAGGCTTTATAAATTATTCTTTAAGTATCTGATAATGTGCTTAAATGGGCAACACTCTATAGGAGAAATTAGAATCAATACTAGAGTTTAAGGAGATGTCCTATAACTAAACCCATTTAGATACTGAAATTGCATTATCTTAGGCTATTTCCTTTGTGCAACTTGTTCCTGTTGCCTTTCATCATACATGTAAAATGCAATCATTACAATTCATAACATTGAAGTAAATTAAATCTTATCGCAAGGACATGACGAAAAATAAGCTTCAAATCTAGTACTTTTTCAACTCTAGGGTGACTAGAAGAATATCACTTGTTGCCCCACTGTTTTCTATCAGATGAATGGTTTTACAGTTTGGGTAACCCTCTGAAGCAGAATTGGGTACTGCAGTAAAGAGAAGAGAAAGTGCTGCTGCACAAGCAGAAGTCCAATTAATATTGTGAATTACGCATACGCAACAAAGGTAGGAAGCAGATGTGTTCTCTCCCCTAGTCCCGCTGCATAAACCTTCTTGAAACTTCTCAGTTTATCTTCTTAGTATAGTTAATGGAGTACAATTCAAAGACATAGTCATGTTGTTGTGGGAAATCAGTATGCAAAGGGAGATTGTAGTACTTTTGAGACTAATTGAAAGAAAGAAGCTTGTAGCATGAACTTGCCTAGACTTGAGCCTATTTCCTCAGATGTATGGAGTGGAGTGGAGGGACATGCATCTAATAAAGTAGACTCAAGTCTACAAAAGCTCATGTTACCAGCTTCTTTCTTTCACTTACAATATCACACTACACTGTGACAGTGCTATTATCCAACTTTAACTGCTATGGCTGCCCCCTTGGAATTCTGGAGTTTGTAGTTTAGAGAGGCCTAAGAGCTCTCTGGCTGAGAATTCTAAATGCCTTTCCCAAAACTGGAAATCCAAAGGTTCCACAGGAAACTGCTATGGCAGCTAAAGTGGAATAATAGTGCTATAATTGCTATAAATGAAGAGGAAGAGCCCTCCCTCCCTCCTTCAACTGTCCTTCTGGCCTTTAGGGAGTGAAAGGACAGGCCCAACACCCTCAGGCCTGAAGAGGAAGAGCCTCCCCCCTCCTTCCAACTGTCATCTTCTGGCCTTAGAGGGAGTGAAAGGACGCCAACGCCCTGAGGCCCGGCCTCGATTAAGAAAAAGAGGCCCCCCCCTCCAGTCCCTCTACCTTGGTCTAAGCCTCAGAGGGAGAGAAGAATGCTAGACCTGATCCCCTCCCCCCCACCATTCCCTTCTCCTTTGTGTCGTGTGTTTTTAGATTGTAAGTCTGAGGCAGGGAACCGTCTTTTATCCCCTCTGTTGTAAGCCGCCCCGATTCCCAGTGTGGGTGACATATAAATTATTTATTATTTATTATTATTATTATTATTATTATTATTATTATTATTATTTTATTATTCATCATCTAGTTAGTGTAGTCTAAAAGGTGCTTAAGGGAGTGTGTCCTCACTAAATGATGGAAGAAGACTATCACATGATTCAGGTACTGGCTCATGCTCTGTCGTGGGTGTTGAGATAATGACAAGGAGCATAAAAGGAGAATATACAGCACCATAGTAAATTTCTCAGAGCCAGAGTGCCATTAAGTATGTAAGGTTGGATGCAAGTACAAATTCTCAATAAATGCCATTTCTAATTGCTGTGAGTCAAGTGCTAACTTATTCTTCATTGAAGTGTTGCTTTGGTAAGTCCAATAAAGTTGTGTTTGTGCTCCCAGTTGAACCCTCTACATTCTGGCATCTCCATGAAAGTGAAACATACTGAAAAGAATGTGGAGGGTAAATGTTGGAGATAATTTGTTCCAGGACTTAAGAGTCCCATACTTCTACATGCTAGAAATATAATAATAACCAGATATTGGATCATAACTGATAGGTGTTATCATGGATGGACCTTCCTTTTGTGCTTCTCTGTAGGAAGCCATTGTATTTGAAATATAGGTATTATATCCTTCAGTCATGTGAATCTATAGGAATTACAGGGTAGTAATCTGAGATGTTCCATTTCATTAAGACCAATAAATCTTTGCACTGCAGGATAGCATTTACAAAAAAATGTAAATAAAAATAAAATGAAGCTACGACTTCAAATGATTCATAAATGATTCTTCAAGCAAAAGCCTGTGATCACTAAAACCTCTTTGGAATCTGACTGAACAAATTAGAGGCTGTTAAAATGATATAGTTTAAGAGGATATGTTTTATTTATATAGATATTTGTTTATTAGCAAAGCCCAAGCACCTTTCACAACACTAGCTTTCTTCCATAATTTCATGCCATCCTTGCCATCCCATGGGCCATGGAAGAAATGTTTCTACTTTTCTTCTGAACTCATTTTTCTACCTTTATTAAATTACACCACAGTGGACATTAGAGCTTTTCTATCATGCCCCCATAACTCCCTCCCTCCCTTTGGTTTGTATGCTTTAAATATTGACTGAGGTCCTACATTGTTCTTGTGAGGTGTAATTCCACACTCACATGACTACATGGTAGTTGAGCTATACTGCCCATCTGCTAATATCTACACTGAGTAACCAGTTGTGTATCTGCCAGTGTGTCTGTTTCTTGTCCCAAATTAATAAAGTAATACATTGAAGACAATGACAAAGAATGTGCAATTACATGTCAGGAATCCTGTTGTTTAATCCCAATTAGAATTGAACCACTGAATCACTTGTTGAATGCTGGGTCACCTTGGAAACTTACACATATGTATGTCATCAATGGCTAGTGACCATAATTCTGGCCAATGTCACATCTCACCTAAAGAGGAATCTGGCAAAATATACTAATTATTTTGGTCACTTTTTTGTCTGCTCCTAATAACAAACTTTCCCTGGACAAATCTTGCCAAGAATACCCCTGACAGGGTCACCAAAAGTAAAAAACTTTAAGGGCACACAACAACAACAAAAGAAAGATATTATCCTTTTAATCTTCAAATAATAAATGCTTAATAAAGATGTTATCCTTTTAGTGTTGCACCTGCAACCATTTTATTAAAAACTGTTTCTGGCCACTGTCATTGCAAAATCATGGATTAATGATGCTAATGGCAGATTTACTTAACTTAAGAATGCATTATATTGGAATGACATAATTCATAATGAAGCTACAATTCATCATCAGTTGCCACAGACCTCATCCATGGAAGATTATTTATATTAGTCTCTCCCATGGTTTTGACTGCATAATTTTTACATATAACCAGGAATGGCTGTATGGAGTTGAGGATAGGGTTGCGGGGCTAGGGTTGCCATAATTGTCCACTAAAACCTGGGACAAAATGTAAGGCAAAATCTAGACCAACCAACTGCAGGACAAAACTCAGCCCAAATGTAGGACATTTAAGGTCCTCCATTTTTCTTAAATGTCCTACATTTGGGGCTGAGTTTTGTCCTGCAGTTGTCTTACAGTTTGGTCTAGATTTTGTCCTACATTTTGTCCTGGGTTTTAATGGACAATTATGGCAGCCCTATGCGGGGCACTAGATATTTACTCACAAATATTTTGAGCCAGTAAATTCTACCAACAGCACTGCCTCCCAATGTGTTTGGCATCAATGCCCTTGAATATTATGATGCTTTTCACCAGCTGCATCCTTTTGCTGAGCATGGGTGGAATCACTACTGGTCAACTCTTCAGCCCACTATTTCAGTGGGGTCACTAGTAGCAAACCTTCTCTGTCTTTCAAACTAAAAGAGAGGATGTTTCTAGCTCTTGTAGAATTAAAGATATGAAAGATAGGATTGGAGATATGAGATAAACTGTTCTGGTAGTATTCTATCCAGTCATTTTACCTTTTGGTGTGCTTGGTCTATGAAGTTACAGTAACTTCTGAGAAGTGCAGACTATAAATATAAGTACAGAGTGACAAATTTTCTGCAGAAAGGATGTCCTGGTTCATTCCAAAAACATTTTGAAAATTGATCCTCATGAAATGAAAACAATTGAGAAACTCAGAACTGTAGTGCAATTATAATAAAGAAAATAGCACATCCAGCCCCAAATAACAGGTAGCAGCAATGAAACAAGTTCATGCTTAGGCCTTCTAACTAAAGCCTTATTTATGCTTTATACAATTTGTAAACAAATATTTTAAAAATCACCCTGCCAGTACAAATACAACCACCATTACCCCTATATATTGCTAATATCTCCACTGATCTCTAGACTATCACCCCCACAGAGACGTAGCCAGGATTTTGGGAAAGGGGGGTCCAGACTAAGTGCCACCATTTTTAAAGGCTAAGAGCCCCCCCAAGACACAAAATGTAGGAAAAATGTAGGACATGATGCACGATAAAATGTAGGACAAATTATAGAATGTTCAAAAATGGAGAACACACCCAACTAAAAGCCAAAAACATTAATAAAAAACAATATAAATTCATGTTTCTCAGTCATGCTCAAAATGGAGAACATTTTGACATTCTTCCTTGATAGGAGGTTGGGATATAGCTTTGTGTTTTAGACTAGGAGGAACGTCCTGAGAATAAGGGCTGTTCAACCGTGGAACACACTCCTTCCTCGGAGTGCAGCGGAGTCTCCTTCTCTGGAGGTCTTTAAGCAGAGGCTGGATGGCCATCTGTCAATGGGGATGTTTTGATAGAGAGTTCCTGCATGGCAGAATAAAGGGGTTGGACTGGGTGGCCCTTGCAGTCTCTTCCAACTCTATGATTCTATGACTCTGGAGACCAGGATTCGATGAAAATCTGATTCTCTCCAACAGAGAAGGCTAAATATCTTACATGGGGTACGTGTCGATGACGTGGTTCATGCATCCTGTCCAAATGGTGTGGCACACAAGGGACATCACAGCACTTGTCACACTCTCTCAGCCTTAAGGGGAAGGTGAAGGCAAATCCCCGAAAACCATTGGGAAAGTCACATTTTCTCAGCCTCAGAGGATGGCAAAGTCAAACCCTCTCTGAACAAACCTCCCAAGAAAACCTCTTGAAGGTGCACACTTGCACACACACAAGTCACCAAAGGCAGACTCTCTGAACAAACCAAGAAAACCCACTAAGCAAGTAAGTCACGCACTCTCAGCCTCAAGGAAAGGCTGGCAAAGGCACACTCTCTGAATAAACCAGGATGTTTTGAAATTCTTCCTGGGCAGAAATGTAGGACGTGTCCTGGATAAAGGATGATGTCTGGTCACCCTGATAAAATGGACGATGTTTTGACATTGCTCCTGGGCTGAAATGTGTGCCGTATCCTGGATAAAGGAGGATGTGTGTCATCCTACCAAAAATGGAAGACATTTTTACATTCTTTCAGGCCAGAAGGTTGAAACATAGGACACGTCCTAGAAAAGGAAGACATCTGGTCATCTTACAAAAAATGAGGACTTTTGAAATTTCTTATGGGCAGAAGTCTGAAATGTAGGATGTGTCCTATAAAAGGAGGCCAGAAAAGAGCCAAGCCTCAATATCTGGACCCCAGAACATACTCTAACTCCCAGAATTCCATAGCCATGAGCCAGAATAGAGCCAAGCCTCAATATCTGGACCCCAGAACATACTCTAACTCCCAGAATTCTATAGCCATGAGCCACAAAAGAGTTGCCAAACCTGGTTATTTCTTTAGTGTGGATGCAGCCTGATGCAGCCTCTTGTCCCTCCCTCCCTCCCTCCCTCTCCTCCAGGGCTTTTTGGCTCCTCCCCTTCAGGCCCCGCAAAAAGTTTAGGAGCGGCACTTGCGCTCCTCCTGGCTTTGCAGAAAGGAGCCAGGGCCAGAGCCGTGAGGAGAGAAAGGGGCGCTTGTTGGAGCGTGCGCATGCACGCTTGCAGCCCCAAACAAACGCCAGGGTGCCACTTCTGCTCCCCCTGAAGCCTAGAGGAGAGCAAGAGAAAGTGGAGCCCTGGCATTCATTTGGGGCTGCGAGCGTGCACGCGCACGCTCCAGCAAGGGCCCTTTTCTCTCCTCCTGTTGAAGGGGGGGGTCCGGCCCCCTAACCCCCCCCCCTTAGCTACGTCCCTGACCCCCATTGTCACGTTCCTCATTGGAATTGAAAGTTCTGTGAACAAGTTTCTGTTCTAGTGGAGAATCTCTCTGATCCAAGATCCCTGATATTCCAGTGTCTATGCTTACATTGAGAGGTTCCATGTGAACAGAAATGTCTCTTCAGACTAGTTATTTTACACTCTGTTAATGAGACTAATTTGGATCATTTTCAGTCTTTGAGTACTGATGACGTAGACAAGCTGCTTGCTAAGGTCAAAAAGACCACCTGCCCTCTTGACCCCTGCCCTTCATGGCTGGCCATCCAGGGAGGGGAGGCAACTATGAGATTGTTAAGATCTATATTTAATGCCTCCCTCAGAGAAGGCAACTTTCCAGCCAGTTTAAAACTGGCTGTGGTTAAACCTATTCTTACAAAGCCTTCCCTTGATCCCCTGGAGAAATCTAACTATCTCTTCTTCCGTTTTTGGGCAAGGTGATCGAGAGAGCAGTTGCCAACCAACTCCAAACAGTCTTGGATAACACCAATTATCTTGATCCATTTCAAACTGGCTTCAGGTCGGGATACGGAGTCGAGACCTCCATGGTCGATGATCTCCGTCTGTGCATTGACAGGGGAAGTGTGGCCCTGTTGGTGCTCTTGGACCTCTCAGCAGCCTTTGATACCATCGACCATGGTATCCTTCTGGAATGCCTGGAAGGGTTGGGAATCGGGGGGCACTGCTCTACAGTGGTTCCAGTCCTATCTCTCAGGTAGATTGCAGATGGTGTTGCTTGGTGACAGTTGTTCGGCCAAGAGGGAGCTCAAATCGCGTGTCCCTCAAGGCACAATACTGTCTCCAGTGCTAGTTAACATCTACATGAAGCAGCTGGGTGAGATCATCTGGAGACATGGGGCCGGGTGTTATCGGTATGCTCATGACACCCAAATTTGCTTCTCCATGTCTCTGACTGCTTCGGTGACCAAGGATGGCATCTCCCCTCTGAATGACTGTCTGAGGTCAGTAATGGATTGGATGAGGGAAAATAGATTTAAACTGAATCCAAATAAAACAGAGGTACTCGCTATAGGCAATCCTAATCCAGGAATGGTGATAAGCTCTCCAGTTCTGGACGGGGTCACACTTCACCTAAAGGACTGTGTTTGTAGCTTGGGGGTACTCTTGGACTCGTTGCTTCAGCTGTCATCTCAGGTGGATGCGACGACCAAGAGTGCCTGTTATCAACTTCGGCTGATACGCCAGCTACGACCCTTCCTGGAACAGGAAAACCTAGAAGCAGTTGTACATTCACTGGTAACCTCTCATCTCAATTTCTGCAATGTGCTCTACATGGAGCAACCCTCATGCCTCATTTGGAAGCTGCAAGTGGTCCAAAATATGGCAGCCAGATTGGTTACAGGGAGTTCTAAATTTAATTCTATCACACCTATTTTAAAATTCCTACACTGGCTGCCTATTAGCTTCTGGGCACAGTATAAGGTGTTGGTCATTACCTATAAAGCCCTACATGGCTTGGGTCCAGCTTACCTGAGGGAACGCCTCCTTCCATACAATCCTTCCTGCACTCTCGGGTCCTCTGGGAAGAATCTCTTGCAGTCTAAGAAAACCAGACTGGTAACGACTCCCCAGAGGACATTTTCTGTTGCCACTCCAAAAATCTGGAATGACCTGCCGGAGGAGATCTGCCATATAACATCTTTGGAGGCCTTTAAGGAGGCAATAAAAATGGATCTCTTCAGGCAGGCCTTCCAAAACTGACCTCCTCGGAATGTTCACTCTCCAATGGCATAGCTGTTCCCACCAGACTGTGATCACAATTGATTTTATTGATTTTATTGAGAGCATTTTATTGGGAATTGCTGTTTTAACTCTATTTTAGGGTGGGAGGGAGTTTTAGGATGTTTTGCTATGTTTTTACTTGAGAGTTGTTGTTTAGCATTCTTATTGTTCTCTTGTTTGTTGTTACCTGCCTCGATCCAATACAGGGAGAGGCGGGATACAAATTATTATCATTATTATTATTATTATTATTATTATTATTATTACACATGAGGGAAAGGACAATGGAGGGAATCCAGGTTAGGCACTTTCCTCCTTGCTTGAAGGGGCATGAAAAAAGTTATAGTGTAACCAATTATGTTTTTCAAGTATTTCTTTTATTTTTTCAAAATACATTTGATTACATTTTATTCCCTGCGATTAACCCACTTTCCTATTCCTGGTAAAATAATAACAATAACAATAATATTGTTTATTCTTTATTTCTTACCAACCTCTCCCCATGGATGAAAGCAGGAGACAACAACAATTAACAAACAAACAACATCAGATAAAACACACATCAGGGGAAAAGTGACAAATATAAGAAATAAATGCTTTATATACCGCCCTTTTCCACAGGCGGTGTACAACACAATATCAAACCATACAAGGCAATAAAACTCATTAAAAATATACATTAAAATCACCTACTAGCCAGCACATCATGGCCGTCGGGGGGGGGGGACTAACTAGATTGTATCGGGGAATGCTCGCTTTAAACAGGAAGGTTTTCAAATCCTTCCTGAACTGGGCTAGGGAGGTAGCCGAGCGGAGCTCTATGGGCAGCGTGTTCCAGAGGGTCGGGGCCGAGATGGTGAATGTTCTCCTTGCTGTGGAGGCTAATCTTGCCCCGGGTACCCTCAGTAGCTGCTGCCCAGATGTTCTGAGTGTGCGGGGCAGATTGTATGGGGAGAGGCGGTCCTCAAGGTATCCTGGGCCCAAGCCATGTAGGGCTTTATAGGTTATAACCAACACCTTGTATTGCGCCCGGAAGCGAATGGGCAGCCAGTGCAGATCTTTAAGTACAGGCATTATATGACTGCTCTGGATGTACCAGTAACCAGTCTGGCTGCCATATTCTGTACCAATTGTAGCTTCCGGGTATGGTACAAGGGTTGCCCCATGTAGAGCACGTTGCAGAAATCCAATCGAGAGGTTACCAGAGCATGTACCACCGTTTCAAGGTCCCCCTGGCCCAGGTAGGGACGCAGCTGGCGGATCAGCCGAAGCTGATAAGAGGTGCTCCTGACCGTCGCATCCACCTGAGATGTAAGGTGGAGCGACGAGTCAAGGAGCACCCCCAGACTGCGGAGCGAGTCCTTTACGGGAAGCGTGATCCCGTTCAGGACAGGCGGATGTGCACATATTAAACCAATCCACATCTGAATTCATCATTTAAAATTCACAAGGTTAAAATAATCTAGATAAGCCTGCTGGAAGAGATTCATCTTCAGGGCTCTGAAATTTCAGAGATATCCGAGATTTCTGCAGAAATATATTCTCACCTGAATTGCAAATTTAGTTGTGTTTACTTTCCAATGACCAATCACAAAACAAAGCAAAGAAAGATGAGCAAAAATGCACATGTGGTATAGTGGTTTGAGTGTTGGATTAGGGCTCTGGAGATCAGGATTCAAATCCCTGCTAGATCATGGAAACCTACTGGGTGACCTTGTGTGAGTCATATCATCAGCCTCATAGGAAGGCAAAAGCAAACCCTCTCTGAACAAATCTTTCCAATAAAACACTGTAAGGCCTTGAGGTCACCATAAGATGGAAATGACTTGAAGGCACAAACAATAACAACAATGATAAATTGGTCTTTCACCACTTTAGGGAGCACCTCTGCCAAAAAATAATACCATGGTAAACATATCATTTAGGTTGAACCTGAAAGTCTTAGTTTAACTACACAAGTGTGCTCTTTCTCTTCGAAAGAACAGTTTGCGTCATCAATTCACTGCTAGAATATTGCTTGTTTTGCTCTAACACTCTCTATGATGGATTCCCAAAAATGTTATTGTTATTATTATTATTAGTGTTTATTTATATATCACTGTAAGTTTGGCACAGCACTTTATAGCACCTTCAGAGCAACATAAAGCCTGCCCATGGTGTACAATCTAAAATCACAAAATATAAAACATAGTAAATAGACAATTTTGATGATCAAAACAGTGAGCCAGAAACAGTGAGCCAGAAAGATAGCAGCAGAATGTTGGATAGAAACCAAAGGACCCAAGTGGGACAAAGGAAGCCCCATCAAAAGAAGGCTGCAGTAGTCAAGGTGAGAAATAACCAGGGCATCTAGCAGTAGAAACTGAAAGAAAATATCTGATTTTAGCTACATTGTAAAGAAAAAATTGACAAGACTTGACTGTGGCCTGGATCTGTGGAATAAATGACAAAGAAGAATAAAAAAAAATAA
Organism: Sceloporus undulatus; assembly: GCF_019175285.1. Lineage (NCBI taxonomy): Eukaryota > Metazoa > Chordata > Lepidosauria > Squamata > Phrynosomatidae > Sceloporus > Sceloporus undulatus. Next base: position 91,068,421 of record NC_056522.1, read on the forward strand.
AGCCAAGGCTACATGCTTCCTTCACAGGATGGATGAGAAAGTTACTGACTATAATCAAAAATGTATATTGTGAAGTAGGTTTGGTGGAAAAATGAGGAGTTCTGTTTTAGCCATGTTACATTTTAAGTGCCAATGAAGCATCCATAATGATATAGCTGAGAGACATGATGCAACAAATTCAGTGTTCGAAGAGACTTCTGGAGTAGAAAAGAATAATTGCATATTATCAGCATAGAGAGGATATTGAAAACTGTAGGGGCTGATAAGATTACCAAAAGATAAAGTGCATAAAGTGAATAACAATGGACCCAGGATGGAGCCTTGAGGGACTCCAACTGGTAACAAGACAGAAATTGATACCTGACCTCCTGTTACCACAGAAAATGACAATTTAAGAGGTATGATCTAAACCAATTAAGGACTAAATCAGAAAAACCTAGCTCCTGGAGCAGATCTATGAAAAAACCATGATCAACTATGCCAAAAAACTGCTGAGAGATCAAGAAGACTAAGAACTGAATATAGGCCTTTAGATTTGGCCAAAAAAAGATAATTCAAAATCTTTGTGAGGGCCATCTCTGTAGAAAGCAAAAGACAAAAACCAGATTGAACCAGAGGATCCATAATGGAGTTAATAGAATGAAACTCAAGATTGCAAAAGGAAACAGCATGTTCCAGAACATTAGAGAGAGAAGGCAGAAATGAAATAGGATGATGGTTAGACAAGGAGACAAGATTGAGTGAGGGCTTCTTCAGGATAGGAGAAACTAACGCATGTTTAAATGCAGAGGGAAATACAGTGGAGAGAGAAAGATTAATAATATGAAGAAGAGAAGGCAATATGGCAGAGGCAACAGTGATTAAGAAATGGGAAGGAATCAGGCTGAGAGAACAGGTTGATGGATTAGTGGACGTCAGCCACTTAGTGTATCCAATGAGACAAGGGAGAAAGCAGAAATTTTTGCCAATGTAGATGGGTGGAATGTTGGAATGGCAGAAGATTCTAGAACTTCAAAATTGGAATGAATAGTTTCAATTTTGGATTTGAAATAAGTAGCAAAATGATTAGTAGAGAAAGAGGAAGGAATAGGTGGGAGAGAAGGTTTTACCAGAGAGTTGAAAGGAGACATTGTGGGCACCATTCATTGGCGTTGATCAGTGAATTATAGTATTTCTGTTGAGCCAATGAAATAGTGCATGAGAAAGAAGAGACGAACTTATAATGAATATAGCCTGCCCATTCCCTGATCTTTCTCCATAATTTCTTGGCTGTTCAAGAACAGGAACGGAGATACCAAATGGTAGACGTGAGCCAGAGCTGAAGCTTAGTAGAAGAGGTTGTGTGAGTTAGTAAAGGAGCAAAACTGTCAAGAATTGTAGACAGGGTTGAGTTAAGTAGGGAAACAGCTGGATCCCACAGAGTCACCAAAATTTAAAGAGGATAGCCAAGAGTCCAATGCATGCAAAAAGGTCACAGGATTAACAGAGCGAAGATCTCGGTAAAAGCGATGAACAAGATGATGAGATTGTGGTTTGTGAGCAAGTGCAAAAGAAATAAGATAATGATTGGACAATGGAAATTCAATTGTAGTATAATCAGAAATAGTACACTTTTTAGTAAGAACTAAGTTAAGGCAAAGACTTACGTATGTATGTAACAAAAGCTAGGCAGTATGGACACTGAAACGAGTAAATAAGGCTTCCTTCCATGACTGACAATGTATTTTTATCCCCTTCCTTGTGCTAATGGGGTATGCAGCCTGGGTAATTCCACATACCCTAGATCTTTGGGTCTCTTTACTTCCATGACATTTAGTAGAATAAAAATGATGTCTTTGAATCCTTAGGTAGGATCTGTTCTGGACTTCCTTTGACAAAACAGCTGAATCCAGGAGAAGCAGGGTAATTAGTAACCTACCCTTTCCACATGCACCTCCAAAAATGCTTTGACAAACTCTCTGGAGCTGGTTTTTAGGCAGTTCTGGGTGCTTCAGGAGAGAAGGGAAGGGGAGAGGAGAGGAGAGGAGAGGAGAGGTGATAAAGCAAGAAAGTTCCATCGCATATTCTCTGTAATATAAACACCATATCAGATTTAGGGCTAAATCCATTATTTTCAGAAGTATTTAAAGCAAATGTCTGTTTCTATTTTATGAAAAAGACAGTGTGTGTGTGACATAACGGCATATATGTTAAGTTATTATTTTGAAAATACAACCTAAAAGAAAGCTCTGGTTGATAAACTTAAAAATAATTGCTAAGTACCAAATGGATTCTGTTTCTTACGCACCAAGCTTCCATTACACCAACAAAGTAGGCAGTAAATGTTTCCCTGGTTCTTTTTAAAATGTGTTTTAAATTATACTGCTGTAAATAAACATGCTAAAACAGAAACTAATTACAGAAAGCTCCACCCCTATCAATATCCTGTTATGTGCAGTTTCTATAGCAATGGAAAACATTTCCTGTAAGGGGGATTGTGATGTCAGCTTCTTTCACAGAGAGACAGGAATCATCATGTGCAGCATTAACAAAATAAATGCTTTTGGTTTATGAACAGTTACCAACATGCATTTGAGAAAACTTACATAATGCACCAATGATGGAATGAGATCAGTCTAATAAAAGCTTAATAGTGTCTGTTCACCACTGTAGCACATTGACATATTATTCCTTGTAAACGAGCAATTCTGAACAATGGAAATGTGATTTTTTTTAATTTCCAGAACTCAGAGCAGTTACATTTCTTTGTTGCCCTTTTGCAGTTTGATAAACAATTGCATATTCTTGGCAATCCTTCTAAGAATTACAGGTTAAAGGTACTTTGGACAATCATTGCAGGCAATATAACCTTTAATATGAAACTGCAGCAATGTACAAATAATCAGTATCCCAAAGGAGAAAGATGCTCTTGGCTCTGCCTGAAATTAGTATTTCATTATGATCTAAAAGGGAAAAAAAGGATTACAGCCAGCTAAGTGCATCCTTAAATAGCTTTATAGCCTTCTCACTGGGCAAAACTCCACTATAACCTAATATTGAAAACTGTCCATAGTCTGTGTGGCCTTCAGGGAATGGTTTAATAAATCAGAACTTTAATAAATAAATAAATAAATAAATAAAGTTTTTATTTCTATCCCGCTCCTTCCTGCAATCAGGGTGGCTTACAACAAAAGGTAAAACATCAATACATAGTACATTAAAATACAAGTATATCAAAAGCCATCATACAAACAATAAAATAACAGGCAAAAAAGCCCCATAGCCCAACCTCTTGGCCACGGAAGAGGAGGGAGGCCCACAGGATTTTATTCGGGGAATGCCTGTTGGAACAGGAAGGTTTTCAGGTCCTTCCTGAATTGGGCCAGGGTGGTAGTCGAGCGGAGCTCAATGGGCAGCGTATTCCAAAGGGCTGGGGCAGCAGTGGAAAATGTCCTCCGTGTGGTGGAGGATAATCTAGCCCCAGGTACCTTCAGTAAATGCTGCCCAGACGTTCTGAGGGTGCGAGGCGGAATATACGGGGAGAGGTGGTCCTTCAGGAATCCTGGGCCCAAGCCATATAGGGCTTTATAGGTAATTACCAACACCTTATATTGAGCCCGGAAGCGGATGGGCAGCCAATGGAGATCTTTCAGCACAGGTGTTATATGGCTGGCCCTGGAAACGCCAGTGACCAGCCTGGCTGCCATGTTCTGCACCATTTGAAGCTTCCGGGTTTGGTATAAGGGTTGCCCCATGTAGAGTACATTGCAGAAATCCAGTCTCGAGGTTACCAGAGCATGTACAACAGTTTCTAGGTCCCTCTGGGCCAGGTATGGACGCAGCTGGCGAATAAGCCGAAGCTGATGACATGTGCTCCTGACCGTCGCATTCACCTGAGCAGTCAGGTGAAGCGACGAGTCAAGAAGCACTCCCAGGCTGCGTACGGAGTCCTTCACAGGGAGCGTGACCCCATTCAGGACAGGTGGAACCACCGCCATTCCTGGACCAGGGGAACCTATCACAAGTACCTCCGTTTTCTCTGGATTCAGCTTGAGTCGGTTTTTCCTCATCCAGCCCATTACTGACTCTAGACAGGCCTCGAGAGGAGAGACGCCTTCCTTGGTCACTGCATCAGTCGGAGACATAGAGAAAATAATTTGGGTGTCATCAGCGTACTGATAACCCCGCGCCCCATGTCTCCGGATGATCTCTCCCAGCGGTTTCATGTAAAAGTTGAAAAGCATGGGAGACAGAATGGCTCCTTGAGGGACCCCGGTTTTAAGGGGCCTCTCATCGGAGCACACGTCTCCCAGCTGCACCATCTGGGACCTCCCAGAGAGGTAGGACCGGAACCACTGGAGCGCAGTGCCCCCGATTCCCACCTCTGCCAGGCGCCCCAGAAGGATACCATGGTCTATGGTATCGAAAGCCGCTGAGATGTCCAAGAGCACCAACAGGGACACGCTTCCCCTGTCGATGCCCAGACGGAGATCATCGACCAAGGCGACCATGGCCGTCTCAACCCCGTGACCCGCCCGGAAGCCAGTTTGAAATGGGTCCAGATAATCAGTTTCATCCAAGACTGTCTGAAGCTGGATCGCAACCACCCTCTCGATCACCTTACCCAAGAATGGTAGCAGCGAGACTGGCCGATAATTATTGTGTGCCAGGGGGTCGAGGGAGGGCTTTTTTAATATAGGTTTTACAATGGCCAATTTTAACTCTGATGGAAATTGCCCTTCCCTCAAAGATGTATTAATGATCCGGCGCAACAGTAATGTTACCGCCGGTCCCCCCTGGGCCGCTAGCCATGAGGGACAGGGATCGAGAGAACAGGTTGTTTTCCGAACACTTCCGACGATCTTGTCCACGTCCTCGGTACTCACCGACTCAAACCGATCCAGTTTAATAGAGTCCACGGAGGCTCTGGATACCTGTACTCTAGGTTCTGCTTGAAAGTCGGCATTAAGACCTTCGCTTATACGAGAGGTTTTATCCGCAAAAAAGTCATTAAATTGGTCACAGCAGGCCTTAGAAGGTTCAAGGATCTGGTTCAGGGCGCGAGGGAGCTGAGTTAGCTCCCTAACCACCCTGAACAACTCTGCTGGACGTGACTCTGCGGACGCAATACGAGCACCATAGAACGAATTCTTTGCTGCTCGTATCGCCTCTCCGTAGTCCTTTAACAGTTGGGCTAGGAGAGCCTTGTCGTCTAAGCAAAGGTGTTTCCGCCAACGGTACTCTAGCCGTCGCAGTTCCCGCTTCCTTGCCCGGAGATCTTCCGTATACCAGGGCTTACACTTGGAAGCAGGCCTGAGAGGGCGCTTGGGAGCGATGCTGTGTATAACTTTTTCATGCCTCTGTATTTTTCAGAGTAATTCAGGAATCATTGCTGATATATACATTCTAAAATATGGAAAATAAGGAAATGCTTATCAAGGCCAAGAGAGAAAAAACATTTATAGCAAGCGAAGCATTTGGGATATTGTATATTATAGTTATCATCCACAACTATTACAATTTAATAGGTGATTTGATGCTGAATTCATTAAAGTGTGTATGGAGCACCTCATGAATTTACAACTGACTAGCAGGGAGATCAGTATTTGGACACTTAACTTTGTAGAGCTTTTATGTAGGCACTCTGCATTCATGAGCAGCAAGTGCTGACCTCATCCTTATGTATAAAATGCAGCTTGAATGATACACAACACACACAAGCGTGCACACACACAGGGAAAATCTCAAGGAAGTAATGTTGCCCAAACAATACAGAGAATGACAACTGTTTCTCCAGACTGAGGAAGAGTATGGACTATGGATTTAAACTGCTGAAGAAAGGGCTACAATTAGACTAAAAATGGTGGTCAAGTATTGGGCTCCTACCTTCCTTCTCTAACATGCTGTACAAATTTGCATGATCTTCACATCATTAAGATTTATTCCTCAGTTTGACTAGCAGCAGCCAAAGATGAGGAACAGAGATGGGGAAATATACAATACAGTAACATGAGGTATGGTCACATATATTGCGAGTCATGGAGAGGGAATCACAAGGTTTTTCATATTCTTGTGATACATAGATTTTCTGTTGTTAGGTTGTAGAACAGGTGGGCCTTTGTTAGCTAATGGAGTTTGGTTCCAGGACTCCCCATTGATACCAAAATCCATGGATGCTGAAGTCCAATTAAGTACAGTGGCATAGTAAAATGGTTTTCCTTATATAAAATAGGAAAATCAAGGTTTACCTTTGAGGATATATTTACAAAATTTCTAGATCTAGAAGAGAAAGCCAGAAACCATATTTTGGGAATCTGGGGGCCATAGAATGCCGTAATTAAATATTAGCCATCTGGATTATGCATAGTAAAGAGGGGCAGTGATTACTACAGTTACTATGGATATGGTCTCTTGGTATCCCAGGGAAATAATGGGAAGCACTGATATTTGTTCTCCATTTGTCCTTTGTTTTTTGAAACTTAACTTTTTTCTTCATAAAGCTGCACCTATTTGCCAGTATACTTCATCAGCCCAGAAGATGCAGAGGTGATCAGTACAATCAGAGGAATGTTATTGGAACCGGTGAAGTGCAACTCTGAAATATAGGGTTGGCCTGATAGAATTCTTCATGACCATAACACTTTCCAGAGCTGGAATTATTTCACATACCGCTGTCACCCCCCCCCCCCAAAGGCACAAAACTGTGGTACCAAGACTTTGGAGCAATGTTCTAAATATACCACATGTCTCCAAGTTTACTGAATTAAAATGTGATATATATTGCTATGACCACAGTCAGAATTCAGGGGTTAGGAACTGGAAATGTGCATGTGTTTAATTATATCTTTGCATCACAGAAGCATAGTTTGAATCTAACCCAATATGTATAAACAATATTTTCTCAAGCCTATGTAGAAATTTTTAGGTACAGGGCCAGTCTTACCATCAGGTAGCATGAGATAGATGCCACAGGAAACAGGCATGAGATGTCATGGAAAAAGAAGCAAATGATTAGTTGTTTACTTTGTTTTTATTGTATACATCCAGCTAGAAATGTGGAGGGAATACCTATGGGATTCCTGGCTGACCAAACTAACATGGCTGACTTCTTGGTATTGTATTCTCTGTGTTAGGTGTGTGTGAGAGAGCGGGTGTGTGTGTGTGTGTTTTGCTCTGTCTCAGGAAACAAAATGTCTTGTGTCATTCCTTATGTTTGAATAATCAAGCACAGCCATTCTGGATCATCATCCTGATAAATCCAGTCTGGGTTTCAGTGAATAGAACTAGGAACAAATTTCTTGGCAGGGTGGGAAAATGGGATTGAGGTGTATTCCACAACAATGAACCAGTGTTTAAGAGGAGTAAGGGTTCCAGAATGCTCTGACTCATATCTGGAAGACAGAGATCTTTAGCCAGTTACAGCAGTCCAAACTGGACCAGCAACAAGTAGGGACAAACATCCCCTGGCCACATATCCCATGTATCACCCTTGAACTGTTCAGCCCTATTGGACATATTTATCCATGCATGGGATTAATTGTCATCAGGATGGGATCCATAACAAAATAACAGTTCAGAGCCATTACCTATGGCCCAATTGAGCACACAAACCCATTGGTTTTGCTTGCATTTCTTTTGACTAGTTTGGCTGTTGAGCACAGGCTTTTCATGCAAAAAGTTGGAGTGTCAATCTTTGCATTTCCATGTAGCTCTAGGAAGGATCTCTTCATTATACCCTGGAGAGATGTGAACAATCAGTGTGAACCAATGGTCTAACTCAGTATGAAGCAGATTCCTCATACAGCTGTGTTTGGTTTAGGGGATTACAGGGCAATGAGCATACATTATAGTGTTGTTAATTCATTACAAAGAGACATGAAAATGAAACCTTAGCTAGCTTTTATAATGCTCCCTAGGGTGAACTTTGCTAAACTCAGCATTCAGTGCCAAAATATGTAGAGAAGGTCTCTTGGTTGGAATTTAATGGTAATATCTTGCTTCTGTTGCAAACACTATAGAAATAAGCAAATGAGAACTTGGAACTTTGTGAAATCCTGCCCCTTATTTCTTTAAACAGAAGTGGGTGTTGTAAGGGCAAATGAAAGAGAAGATAATGTGAAGCAGCAACAATTATTGTAATGTTAACATACTGACCCTGCAAAGAAATCTACTGTGTCAGCAGGAAATTTCTACTGCAGCTTAGCACCAAATAAAAGAAAGAAAGGGAGAGAGGAGGGAGAGAAAGGGGGGGGGGGGTTATACTGCATTTCTTTAAATATGAGCTATATTGAGGGAGGAGGGCAGTCACTTGGACAAACCCCAGCTTTGTATCTCCTAGAAAACCGAATCTGTTACAGTCTGCATTGTTCGTTAATCCAATCGATTGGGACAGGGGTTTATTTATTTATTTATTTTCCAATTAATATACACTGGGTAGTTCCCTATCAACCTTTTCCTTTAGACCAACAGGTAAGCAATAGATCCAGCATGGTATAGTAATTTGAATACTGGATGAGGACAATGAGAGATCAAGGTTTGAAATTCACATGGCTCAGCCATGGAAATCCAATGGGTAATCTTGGGGAAGTGATATTTTCTCATCCCAAGAAGAAGGCAGTGACAAATCACTTCTGAATAAATCTTGACAAGCAACTGAAGGAACAGCAGAAACCATCACTAATAAAACTATATAGTGATGGTTTCCTGTATATATATATATATATATATAGTTCCCTTTAGTTCTTTAGTGAAGCAGACAGCAGACATAAAGCACTCACTGCTACAAAAAGAGGTGAGAAAAGGAAATGAGGGCCAGAAATTATTATGATCTGATACTATATATCAGTGCTTCTTAGACTACCCGGTGTGGACAAAGTGGCATTTCCCCCCTAATATGCCAAGCACCAATATCTTATTTGTGCATACTGGCTACAACTGCTTCATTCTTTCCTGGAAAATTGCTGTGGACTGATGGCTGACAAATCTCATATTGGCACCAGTTGTCAGGCTAGCACTTTGAGTAGCATTAAAGTCAACTGGCTACATAGTTTTTATAAATTATGTGTGAGGCAATAGATGTATGCACACCTTGCCTTAAGTATTTCATTTATAATTGCAAACTGAAATATTGACCTCTTCTCCCTTTTTACTGTGAGAAAAAAAAAAAGTTTGTAAAAAAAATGGGAGGGTCCTGATTTTTTTCCATTTTCACCATAGCCCTTCACATCTCTAGAGATAGTGTAACATTTCGGTTCACTTCATCTTTTACCAGAGCTTACAAAAAGTCACAACATTTGATTGAAAGTGAAAGTGAAAGTTAGAGGTCTGCCCATCCTTTAGGGATGGATGAGAATTTTCTTTCAGTTAATTTTTAAATTTTGCAATAATTCATTAAACTCTAATGAGGAAAAAAAATGAACTTGAACCATCCCAGAAATAAATATCTATTGCAAATATTTTCCTAATGTAATGAAGGAGACTGCAAATAATTGCTCAAGCATTGTACCAAATAAAATAAGTAGTGTGGGCAAACCACATTATATATAAATTGGCTCTGATACATATTCGATCAAGATGACACTCTGATAGCAGCAGCAACATATTCCAGTATGAACGTTCTCCCCCATCATCTATGAATACCTACTGAGCAGAACACTGGACATAAAACATAGGAAACAAGAACCAGAAGGTTATTGTCTTTTCTACCTATAAAAAGTTGTTCATTCCAAGTCATCTGAATTTGTACTTCACAGCATGTTATATACTCAAACACTTAACAAGAGTATAGCAAAAAACTAAGGAGCCCATATGTTCATTAACAAATGCCAATTAGTGCCAGACTACATTTCTGCGGAGTGCCTTCATCAAAATCTCAGAATCATTTGCTTTGATTTTTTTTCTTACTTAAAATCACACATAGCAGAGTATAATTAAAACAATAACATCTTTTGTAAAACTGAAAAGAAATGGAAGAAAACAAAGAGCCATGAATTCTTGTGCTCAGTAGATTTAAAACAAAAGCACAGCTTGAAAAAAGTTTCATATTTTAGATTACATCTCTCATAATCCACCAGCCGGCATGGCAAAATGGGGCTATCTTTGAAGGGTCATTTCCCAACAACTCCAAATTCATGGCTGCATGATCTCTGCAGATAAGAAACTTTAGTTACTTATTTTTGCATGACGCGAGACTGAACTAGATGGCCCTTGTGGTCTCTTTCAACTCTAAGGGATGCTAGAATCTGTGATCTCTTTGTACAGCAGCTTCTGCATATAATGAGACAGGCTTACACATGGGTGAGATCCTTTCCTTTAGAAATGGATACATCTGTAAGCTTCTCTTTCTCATAAAGGCCGAACAGATGGGAGAAATAAGCCAATTTCCTGGTGTCATCAGAATGCCACCCATAGGCAGTTTTATGATGCTCTGACAGGACAGTGTTTACATGCCACATGCCACCAGAGCATCATGAAAATGTCATGGGGCCATGGCAGGGCTGGCAAAGCCAGCTTTTCTCTGGCTGAAAAAGGAGCAGATCTTATTTGCTCCTTTTTGGGCTGGGTTGAAGGTGGATTGGGGATCCAGCGTGTGTTTGCTGTGGTCCCAATCCTTCTTTGGAAGGAGTGGCTTGAAGCCATTTCTGCCAATATGTTTCCCTCCATATTTATTTTTAAAAAATTGTGAGGTCTTTCTTACAAGCTTTTGAAGAAAGATTGGTAAATTCTTATCGAAAGGCCCAAGACAGACGGGCCAAAAGTGCTGTCTTGCTGCCAAAACTAGGGTTCTTGAGCGCATGGCAACCACATACTCCAGAACCCTAGTACATGTGGGTGGCAGCCTCATGGTGGCCTCCTGTCCACACGGGGACCTCTATCTTTATGTAAGCGACATGCAGCATCCGTACGTCGCTGCACATCATTTATGTCATGAGTGTGCGTGACATAACCTGGGCACCACCAAAAGAACCCGGAAGAACTGGTTTCTTTTACTCCAGAGGGACATTGCATGGTTTGGCAGCTGTGGCATCCCTCCGGAGTTAAAATGAGCGCTTGCAGACTGCCATTTTCGGGCAGTCTGTCTCAGCCCCAAAGTTTCCTAAATAAAATTCTCAGCCATCTGAACTGGCAAAATCCAATAGCTACAACAGTGTGAAGAGTGTTGTGTTTTACTTGACCACCATGTCGCTAATATAGATGAAGAGCCTGTCAGGAAAAAAGAAGTGGCATTCCTTATGTGGCATCACAAACATTTTTGTTTACACAAGAATCAAGGACTATTGTTAAGAGCTAAGCGTTCTCTTCCCTCTGCTAGAACTGGAAGCTCTTTCAGTTGAGTCTTTTTCTACATCATTTTAAAAAAAATTAAATCTATGATGAAAATTTGTGAATTTTAGATAGTTTCTATAAACAAAGCCAAAGGGGGGGGGAATACTCAGCTATCATTTTTTCCACACCCAAACCACCACTTTCACTGTGAGGCACCCTGCTTTTAATTACAGAGGTATAACTGCCACCAAGGACCAGTGTGATGTAGGTTTGATCATTGGACTAGGACTCTGGAGACCAGATTCAAATTCCCATTCAGCCATGGAAACCCATTGGTTATCTTCTTTGTGGGTAAGTGCTGGATTTGCTTTTTAAATAAAAATTCTTAAACTGATCTAGATCTTGTTTGCACTTTAGAAATCCTCAGAGAGTAGACTGACAAATCACTTCTTATAATAGGTGGGGTATTATATGAATTCCTTTCACTGAGCCAGTGATTTCAATGAACCTGTAGATTACTTTGAAACTGGTTTAAAACTTTCTTCAGAAATCTCATACACTTTAAGGGGTTGTGGTCTTTTTCATCAACTGAAATCTTTAGGAGCCCTGGTGGTGCAGTAGTTAAATGCTGGTACTGTAGCCACAACATTGTATGTTAGATCTTAGAGGAGGGCTCCAAGGTTCACTCAGACTTCCATCCTTTTGTAGTAAAATGAGTACCCAGTTTGTTGGGGGCAATTGGCTTACACATTGCAAACAACTTAGGGAGTACCACTGATAAGGAGTATAGAAGTGTACTTGCTATGACTATTGCTATTTAAGCAAAAAGTGTTAAACAGGACTTAACTCAGGTACCATCACTGTCAAACACTTGAACAAAAGAAACATAATTTTTAATAACTGTGCACTATAAAAGAAAATTGCTTATTTTTTATAGTTAATGAGTTATTGTTTTGTTATGATTGTCTGAGCCATGCTGATTGGATACCCTTTTTCTTGTAAATCTAGTATATGCAGAGCTATCATTGAGTGAAGTCCTTTTGGGCAAGGTACAATCTCTTGCAGAAAAAGCCTTTCTGTCACAGTTATAGCAAGTGAAGGGCTGTACATACAGCCCTGAAGGGGCGGCATGCAGCCGCCCCTTGTTCAGCCAGATTGGGGCTCCACATCTCCAATCTGGCCTCTGGATAGTGCAAAAAAGAGCCGCAAAAAGCAGCTCCTTTTTGTACCCTCTAAAAGATGCCATAGCTGCAGCAGCATGGTTGTATGGCACCCCTTCAGTGCTGCATAATCTGGATGCAGTGCTGGAGGTGTGTCATGATGCTGCGTGCTGTCTGGAGCAGCACACAGCATCAGGGTGCCCTGGGGGGTAGAGTCAGGCATGTGTCGTCCAAATGCTGACCCCTGACTCTGCCCCAGGCCAGCCTTTCAAGCCAGTCTCGATAGCCCCTGAGTTTTGATTGACTCTTAGGTGGAGACTGTTGCTTGCTCTTCCTACCGACTATATAATTGATCCATTTGACCTTTTTGGGGAGCTACACTGTAGAAATAATGCAGTTTGACACCACTTTAAATGTTGTGGTTCCATGTTATGGAACCCTGGAATTTGTAGTATTGCAAGGTCTTTAGCTTTCTCTGCCAAAGAGTGCTGGTGCTTTACAAAATTACACTTTCCATTAATTCTGTAGAATGGAGCCATGGCAGTTGAAGTGGTGTCAAATTGCTTTATTTCTACAGTGTAAACGCACACAAAGTTCAAATGGCTCAAATATCTGGCATGTGCTAAGCATCCCCAAAGCTGCTTTTTTCTGGATCTAATCATGGTTTAAAAGCAGTATATAGTAATCTCCTTAGTTTCAGCTTCACCAGTTCTCTAATCCAAATTGTCTCAGACATAACACACATGTAGCAAATTTATCTTTGAAGATTTGCCAACACAGACCAGTGATGCTTGTGTTTCCTTCAGAAAGTTCAACTTGATGGCTTACAAAGTTATCTCTAATTCTGTTATTCTATCCAACTGAACCATATTATTCAAGAATACTTGCCATTTTATTTTCTGTTGCCCACTGTGATCAGAAAAGGTTTTCTTTCCCCAGAGGCTTCATAGTTTGCTACATTGCAAGAAAGAAGTTGAGTATCATAGACCTGTCCTAAAATATATATTCTCCCTGGATAGATTTTGCTAACACACAGGGTATGGCTGTTTGCTTCATTTGTGGCCACAAACAAATCCTTACTCAGATCAGGTTGACTTTAAATGTAGCATGCTGCATATTTGCTTGAGTTATTTGAATTGATTTTTCTCCTGGTACCTTCATGCAATGCAACTGTCTTGCAGTCAGGAATATGAATTTCATGAATGCATATTGATTCTTCCACATTACATTTTCCCCAAGATGTGTATAAATAATACATATTCATTGAAAACCTTTCAGCATCATGAAACCCTACTCCTCTTATACTCTGTAGCTTCTTTTTAAAAATTGGCATTTCCCCCCTTTTGTTATTACTAGAGACATCAATTGTACTTTTGGGACTTTATTTTCAGTATTTCTACACTCATAAAAAACAAAAACAAAATAAGTCCTACAAAGATTCATCTAGTTCAAGAAGACTGTGGATAATCTCTGCCTCAAGCCCCAATTCAGATCACAAAGTTTCTTTATCCAGACTGGAACAGTCAGGGAAGCCCCATGTTCTTTCCCAACTCCCTCCCAAACCATCATCCCCTTTATCAAGGGATGTACATGTGCCAAATTGCTTCCCAGTTTGGATGTTTCACGCTCTTCAGGGGAACTGTACTGCTTTCTTAAAAGAGTAACTAGAGATAACAGTGAAATTCTCAACCCCATTTTGTTCCTCTATTGTTGTTAACTGCCACTGAATTTGACTAATGGTAGCCCAATGAATGAGAGACCTTCAAGTCACTTTGGGGCTTTACAGGTTGCCCCTTTTAGCACCAGATCGGGGCTATGGCAACTGCATGCCGCAGCCCCAATTTGGCCTTCCCAGGGCACAGAAAGGAGCCAGAAAAAGCAGCTCATTTTTGCATCCTGGAAAGGGTGCTGTAACCACATTGCTGAGGTTTGGTGACACTCCTTTGGCACTACATTGTATAGACACAGCACTGGAGGAGTGTCATGATGCTGCACGCCATGTGGAGTGGCATGGGGTGTCATGGCACCCTGGGGGTGGAGTCGGAGCATGTGTCATCTGGATGCGATGCCCCAGCTCTGCCCCCAGGCCAGCCTTAATGGGCGGTCTGAAGAGGGCCTTCCTTATCAAACAATCCTGCTCGGGTTTTGGAGAATCAGTGCCATGGTTTTCCTCTGTACTGTGGTCTTCCTCTTTTTTCTATTCTCTTTCACCTTATTGTCTTTTCTTGTCAAACTGATTGTCTTTTATAATGAATCATGTCTTCTCAAGATATGTCCAGATATAGAAGAAGGAAAAAGATGCAAGAAGCCAGCTAGCCTCAGACATTATTTGTAGATGCCACCTGAGTCCTTAAAAACCTGGGCTCCTTCTTTGCCATGAAGAAAAGGGAGGTGGGGAATAAAGTTGGCTCTGAGTGCTGGATGGAGCAACTCCACTTGCTACTTTGTCCAGGAACTCAATCATTCTGAGATGCTCAGAAAGGTCCTTTTAAAAGATAAATAAAATGACATGCATAATTCATTATTAAAGTAATTTTTTGGGTTATGCAATAGGCAGATGCCCTCATGTCATCTGGTCAATCTGGTGTCCATTCTAATACAGTTCTCCTCCCCAGCCACTTCTATCTAAAAGATTTGCACAGACAGATGTGAGCACTGGAACATATTTCTCAAATGGGAAGTTTTATTCCTGACTATCATGGTTAATAGCTATTGATTGACCTCTCCTTCATCATTTGTCTAATCCTATTAGAAAGCCATCTGTGCTTGTGGCAATGAATCTTACTGATTATGCCTCACACAAATATCTGGGGTTTTTTTTTTGGGGGGGGGGGTTGGTTCTGTCAAACAAAATGCCAGTCAATTTTACAAAGACATAAAGGCAGAATTCAAAATATTAAAGACATTAATTATTTTTTGGCAGAATAGCAGTGTTAGAGGATGCAAATAGTGGGAAAGTAAATGCATGGAATGCATTTCTTTTTATTGTTGTGTACCTTCAAGTCAACCTCACTTTTTGGTATCCCTATCATAGGGTTTTCTTGACAGGAAAAGAAGACTATGAAGCCTTCCTTTGAGGCTGAGAAAATGTTACTTTCCCAAGGTCACCTAGTAAGTATTCATGCTTGAGCAGGGATCTGAACCCTGGTTTCCTAGAGCCCAAGCCCAGCACTCAAACCACTGGACTATGAGAAGTATTTTAGACAGATCACCCCCTCCCATAACAAACGAAAAGAAGAGACATTCAGTTTCCAAACTGTTACAGCTTTTGCTTCAGAGTAAAAATCACCAGGTAGATTTGGATCGTATAATTATGCCCATAAACAAGAAGGTAGAGTATGTTAGTTGTCATCACTGACAGCATCACTGTATTCATATGCCTTGTCTTCCAAATTGTAGACAAATGAGGCATTTTATTATTTTTCTAAATAAAAAAAAATGTCACTCCAGTGCATTATTCATTGGTGATGACAGATCCTGCATTGTGCATGAGAACGCTAACAGCAAATTATATATGTAAAAGCAAAAACTGTGAAAAAGCAGGAGCTGTTAGTTTGTGGTTAATCATAACAGCTTAAAGCACTGGACAAATGATGAATTTATTTAATTGCTTAGAATTTATCAGGCTGCTTTTTCCTTAGAATAATCTGAGTTATGGTGTAATCCCTTGCATTCGTTATTCAGAAGTCGACTCCCATTGAATTCAATGGGATTTACTCCCAGGCAAGCATGTACAGAAATGTAGCTTTACTTTCATATATTTAATGACAGGTTGAGGTTTGATACATATTGTAAGACACAGTGTCACAAGTGAAGTCGTGCCATCAGCACACTGTGGCTGTCACACGTTTAGGGCCTAAGGTCACTGTCAGATGTTGCCTTTCTGATCCCACCAACAAATGAAGTGAGACTTATGAAACCTTGGCTATGGAATACCTGTTCCAGAGAGATTTTCCCAAGATCCACATTATGGTCTTTTTTTAGCACCAGCCGAAAGACCTTTGAATTCTTTGGATTTAGCTCCTACATTGCTGTTGGTTTTTACTTCATTTCTGTTTTTCCCATAGTTTTTAAAGTTTACATAAAAGAGACTACCCTTTTAAAAGCAAACAAATATATTTTATTGGTATTTCCCCAAAAAGTTAAAAACAAATATCCAAAACATACTTACAATAAATTCAAACAAATAAAATCTACATCAATAACAGGCAAAATAAACATGAACTTCATTTGTTCTTCATTTGTTACTTCCTTTTCTTTAGTTTAGTAGCATGACTAGGTGCTTTTTTAAAAAACTTTTTAACATAGATTATCTCTCAGATTGCTGGTACAATGTTATTTCTACATTTCTATATGTATTTTATATCTATAAACACAAATATTATGTTCACAGTCCTGTTATATAAATCTTTCAAATAATATTTTTCCATATAGAACTTATTTACAATATTTAATTTTATGTATTGTTTTGTTTTGTCAAATTTTATTGTACTACAATTCAGGAATTGTATAAAATGTGAACATTTAAAAACAGCAGTGATCATCTGACAACTATTGCTAACAAAATAACAAATCGATATTCCTTATTTCCTTAATTAAATTCTATTACTACTGATTCTCACCATTCCTGAGTTAAATAGCATATTACTTTGTTCCAATCATCCAAATATCTTTCAGAATCTTCCTTTTTCAGATATCTAGTGAGTTTACCAATCTCTAATGTGTCTAATAATTTGATTAGCCAATCTTCTATAGTTGGTATTTTTTATCATTTCCACATTTTGGTGTACACCATTCTGGTTGTAGATTTCATGTAAAATATAACTCTTCTATTTTTTCTCTCTATTCAGTCATCTAACATGTTTAACAGAAATGTCTCAGGCTTAAATTTCAAATAGGTGAACCTGGGGTTTTCACTCTTACTTGTAATATTTTGTAGCTTGGGTGGGAGCCGCCTGGGTTTGCCTTCTAGTAGAAGGCTAGTCAAGGAGCAACCCAGTTATTGGATTGGCCCTGGGGTAAGGTGTTTCACCCAAGGGAAGGCTGAGGATGTAATCAAGGAATGACACCAGGCTGAAACTTCAGCTGAACCTGCATCAGGTTGCTCCACATTCTTTCTTCTTCTAGGATCATCACTGTTGTTAATAGATTCTAGGTCAATAAAGGGCCTGTACAGACAGGCCAAAATAAAGCTGCTTCGGGTCACTTTAGAGGTATGCTGTTTAAATGCTTCATGCCTCCTAAGAGGCTGGAAGTCATGCCAAAGCCATGCTCCTGTCCTAAGGACTGGAATGCAGATTTGGTGCCGCTTCCGGCCTCTTAGGACACATGCATCATTTAAACAAGATACCTCCAAAGTGATGCAAAGCAGCTTTATTTTGGCCTGTCTGTACGGGCCCAAAGTGGCCCTTATTTAACCCAGCTGTCTATGTCTGGTCTCATTATTCCATGGTAGGTCATCAACAAACAATATTTCAAAACTGGGTTGTTAGATCACTTTTGACATGTAATTGGGGCTTTTTCCATGAGTACCTGTGTGGGTGTCTGGGTGGTGCCAACCAGGGTTCTGAGCACATGGTATAATGCCTCCTGTTCACTATAGAAAGAAGGATGTGTAAGGTGCATGATGAAGAGACAGTTGGAGAATAAAGAGGTGATGATAACCAAAGGAATCTAGAAGAGAAAGTAAAATTGGGAAAGACCAATTCCACACATGAAACATAGTTCCTCCACAACTTAGAAAGACAGAGCCCTCAATGCAGACACTGGTCTGGGTCGCTGGTGGATGTGGAGTCATTTTAAGAGACACAGGTTGCTCATGGCAGTGTATTGCCTAATGACAGGATGTAGAGGATACAGGATTTGACAGAATTCTTTTCCTCCTGGTCATCAGTCATTTGCTTCCTTTAGTTAAAATGGTTCTCTATTGAGTTAAAACTAATGTAGTAGACTGGGAGCACTGGGAGAAAAAGCAACTTCCTATCATTGTATTGTTATAATCAATGATCAGGGAGGTAACATTTGTTATTTTGTAATAGTAATGTTGTAATAGTAATGTTGCACAAAGCTAAAGGGATTTATTTTGGGCAGGAAGGAATGCCAATTTTAATGTCTGATGGGGCTTGTAGGACAATATGCTATCTATTGTGAAAGGGGAACTAAAAATAATGTCCCCCTTTTGTGATAGGACTGTGTGGGGAAAGTAATACATAGATACATCACTGAGCACTCTATGACACTTAAAAAGTGATGGAGGATTCCTGTATCCCATGATTATAGGACCTGAATGGGTGTGGTGCAAGTGCTTCAGCTTATTATTCCTGGTCAAGTCACACATACTTTAAAGAAGTATTATCTCCTGAAGATATACATACACCAACCCTGCAAGACTGAAATTGAAAAAGAGTTAATTAGCAGTTGGTGCATAGCTTAAAAATCTCTTGAGGAAGTTAAAATCTAAGATGAAATTAATATGATAGCCTTCGGTTCATTCTTATGAAATGAGTCATGGAAAATCCATGAACCTGCTATTTCAGCCACCACCTGGTTGCTTTGAGATGAAGATGTTATAAATTCATTGCCATCACTCATTCCTTATGGTGCAGACGGTTGTATTGCTCCCAGTCCTGACTTGATTACAAGAAAGATGGGACTTTTCTTTGACTGGTGATAGTGAGAGCTATTGCCATAAGAGAAAGGTGATTTCATTTCATCCTGCAATCAGTGTAAGATGCTCTCTAATCCATTGTATTCCAGTTGAGAAATGTGAAACTTTAATTGATTCCCATTTGCCTCTCTGTTTGCACTTGAAGTGTCATTTGACAGTAGATAATTCAAGCTATAAGACCACTTGCAGTCAGCTGAGCTTGCCAAACATTTTATCCATCCTTAAGCGGTTGCCAAGGGATACAGATGTACATCCTGAGGACTGCAGTCTTTTGCAAACAGAACTCAGTGATGCAGGATGTCATTTGGGGAATGAACTTGGGTGATGAAAATATTATTCATGGACTTCTGTGGAGACACTTCACTTTAAGAGTGATAGATTCTTAGGAGAACAGTACCACAATTGTAAAGCATCACTTGATGTCATAGTCTCAAAACAAGGTTTGTTCTGAAGCAAGTGGTCTTTGAAGCCTCTGCTGTTCTTCTGAAAGGAACTTGGAACTTCTTCAGAACTGCAAGGTTGGAAGGTATGTGATTGCCCCAGAAACACAATAATTTTCTCACTCTCCCTTGCCATAATATCACCTCAATTAGTACAGATATGAGACATGAATATGTGTATTTTAAAAAATAGTACAATTCCTAGGAGGGAGAGGGAAAAGACAAAGAAGCAGTTGTGCATAGAGTCAACTGTCAATCTTATGTAACATTTCATCCTGCCCCAAGACTTCCTCTATATATTTATATATTTGATTTATAACATATTCTTCTGTTCTCCCAAAAATGGGACTGAAGGACATCACAATTATATATATATATTTTAAAAAAATAGTTAAGAACACAAATCTTAACACTAAAGTAACATAAAATTTGTTCTTTCAAGTCCCCTATCAACTTAGGATGACTTCATGAATTTCATACAGTTTTCTCAGGCAAGATTGTTCATTGCTCTTTTGTGAAATGTAGCCTACAGCACCTGGTGGGCTGTTTTCCAAGAACCAGCCGGGTCTGACCCTGTTTAGCTTCCAAAATAAGACAGAATCTTGGGCCTTCAGGGTATTTAGGCAAACTATATTGAAACACAACTGAATTTCAAGTGCATCTCTAGCACTGTGCTTGGCGATAAGCACTGGGTCAATGCATTATGTTGTGTGAAGCAGAATCCCAATTCCTCTTCCATAACCAGAGGTTAGGGCCACACAACAGGCAACAGACACTAGGCAGCAGCAATGGCAGAGTTATTAAAAATAGGAGTTTGTTCCTTTTTTCTTTTCTATGAAATCCCATGTTATTTCCTTCTGTTCGAGAACAGAACTGGGTATGCCACACAACATGTTTGAAGCCATAAATTAACGTCCTGTCTTAAATATGTTCTAATGTTTCTAATGCTGAAGTACGATTCATAGTTAGTCCAGTCAACTTCTAAAGATAGACTAGGGAGAAGTTGCCATCTTGACCTTTGTTTCAGGAACCAAATCATCTGAGGCTAACCGTGTTACAAAGCACTGTAACAACCATCAGACACCAATTCTTGCCTTCAGCTATCCATCACAGATTGTCCTACCTGAGTCAGATTTCTTTATCTGCTCTTGCATGCTAAAGCTCATTTTGTTCATGATCTTTAAATGCTACAGTTTACTCACATTTTGTAGAGTAGAAAAAGTGTCTGAAGGTATATTCCTGCTGATTTTAGGCCTTCAGTTTTCTGTTTGCCATTTCTCGGTAATATAGATAACACTTGGGATGTACATAATAAAAAGAATCTGATGCTACTTCATATTTATTATACAATATTAAAGTAAAATCCACTCAATGCCATAACCGTGAAGTATTATCTTCATAAATGCTTTCATAAAGAAAAGTGAAAAAAATAAATAAATTGCATTTTATCTTTTCCAGTGATAGCTCAGCTCCATGAAATGAGTTCATTTTTTCCCCCTTCTGTGATATTACTGTTATCAGGTAGTTTTTAGGAATATGTTTCACTCATCATAGATGGTTTGATAATCAGAGAACCATTTCCAATGGGAGGTCAAGATAGAACAGTACACCAATGAATTTATCCTCATGAATGGAGGGGGGAAATCAGATCCATGAATACAATTATACATGGGAATTAAAGGAAATACTGCAGTGAGTATTCTTCTTTTTTTTTTTTTAAAAAAAAATCAGTTTCACAATTATACAGACATAATATTTGTCCAAAACCAAAATGTTCCTGAGTCACTATCCATATGGTAGTTCTCTTTGAATAATATATCATGCAAATCTCTACAATAGTTAGCCATTATCACTAATGAAAATTGAACTAATTTTAACTGCAAGGAAAAATTTGTACTAAAATTTGTAGGAAGAAACATGAACAATTTAAGATATGCTACTGGCAACAAATAGCAAATAATTGAAACAACTATTGAAGGAACTCAGTTTTTGTTTGTACAGTTGGCCCTTCTTATACACAGATTTTTTTATACATGGATTCAAACATCCATGGTTGAAAATGTTCAAAAAAAAAGTATAAATTTCAAATACCAAACCTTGATTTTCCATTTTTTATAAGGGACACCATTTTGCTATGTCATTATATTTAGTGGGACTAGAAATGTGGAAATCCCAAGTTAAAGAGAATTAAAAAGATAACAGGAAAAAAAGAGATCACTTTAAATACTTTTGAGGGGAAACTAGTCTAAAACCATCAATGCTTTTTCTTAATTTCATCATTTCTGAGATATTGGAAACAATTTTAAAATGAACTTTCATGCTGACTTACTTACTTTGTGTTGCTGGTTCACTGTGTGTGCATTGTTCTCATCTGAATGAGTTTCAAAGAAACTCCTACACTTAACAGAAAGCAAAATAATACTTCTTTTTCAGTGTTCTAAAAATAAAGAAAAATGCACATGATTTTCTGAACAGTGAGAGATTTGCACAGGATCTGCAATTTCAGCTTTTTGGGTTTCCTTTCCAGTTTGAGCCACTTTTAACCTTTTACAACACACACACATATGCACACACCACGTTTGCTTACTAGATGAATAGAAGTTATCCAGCTGTTCAGATGAATACATTATTCGCTTTGAAAATGAAAAAAGGAAAAGGAAATGAATCTAAAAGCACATGTAAAATGTCACTCTAAATCCAATTAACCAGCTAAAAAACAAATCAGTGGTTAAATCCCTTGTTGGCTTCTGTTGACGGAATTCAGGCCTTCAAAGATAGAAAGAGTTTTCTCCCCCCAATTTTTTTTTTTAAAAAAACTTTCCCCAAAGGCTACAGAATCTGGCATCAGCAAATCTCCAAAGTGGAGTAAACTGCATAGTATGGAGCAGTTTCTCAAAAAGCCCTCAATATCTTAATGTAGCAGATGAATAACATAGATGATACCCTTGACATGGACCATGGACCTGTGGGTATGGGAAGAATCAAGCTCCCAAGGCAAGGTTCAGAGGAACGAACCACCCTGAAAAGATCTGGCAAACTTGGGTCATCAAGACTCCTACATAGTTGAGTCTTCTCAGGCATTATCAATTAGAATTGTACTAAATTATGAAATAGACCCTAGAGGTAATTTTAGATACAGTGTTTTTTAAATAATTTTGTGCATGAAACAAAGTTTGTGTACACTGAAGCATCAGAAAGCAAAGATGTCACTACCTCAGTCACTCATGTGGACAATTTTGGATTTTGGAATATTTTGGGTAAGGGTGACTTAATCTTTATTATAGTTTCTTTTATTCTGTACATCACTGTTTCAGTGTTCATCATGTTGAATTGTCAGGTTTTTATTATTTTTATTATTATTATCCTTTATTTATATAGTACTGTAGATTTACACAGTGCTGTACATACAGACAATAATATTGATAAAAATGAAACCTGCCAATGGCGTACATTCTACAAAATACATATAAAACAAGTGATAATAATACAAGATAAAATTAGATAAAATAAGGAGGCAACACATTAAGAACATCAAGTATCAAATGAAATAAAATATCAGATAACAATCAGATAAACAGTCAAACAATGCCTGGGAATGCTTCCCTGAACAATATACTCTTCAACTCTATTTTGAAACTGGTTAAAGAAGTGATGACCCTTGCTTGTGGGGGAAGGAGGTTCCAGGAGTGAGGGGCAGCAAGTGAGAAGGGACAAATCTGGGACGGGGTAGTGGAGAGCCTTGGCTGGGACAGCAGACCTTGACTACAGAACGGAGGCTACGATTAGGAATGTGGAGAGAGAGAAGTTCAGATAAATAAGGAGAGGCCAGCCCATGCAGGGCTTTAAAAGTTAACAACAGAAGCTCATATTGAATACAGAAGGGGAAGGGGAGCCAGTGAAGGCATGATAACAGAGGAGAAAAATGGTCAGAGTGGTGAGCGGATGTAATAATGCATGCAGCTGAATGCTGGACCGAAATTAAAGGATGGAGGTGTGAGAGAGGAAGCCCTGCCAGAAGGAGGTTACAATTATCTAGTTGTGAGACAACCAGCACGTGGACCAGAGTCTTGGTAGTAGAGGCTGAAAGGAATAGATGGATTTTAGCAATATTGTAGAGAAAGAATAAACAGGCCTTGGCTGTGGCCTGGATCTGGGGGATACATGACAGAGAAGAATAAAAAATGAAGCCAAGACTGCAAGCTTCCTGGACCGGTTGAATAGAGATGTTGTCAACAGAAACAGAAAAGGAGTATTGAAGGTGGAAAGACCAGAAGCTCTGTTTTGGACATGTTGAGCTTCAAACGCTGATGGCACATCCACTGCAAGACAGCTGTGAGACAAGATGAAATTTGCTGTTCAAGCCCCGGAGAAAGGTCAGGGGTGGAAAAATACAGCTCAGTGTCATCAGCATACAGATGATGGGGGGGGGGGGACCTGATAAGTTTTCCTAGGGACAATGTGTAAAGAGAGAACAGTGGGGGACCCAAAACAGAGCCCTGGGGTACAAAATAAGTGCTTATCTTGTATCAGTTGTTTCTGGAAAGTCAATGACAGTCACTCAGCACTAACTAAACCAATGAGAGGTTGTCAGTGGTTCCATTACTTTGGAACAGTGAAACCACGGTGGGTTTTACAGCACCTACTCCAAAATACTGACCTTACTTTTGTTCAGCAGCTTAAATAGCTCCCATAAAATGCTTCATTAAAGACAGAATATCTGTTATAAAGTCCAACCTGGATTTATTGCCCAAAGCAATGGAACCACCAGCTGTCGCTGAGTCTAATAAAATTATCTATTCTGGCCACTATGCATGCAGTACAGTAGGATAATCTATAACAAGTAAATTTGCTCAATATATTTCTTTCATTCTATCCTGCCTTTTTATTGCTCTCTGAATCACATTCAAGGGGGCTAAAATAAGTCAAATAAAAATAAATAGAATTAAAACATAGAAACAGGTTTAAAACACATCAGTAAAAAAGAAAACAGCTCTCAAACTGCTACAATGTTCAAAAGCTAGCTGGCTTAAAAAAAAATCTGCCTGCATAATTTATATACTGGAAGGATGATAACAATGGAGGTAGTCTGATCACCTTAGCAGAGATTTTCAGACCCCAGAAATCCCCATCTCACATCCCCACCAAATGTGCCTCCAATGGTGGCAGGAAGGTCCCAAAAAGCAGCATGTATTTGCTGTTCCTTTTTCAGCCAGCAAAAAAGCGGATTGGGGCCAAGGCATGCATTTAGCACAGCCCCAGTTTGACTTTGGAAGAGGTGGGTTGAAGCTGCCCCTTCAGGGTGGTCTTTTTAGATAAACTCATTGTGCTCTATTTTGGCCATGTACTTCTTTTATGATGACATTCTGTAAAGAGGCCATACATATCTGGTGATTTGTGAAATCAGATCAGTAAATGCTTGCAATATGCACTGTGATACACTTTGAACAGTCAAATTCAGCTGGCCCAGAATGATGCAGGCATTCTATTGTGATAACCAGAGGGAGCTATATGGACTATGTGATCAACTTGTGATAATTTCATTGGCCCCTAGCCTATTTTGGAGAACAATTCAAAGTGCTGAGTTTTACCCAATAAAAAAGGTAAAGGTTTGCCCAAGATTGTCTAGTCATGTCCGACTGTAGGGGACAGTGCTCATCTCCGTTACTAAGCTAAAGAACCAGTGTTGTCAAAGACGACTCCGTGGTCATGTGGCCAGCATGACTGCATGGAATGCTGTTACTTTCCCATTGAAGAGATATCTATTTATCTATTTGCACTTTTACATGCTTTTGAACTGCTAGGTTGGCAAAAGTTGGGACTAGAGACAGGAGCTCATCCATCACATGGCACTTGGGTCTTGACCTGCCAATCTTGCAGTCATCAGAGTCAGTGTCTTAACTGTTGAGCCACGACGTCCCTAATAGCTAATATACATAGTATCAAATATATACCTAATATAGTATATACATTTCAAGATCATCCATTTGAAAGATTATGTTCTACAAAATGAATCTTCCCAGATTTTTAACAATAAATAAATGGGATTTAAGTTAGACATGACTGAATTAAATCATGTTTTCAAAAGGCATGTTTGCTGATCGTGAATAAACAAATGAAAAGAATAGGACCTCCATTTTATCCTACAGCAGCTTATCACTGTTCTCAGAAGAGTAATTAGAAGTGATTCCAATATTTTACTTCAGTTCATCCACAGACTTGGGGGCGAAACAGACCAGCATGAAAAGCCAGCTTCCAGACCCCCAAGACACCCGGAAGTTGTGCCAGTGTTCAGATGTGGCCAGGCTTCCACATGCTTCAGCGGTGCGGTGTTTAAATGCCACAAACCGCCAAAGCGGCTTGAAGCTGCCCATGGCATGCAGCAGGTGGGAAAAGTCGCTTTCTTTTTGCCAGCAATGAGATCTTTGCTGCTCCTTTTTGGGCTGGCTGCAAGGCAGATTGGGGCCATGGCATATGTTCGCTGTGGTCCCAGTCCATTTTTGGAAGGGGCAGCTTCAAGCATTTGCTTCAGGGCTGTCTGTTTTGGCCCTAAGTCTCATCTGCTCACTTTCTTATATGAATTAAGATATATACCAGGTACACTAGCTTTTCCTTAGTAAAATAAGAAAGAGGAGTATTTGTGAAACTAGATAGATATGCTGAAGATTTATTTTAAGAAGAGATGTATCCAGAAAAGAGAAACAATATACTTATCACAGCCAGCAGTTCAAAATCACTTTAAATATTTTTTCCTGTTCTCATGGCTAAATGGTTCCACTTGCACAGCTTCTGAGATACTCTTATTAATTTTGCTGCTACATTTATTTTTCAGCCCACACTGTACAGTTAATCTGCATCATTCTTCAGTGTCTTTTATTCATGGTGTTGTGGTATTTAGAGGCTTAGCACATTCAATTATGATGGATATTTTCCATTTATTCTTACATACAAGAGTTGTGATCTAGTTCAAAGACTCAGAGCTGTTTGTTTATTTCCATTTCTCTAAGCATGGAGAACAAATATATATGTTCAAGTGAAACATGGGAAGAACAGAAGAGAATTTAGCATAGGATTAGGTTGTTATAAAAAGACTTAATTGCCTCATACACTAGCAGCATTTCTTCCTATGATTACAATGATACTGAGAGGTGATTCACATATTCTCAGGCAGCTAAACCTTAGAGTTGCTCCTGACTGCACCCTCCAAAGAGAGCTGTGATCAGTCCTGGTCATACACCAACCTGGAGCCCCTGAATATGAAATAACCTTTTGAAAGAATTGAATGGTACAAAAATCAACCAAGTGGGCAAAAAGATTCCAAAAAGGATGAGATAGGTCAGCACAGTAAGGGAGATATCTTCCTCCTCTTTCACCACCACCACCACCACCATAGTTTCACCACCTATCAGACTGGACCATCAGTGATTAGGTTCTGTATTAAGAATCTAGGGATCAGTACTGTATCCTTGGATAATAGTGGACAATATGACATATTCCCAAATATTATCATTTTTTTCAATCATTATTCTGTACCAATAGCATTCAGATGTTTTATTAGTCTGTTTGGAATTGTTCCTAGAGCACCTATCATCACTGGAACTATAGCTGATGTTTTTTTTTCTAGAGGGCCTTGAATCTATTCATGTTTCAGTGTTCCATAACTTTTTCCTTCTCTTTGGCCCTGTGCAGACTGGCCTTAAAGGCCGGGTTGGGGGCAGAGTTGTAGAGTAGTGTCCATATGGTGTCCAAGAGTGGCATGATGCCATGCACCACACACAATGTCACAGCAGTCCTCTGGCGCTGCATCCATACAACACAGCATTGAAGGAGCGCCATAAAGCTGTGGCTATTGCACCCTTTCCAGGGTGCAAAAAAGGAGCCGCTTTTTGCAGATCCTTTTTTGCACCCTGGAAAGGCCACATTGGGCCCACAGCATGCAGTTGCCGCAGCCCCAATCTGGCTGTAAAAGGGGCGGTTAGAGGCTGCCCCTTCAGGGCTGTCTGCACTGCCCCTTTGTCTCTGCTGATAGTGGTAGCAGTGATAATAATAATTATGGTTCTGACTGAAATATCAGCAAGGTGGTAGACCAGTACAAAAGTAAAAAAGAGAGCCTGACAGCACAGATACTGGCAACCAAATACTGCAGTAGAAGAATATCAGGAGCAAGCACTGGAGTATTTTGAACAAGTGACAAATACAACAAAGGCAGCATTTTGTTTCAGTGATGTTTCACATATGATCTTCCATAGAAGGTGGGAGAGAGGACAGTGTAGAGCAGTAGTGTGTGTGTCCATGTGTATGTGAAGAGGTGTTCTGTATTTTTAATCTTTTTACTGGTGCTTGCATTTTAATTACTGGTGATTCTGTGTTTTAACCATGTTTTTAAATAATATTGTCACATAATTCTTAAAATTTTTTTTTGTAAATTAATATTTTAACTTGATCTTTTTTAAATTATGGTAAACTTCTTTGAATCCTACCTTGGGGGGAAAGGCAGGATATAAATTCAATAAATAAATAAATAAATAAATAAATAAATAAAATTTCCATAAATAAATAATAAAAATTGAGCTTAGATCTTTATATATTTCTTAGATATATACACACATTCATGGTTAGGTGGGAAAGACACTAGGGAGATTATCACATGAGATTTTGAAACTGCAATTAAAGTTGGACAATAGTGTCTTGTCCATATTTACTGCACAATGTCATCTCTATGTTGTTGATGCTTTGCCTTTCAACTGCTGGTAAAGCATCCCTTTTCATTGATGGGAAAACCCATCAATAAGCTTATATTAGGCAGTCATGTGGCATCAGTAGAAGGGGCATCAGACTCTCCCCTTCCCACTCCCCCTCACTATTTTCAAGCAGACTATTTTTCTTTTCTTTTTTTTTCTTTTCTTTTTCTTACTAAATCACATTAACACAACTCTGCAATTGCATGACAAAAAAGCTAAAACTGAAAGGCATGCTGGCTAGGGCATAGGGCAGGAAGGTGAGGTTACAGAGGAGTGTGGAAGAGAGCATGAGGACCATCATTGCACAAACAACCCAGTTATGCTATTGCAGAGATGTAGTACACAGGCGCAGGCAAGTCCTCTGGCCTCCACACCCCCCACGCCATCGGGGAGAGAGGCCAGAGGACTTGCCTGCGCCTGTTTGGGGCGTTTCCCTCCACTGGGAGGAGGCCGGTGGCAGCGGCCTCTATAAAATCCCGGCTCGCCGGCCCTGACGGAGGACGCCTCCACACCCCCACGCCATCGGGGAGAGAGGCCAGAGGACTTGCCTGTGCCTGTTTGGGGTGTCCCCACTGCCGCTGTTGCTAGCACAGCCGGAAGAACTGTGGCTTGTGCCCTGATACCATCTGGGCAATCTGGAGTCTTTTGTTTTTGTGGTAACTTTGGGGGTTGGAGGGCTAATTGTTGTTTGGATATTGTTATTGTTGTTATGTAATATTGGCTGTTTTGTGATATGCACTGAGAATTATATTGTTGCCTTTGTATTGAGATGTATTGCCATTGATGTTATGATGTTTTTGAGATATGCTGTATTATGTTATTGTTTGCGAATTGTTGTAAACCGCTTTGATTAATTCTTTAGAAGAGCGGTATACAAATAAATCTTATCTATCATATCTATCTAGTATAATGAAAGCTCTTAACCAGTATGTTTCCTTTTCCTTTAACTACAGAGACTGCAGCAAGACTGAGGTTTATATGATAATGCACTATAACAGCTTTCTTTCCACAGGGAGAGAAGGA
>NC_056522.1:91097702-91137112 GCF_019175285.1 Sceloporus undulatus
ATTATTATTATTATTATTATTATTATTATTATTATTATTATTATTATTATCATCATCATTATTACTATTATGGCATTGTGGATAAATATATTAGTCCCTTCAGGTATATTGTGGTCTGAATCGTCACTGGTGGGTGTGTCTTTAAAATTTAAAAATCAAACACATGAACTGCAATCACTATTCATGTCACAGCAAATTTGGTCTTGAATATCTCATGCTGGGAAATCAATTATAGTTCTTACCTCCCTTAAATGGGTGTCAGTTTAAAACAGATTTCAGTTTAGTAAAGTGCACTGCACCCAAAATAATTATTATAACAAATGATAAATTACTCAAAAATGGATTGCTTTCTAGGGCTAGCAATATATTTTCTAAGAACATATTCCAAACCAACCTAATATCTTTCATTTACACAATAAATAACTTCTTTAGTGGACAAAGAAAATTCAGCAGATGTGGTATGCTGCTTTGCATGTTGGATTACAACAATGAAGGCCAGGGTTCAAATCCCCTGCATAACAACCCACTGGGTGGCCTTGGGCAAGTCACACTCTCTTAGCCACAAAGGATAGTAATGGCAAACCTCTCTGAATAAAATTGCCAAGAACACTTTATGATAGGTCTCCTTTAGGGTTACCATAAGTAAAATATGCCTTTTTTAAACACTGAAGTGTATATTTTCTTTAGCAAGGATGGTTATACAGTTGCACAGGACAGTTTTATAAGAGATAAAGTAACTCAAAAAATTGCCTACCTAGTCAACGCAACCTAGCTAGTCAACACAAAAATCCACCACTGCATAGAGATCAAGCAGTGGAAGGGAAGTTCTGATTAATTTTGTTCATGTACCAACAAATCCAATTTGTGCACAATGAAAGACTTGTCACATGGAGACTTTCCATGTCATTGCAAATGGAGCCAATCTATTTGGTGATCATGTAGCATACCTTGTGCACCTCTTGGGAGCCTCCAGCCACATGACTTTCACTTGCCTGCACAACAATTGAAGCAGGCCCAATTAAAGACTTTTACCCAGATTTTTCCACTCTGAGATTCTGAGTACTGGTACACATGCTGAGTTAATTTTGTATTGTTATGGAAACATAATTCTTTCTTTCTTGTTTTAACAAAAGGAAAGACAAAACTTAAGGCAGCTATACAATGTTAATTATCAGATGTTTATTGAATCATAGCCTCATTAAAGCCCATTAAAATGTTGCTGTTTAATTTAATCTAGCCATAATCTTACCAAGCACATTTTCTGAGTTATTCTCAGGAACCACTGCACTGCTGCCTGTGGACAAGATGAGAAAGAAATGGGGACTGTGCTCATTGGCATTTTCTGTTGACCATAAACAGCCTGGCAATTCCATGTTCCATGTGTTGAGGGAAGAAGTAGAAAGCCTACTCTGTGCAGACAGAATAATCATGTTGTCATGAAGCGTGTTTATTTTCATTTATTTTTTTTAAAAAAATCCTTTTATTTAAATCTTAAGGGAACACAAAACAAAAAAGTAAGTGACAAACAACCAAAACATGTGACACATTAAATGGACAATATTACATTTTAAACTGTTTGACCACACGATACTCTCCGCACTTGTATCTGTCTGATAAGATCTGAAAGTAAGGCATTTCCTGTAATGCAAGCATAGGTATAGTGCAGTCTGTGGGTGGCATGTGGCCTCAGGAGCCCACTTTTGTGCCCAAAGAAGTGGTCTGCAAGGGTAAAGTTGCCCCAGCCCTTCTGCAGTTTTCCACCCCTACTGTAAAGGGCCATCCACATTTTTTTGGCTTAAACAGGTTGCTCCAGAAATTTGAAGTGCTGTGCTATGTAGCATATTGTGATGTGTGCGATTTTTTTTTTTACATACAACAAAAATAAAATGATACCACATAGAAACAAAGTTGCCATAGTCATTATTTTCACTTAAAGGTGGCAAACGAGACATCAATTTTCCAAGGAATGCTATGGTCCATACCATATGGACAAAGTATTCACTGTGCTTTACTCTTTCCATTTTAACTGCAGCAAGTAGAACAGAAATTAGTTCTTTATACTGGAGAGAACCAATAGGATTTTCACATACACCAGAAAATAAAAACAAAGCACCACAATGGGGGGCATTTTGATTCAACATTTTTGTAATGAAATCCACAATTGATTTCAAAAAGCCAATTGCTGAGAAGCATTCTAGCCACACATATGAGTAAGACTGCCTATTCACACCTCCTCCAACATAATGGGGATAGACTGCTATTTCTAGATAAAGAGTTTAACAGAAATTAGATACCACTGTTTTAAAATGGCTTTACTGATTAACAACCAAGATATATTTAAATGGCAGAGAAGTCCAAATCTTATGTTACTAGGCATCACTGGATATCACATTACGTTCTGATTCCTATATCCAGGCTAACCTCCCTGATTGATTTTGGAACTGACCACCCTCCCCACCTTCTCAGAGTATCTCATCATTTTGACAGGATCCCATGTTGCCATGGTTACCATTTGAAACCAGATGGGCAGGGAAAGGTGCAAAGCTCAGATCTGTGTAACCAGTCCAGTTCACTTTATCAGTAGCAAATAATCTGTCCAGGAGGAAGCAGTTTCCAGACACCAATGAGCATAGCATAAGAATGGACACTGTCAGCTGCTTGAAGCCTAGGCATAGTTAACTTTTTCAGCACCTCTGCATCTGGTTCTACTATGACAGGCATCAGATATGCCCCACTTAAGGGCAAATGTGGAGGAAGTGAAGTCTGGGGGTGGATGAATCTATGCTTTGCTTTGTGTACTGTGTATTCCTGCATGACAAGTGATTGTACTGGATGGCCTTGTGTTCATTTCCAACTATATTTAGTTTCATACAACTTTTTTTCCTTTTAAGGTCAAGGAATATGCAAATCAAGAACATGCTGAAATGAAAATTTTCCCCCGTCACAGGCCAAGTTCAACAGGGACAATTTTCCTGCTATGAAAAGGACTATATTGTAATTTCCTAATATGTAGTTAAAGATGGAAGGCTTGAGAGAAAAGAGAGGTAATGGTTGATTATACTCAAAGCCCTGGATCTAGCTTGGAAATGTATTTTTCAAGAGTAATTTGTTCCATAAGCCATCCACACTAATCATTAAAGTGATGGGAAAAGGTAAAATTGTTGTGGCTCATGTGCTGCGCTCATAACCCTTGTTGGGACCTATGGAAGTGACACGCAGTGTCCACCACGACCACCTGCAGAGTTCAACCACGTCGACAGGACGCCAAGAAGAAGAAATCTGTGAAGATGTCTTCAACTAATAACGACTCTTACAAGTCTTCACTCTAAACAAGGGCTTTAATCTTCCTTTGCAGTATTTACAACATAGATATACACAGTGTATTGGACATCCGTTTCTAATACACACTATTTACACCAACCAACAATAACACAACCTCTGAGGCAGTCACATTAACACACAACCATCTCACTGCCTCTCAGTAACAGACACAGCCTACTCATAGGCACCAACTGTCTCTCAGTCACAGACACAACCCACACCGAGGCACCAACAGTCTCTCTCAGTGACAGTTGAGAACTGACAGTTGACAGTTGCATCAACATTCTGATGATGTACTTTTTGAATGCTGACACATTAGCTGCCACTGGAGCTGTAAATCATCTGCACAACAGCTCCCCCTAGTGGTCACACCAATGTAATTTCCTGACAAACATATCCAGTTATTTGTTGCATTCCCCATTACTTTTCTTTTCGTTTAAGGTTTTCCGTCGTAACTGACTATAGGGGGAAGTGCACATCTCTGTTACTAAGCCAGCATTGTCTGAAGACAACTCCAGTGGTGATGTGGCCAGCATGACTGCCCCAAACACTGTTCCCATCCAACTGAGAAGTGGTACCTATATCTCTCCTGTCATTTGCATGCTTTGAACTGCTAGGTTGTCAGAAGCTGGGACTAGTGATGAGAGCTCAACCCATAATGCAGCACTGGGCCCCAAACTGCCAACTTTCCAACCTTACAGTTGTCAGAATTGGTGTCTTAACAACTAAGCCACTGCATCCCCTGCCACCACAACTTTTCTATTACTTTCTGTTATATTTTGAGAATAAAAAACATTAAGATTGATAAAAGAATGACATAAAATTTGGAAAAAAAAATCTTCCTCCAAAAATGACTTTAAAAAGTAACTGTTCAAAATAACTAGACACTGTTACATATGTCATCAGCTAACCAATTTTATTCTTGTTACATTGCTATTAAAATGTAATTTTGTTACACCCATTCTTCTTCCAAATGTATCTAGTTACAACAAAGATTGTTACTTATAATTCATCATTTCCAAATCTCTAGGTCTGGATGAACACATACCGATCTATTTCAGGTTATCCATACATTTGGTTGATTTTTTTTTTTACAGTTTTTTTCATTCTACATATGAAGGCATATGCAAAGTCTGATAAATTCTTATTTTAAACAATTAAGTGGAACATGTTCACTCATTCCTCCTCCATTTGGACTATCTGAAACTAAAATGATGTTTAAATCATGAACCACATGGCTGAAAGTGAGGCATTTTTAGTATTTTTTGCAAATGCAGAGAAATTGCTAATTTGTTGCTGTTGTTGTTCACTTTATTTATATCCCTCTTTTCCTCAGATTTCAATCTCAAGGCAGTTAGATGATGGTGATGATGATAATGATGATGGTGATGATGACAATAACATGAAGATAGCAAAGAAATCAAGAAGAAGGTAGCAGAAAGTACAAAAGAGTGAATTAGACATTCCTTCTCCTGCTCCCAGTTTCCACCTACTATATGATTTCTTAATGGATCCTCACTTGAGACATACAAGATCTTAGAAGACCCTACCAAAGCTTGGTACTTCTTCATACAACCCTTGCCCAGGGGGATAAGGCAATAGAAGATATAGATTTGTCTTGGGCTTATTTGATCAACATGGCATGTCCCATTCATGCCTCTAGTCCAAAGTATTGGTGCAAGTGGGAAGGGCCTGTAGATATGCATAAGAATCTCATGTCAACTCATTTTCCATTAAAAAGTACTGAAATGTTTAAATATCTTTGTATTTCAAATGGAAAATCGTGTTCTTTTTAAGAAAAAAAGAGAGAAAAAAATCTAAATGTGTGAAGAAGCACATAGACAACAGAGTAATCCCGGTCCTGAATGGGGTCACGCTCCCCCTGAAGGACTCGGTGCGCAGCTTGGGAGTGCTCCTTGATTCGTCGCTCCAGCTGACTTCTCAGGTGGATGCGACGGTCAGGAGTGCTTGTTATCAGCTTCGGCTGATACGCCAGCTGCGTCCCTACCTGGACCGTAAGGACCTTGAATCTGTTGTACATGCTTTGGTAACCTCTCGATTGGATTTCTGCAATGCGCTGTACATGGGGCAACCCTTGTACCAAACCCGGAAGCTGCAATTGGTGCAGAACATGGCAGCTAGATTGGTCGCTGGTAGTTCCAGGTCGGACCATATAACACCTATTTTAAAAGACCTTCACTGGCTGCCTATCCGCTTCCGAGCTCAATACAAGGTGTTGGTTTTGACCTATAAAGCCCTAAATGGCTTGGGCCCAGGGTACTTGGAGGACCGCCTCTCCCCATATAATCCGCCCCGCGCACTCAGAACTTCTGGGACTAAATTGTTGGAGGTCCCTAGGTCTAACCTTGTATGGACCTCACAGAGGGCTTTTGCCATTGCTGCCCCTTCACTTTGGAACAAGCTCCGCCGCCTCACTAGTTATTTTCAAGAAAAACTTGAAAACGTATCTATTTCGGTTGGCCTTCCCACCTTAGTTAGATTGTCTGTTTATTTTCCTGCCCTCTTTTTTTCCCTTTCGACCCCGGACCGATGTAAATTAATTTCTCCTTCTCTTTGCCCTTGACATGTGTATTTTATTGATTTCCTGTTCCTGTTTTTTGTAGTAGTGTTTTAACTTTTATATTGAATTTTTATTCTGTATTGTAATGTTTTTAAATTTTGTAAGCCGCCTTGATCATATTTTGGAAAGGCGGGGTAAAAATAAAATTTATTATTATTGTTATTGTTATTATTATTATTATTATTGTTATTATTCCATCACCAAGTATAAGAATGAGCACTCACCTCTTCTTTTCAACTCCAAATTCAACAGTGGGTGTTAAATAGATGGGAGGTAAGGCAGCATAAGACCACTTTCAGTCACCAAAAGCTTCACCCTTGGTGAAAGTAAGACACAAAACTGCTCTCTGCTTCCAGGATATTACTTAGCAGTATTAGGGCAATGCATTTGAGCAACTACTCTACAAAAATCAATTACTCTGGTTAAGCACAAAATGTATGACCCTTTCTGCAAAAGAGAGCAACAATTTGCAATTTTGTCAACTCCTACCACCATCTACTAAAATTGCTATTACATCTACTACAGATTGCTGCCAAAATACATGGATGAATGAAATACACATTGGAAAAGAATACAGTACAGTACAGTACAGTACAATGCACTTACAATCATTTCCAGTGCTATCATAATGTAAAAGTCAGGGAACAATGGACCTCTAGATGTTATGCTCCTATTCCCAGCAGCCCCAATGGTTGGAGTTGATGGGAGCCTTAGTCCAACACCATCCCTGATGCAAGGAAAATAAGCACACTTTTTGCATCTCTAAATATGGAATAAAAAAGAAAAGTGAAGAAAATATTTGTTAATACAGCACTTTTCAGTATAAGAAACATTCCTTTAGTTACTGTATTCACAACAGTCTTGTGAAATAATGACTCATTTTGAGTCTAATCCAAACATTAACCAGCAGGATTTATGGCTTGTGATGTGGTCTTCCAGATTCAAAACAAACGATCTACTGCAAAATCATACACACTAGCTTCCATACCAAAGTCTTAGATCATAGTTTGAACATAATAAAACACAAATTCCTTGTGATCACACCTGGCAACTTTTCAGTGAGTTCAGCTGTGAATACAATTCACTTCCCATGTGTTTGTAGATATACAGCAGCAGTAACAACAAAGAGCACCCTTATTTCATATAAGATCATCTGTTGATCTAGAGGAATTTAGCAACCCCACCTATATTAGTTTTGTTGGGTTTTTTTTCCCCAAAACAAAATATTAAATCTGGAAATATCTTGTTCTGTCAGCTTTGTTCTTGATTCTTTGTCCAACATGCTGATCTAATGCCACCACTTCCATAATTTCATTAACTTTGATGATTTCCAAATACTTAAAGGGAGATGTGGGACTTGTGCAGCCCTCTAGAAGTTTTTGTACTCCAGTACTCAGTGTTCCTCATCACTGACTGTAGTCCAACAACATCTTGGGGGCTATATAAGCTCCATCCTTGCTTGAAGAGGTAACTATGGGTGCAAATGCACTGTAGAAATAAGGTATTTTGACACCACTTTAATTGCCATGCCTCCATCCTACAGAATCCTGGGATTTATAGTTTTGTGAGGTGCCAACATGCTTTGTAAAACTGCAGATCATAAGATTCTATAGGATGGTGCTACAGCACTTAAAATGGTATTAAACTGTATTATTTCTACAATGTAGATGCACCTTATTTGACAAGGTGGACACTTGCTTGATTAGGTCTACACTGCCATTTCTCTGTCCTTTTTGTTTTATTTTGCCATGTATCTGTGGGAAGCAGTGTCAAAATGTTCACCATTTCCTCCTGAAGCAACACACAGTGCATTTTAATGAGAAAAATATAAGTGTTTTAATTGCTTGCTGCCTTCCTAGATCTGACCTCAGCTGAAAAGAGTGTGACCACTTACAACTGCTAACAGATAATAAGAATTGGCATGTGGAATGTATTGGCTGGATTAAGAGTCAGGGTCTGTGGGTGGGATAACACATACCAAGAAAGGAGGATAAAGCATAACTGAGGTCAAAATGTAGGTGGTAGTGGTGGTGGCAGCAGTAGAAAAACAAAACAAAAACAAAAAAAAAACAGCGCCACAGTCTAGGCATGAGTTAAATATGGAAGAAAATAGTGTTCAATAATTCCTCACTCCAGGATGCAATGTACTGCCAGAGAACTTGATTTCTTAAGACACTAATCAGAGAGATCTATCAATCTCCATGAAATTTATCATATTTGAGTATACAGTATATCTCATCACTGGATATGGCAAGGAATGTGTTGTACAGCTGCTTCCTTTGTGGAAGTAATCCAAAGGTATCTTAATTCCTGCCTTAGGTCTATCTTTGCTCTTGCATTCAAATGCCTGCTTTATTGAGTCATATCTTTAACTGGAAAATGAGTGGTCAAGAGCTGGTGACTCTTCAAACTGAGAAGAAAATAGTATCTTTATAGGATTACGTTCTTTACTAGCCCCTACCTCACCCCCAGCCAGAATCCCACACCTTTCCTTCTGCTTATCCCTGTACAAAGCAGTCAACATATGGTTCAGATAGAATATGTGTTGTGAAGAAAAAGAAGCCAAAGCAGAGAGAGCCAAGAATTCATGCCAGCTCAACTGAGTACAAGGTGACATTGACAGCATATATGGGAAAGAAAATACTCCAGAAGAAGTGTTTCAGGAAGAAAAGTTAAGCTGTTCAATTTTGTTGTTATGTGCCTCCAGTTGACTTTTACTTATGATAGCCATATCTTAGGGTTTTCTCAGAAAGATTTATTTGGTTTTATGTTGTCTTCTTCTTGAGCTGACAGTGCGACTCGCCTGTGGTCACCTCATGGGTTTTCATGGCTGAACAGAGATTTGAAGCCTGGTCTCAAAGAGTCCAGCATTCAAACTAATTTATCACACAATCTCACACATACTGAATTTGAAATGGTGAAGAAACCAGAGTTGGAGACCAGGCTAGTTACTTTATTGGACTTTAAAACTCCCAGAAATCCCCCAGCTCTTCATCCATGGGCAGTAATCATGTTGGCTGAGGGAATTTCTGGGGGTTTAAGTAGAAAAAACTAACAAACAAAACCAAAACCATAACATTTCCAAGTTCTGTGTGAGACCCCAAAAGAAGAAATATTAGATAAGCAGCTGGTTATATAGAACTGCATTAGAAGGAAAGAACTGGGCTAATGTTGTTGTTGTTGTTGTTGTTGTTGTTGTTGTTGTTGTTATGTGTCTTCAATTCATTTCTGACCTATGGCATCCCCAAGGTGAATCTATCATTGGGTTTTCTTAGCAAGATTTGTTCAGAGGAGGTTTGCCATTGGCTTTCCCTGAGGCTGAGAGACTTTGACTTGCCCAAGGTCACCCAATGGGTTTCATGGCCAAGCTGGGAATTGAACCCTGGTCTTCACAGTCATAGTCCAACACTCAAACCACTATGCCATAGCAGAAAATGAACTTTCCAGGAATTCTTAGGCCTAACACATTTATAAAGTTTGGTGGGTTACAGACCGCCCTCAAGCGGCCATTTTCCTGCCGCCGCCATTCGCTGCGGAGGGAAGCCCCAGTGGCCAGACTGCGAGGCTTCCCAGCGCAGCAAAAAAGGAGCACCGAAATGGCGTTCCTTTTCAAAATGCGGAAGTGGCGCCGCGAGGGGCAAAGCACACCCTCGCAGTGTCACTTCTGCCGCAACACGTCTGGATGCTATGCGTCCAAGATGTCAAAATGGCAGCGCCCATGTGGATGGGCGCTGCCATTTACAGCGCGCTCCGCGCATACTATGGAGAAGGGCTGTGAGGAAGATAAGACCCTTCCTAACCCTAATAAGGTCCTTCCTAATGCTAGTATGTGCGGAGCGCGTACTTTATGGTGGTCTGTAACCCACCTTTATTTCCAGTATATAATGGATTCCACATCAGTCTCAGACCCACCTTAATTCATATGAATGACACATGCTCTTTCATCTGATCTGGAGTCCCAGCTGCCCAGCTTCCCTTGCCCAAATACAGCTTCCTGCAGAAAGCCTGCTGGGATAGTTCTGTCTTTCTAAACACTATACACTAAACACTATAACCTCCATAATGGATCAAGGAATATGCTGTGAATATATATACAGTTTGCCTGCAGCATACACAGTTGTGCCTTATGTGGCCTCCAGGAAGCCATGCAGGAAGAAGCGGCACAGTGTGCTGGAAAAGTAATGGCCTGTGTGCCATCCTACTTGCTGCCCCTCACTCCTGGAACCTTCTTCCCCCACAAGCAAGAGCCATCACTTCTTTAACCAGCTTCAAAACGGAGTTGAAAACCATCTTGTTCAGAGAAGCCTTCCCAGGCATTGCATAATTGTCACTTACTATTTGATGTTCTTTTGGTGCCTATTTATCAAACCATTTCCTGTATTGCTATGTACTGTATATGCATTATCCTACTTGGGAGTACAGTGGTGCCTCGGGATACGAAATGATCGGGTTACGAAATTTCCGGGATACGAAAAAGTTGGATTGGCAAAAACTGTTTCGGGTTACGAAATATTTTTCGGGTTACGAAATTCATTTCGGCGCGAAATTCAAATGCTGCAAAGTGCAGCTATAGGCTTTCCAGTGCTAACAGAAAAGTGTTTCGGGTTACGAAATTTTCGGGTTACGAAAGGAATGGCAGAACGAATTAATTTCGTAACCCGAGGCACCACTGTATGTATTTTCCCTGGAAGAAGATTAACCATCCATTATGAAGCCAAGCCCTCCCTCCAGTCTATCTGCCTTGGTCCAGGCCTTGGAGGTAGAGAGGAACTGCTGGACCTCTTACCCTTTCCCTCCACCACTCCCTTCTCCTTTTGTGTCATGTCTTTTTAGATTGTAAGCCCGAGGGCAGGGAACCGTCTAACTAAAAAGATTGTATGTACAGCGCTGTGTAAATTTACAGCGCTTCATAAATAAAGGTTAATAATAATAATAATAATAATAATAATAATGCACACACCGCATGCCATGGCATGCCGCCGCTGGCACAAGTTCCATTATATTTAATGGGGCTTGAGCATCTGCAGATTTTTCCTTACGAGGGTGGTGGTGGTGGTCCAGAACGGATCCTCCATGTAAGGGAAGAGACCACTGTACTATGTATGAGGTATATCTAAATATGAGACTACACCAAATCCATACAGCTTATAGACACATAAAATTGCTCAGTTCTTGAAGTCACAAAAAAGACATGCAGTTCACAATATGGTTGTGCAATTAGAAACACTGGACAATTGATTCCACAATCTTATCAGTTAACACCAAATGTAATCATACACAGAGTTCAGATAATCATATACAAAAGAGCTCAGAGGACAATAATCACATAAATGATACAAATTACTCAAATAGGATGATGACAGAATTGAAGACAGCCATTCCCAAGATATTAAACTAGACATTTTGACCCAATTTGTCTTTGTCAGCACATATTCTTCAATTATTATAGTGTGATAGTCCTTCTTTTTCTCTTAGGACTGAATTTATACGTGACAGAAACCTAAACTAATAAACAGCTTGGCTATATTCTAATCATGTTTATCCTAATCAATAGAAAAAAAGCACAGATTATTTATTCAAGAAAAAATAATTGTTAGTTTTTTGTGGGATTTTCGGGCTATGAGACCATGTTCTAGAAGAGTTTATTCGTGATGTTTCTCCAGCAGCTGTGACAGGCATCTTCAGAGAATGCTGGCATGGAAAAGAGTGGGGTATATATACTGTTGGTTGAGAGGAAGCAATTTGCATGTTAATCTGTGTATTGTTCTGTTATTGAATGGCAAGGTCTCATGGTGTCTAATTAATGATCCATTGTCTGCTGGGAAACTTGCTCACCCTGGATGGTTTTCATTTGCAATGAAATTCTGGACCATGCCAACAACTAACAAGTCATAATGCACAGGGAAGCCATTGAAATCCATAAACACCTAAACAACTTCAACAGGAAAGTAGAAACTCTTAATGTAAACAATTTTTGGCTACCAGACCTGAAAAACACCAAAATCAAGACCCAGCAAATGCAAATGAAAACCACGCAGGTTGAGGGGGGTTTCCCCAGCAGACAATGGATCATTAATTAAATACAGTAGACACCCTGAGGCCTTGCTGTTCAACAACAAAATAATACACATATTAACATGCAAATTGCTTCCTGCCAACCAGCCATATATATAGCCCACTCTCTTCCATGTCAACATTCTCGGAAGATGCCAGCCACAACTGCTGGTGAAACGCCAGGAATTTGAGACCCCACCATGAAATAAAGAGACCAGACACGTAAATTGGATGCACAAAATGGGCCATTTATTAGACCTGAAACCTATTTAAAGAGAACACTTAACTTTAACTCTTAAGACACATCAACTGAGAGTAGAATCCTGATGGGGGTTCAACTGAAGCTAGGTGTCAGTCCGAGACCACCTCTTCAGCCTTCCCATTGGGTGAAAACACTGGACTCTGACGGCAGTCCAACAACTTGAATTGTATCCTCAGCCAGTCATAGGGAGGTAGACATGAGGCACACTCTCCCAGTCTCCCTCGAGTTTGTAAGAGAGGGTAAAACCCCCATATCTTCCCCAAAAGCTGTTTCTTGAGCAACCCCAGATCCCTAGACCTGTAAAGGTTGCCCAGAGCTAGACCTTTCACCACAAGGGGGTGCCTAGGTGTACACAGAATCTTCCCCAACCCTCCTTAAGGCCAGTGAAACCTATTTAGCAGCCTGCTGAAAGCCAATTACCTGTCCCTAGTTACAGTATGAGGTAGGCAAAAAAA
The DNA here is from genome assembly GCF_019175285.1 of Sceloporus undulatus. Taxonomy (NCBI): domain Eukaryota; kingdom Metazoa; phylum Chordata; class Lepidosauria; order Squamata; family Phrynosomatidae; genus Sceloporus; species Sceloporus undulatus. Next base: position 91,110,376 of record NC_056522.1, read on the forward strand.
CCCAAGAAAATTCCTACCCGACCCCAAAGTGACCAAGCAGGTTCATACTGTGCTTAGGACGTGAGGGTGGGTTGCAACTTCAAAAGAGGGCAGGAAAAGGGGGGAGGGTAACGAGCTTAAATAGCCCAAGTTCACCCCCTTCACATGCCCAGTCTTGGTCAATAGGGCCAAGCCTTCATTATATGCCCTGTCCTCAATTCATTGGGGGTTTTAAAGACACACCCTCCCTAAAAGTGGCAAGCCACTTTGTTTAGGTGTGGAGAACTCTTCTAGAACACAGCCTCATAGCCTGAAAAACCCATAAAAAGCTATGGATGCCAGCTGTGAAAGCCTTTGAGTTCACAAAATAATTGTTGTTTTTTTTTTTAAAAATAAACTTGGTTTATTTGGTTTGCAAAAGAATGAGAAAATTTTTACTACCTTGCAATGCAGTGCACTTCCTATGAATTGAGGGGAAATGTTTCAAACTACAAAATATGGTCCACTCTTTTTGTTTCTGTTTTAGCAAAAACTGTAATTAGTTGAATCAAGAAAATTATCTAAACACTTTTAAAATGTATATTTCCGGAAACCTTGAAGACATGGGAAGTGTCCCCATAAATCTTGGCTATAGTCTATATGCTCTCTTTACCCTGGAGTGTTCTGTTCATGGTCTTTTGTTTTCTGCATTTTATGAACACTTAGAGGGAAAATATTATGGCAAGAATATCCACAGAAAAACAGCTTGTGTTTAGTAACTGTCAGAGAGTGGGTTTTGAAATTGTAATCTGACTACACACATGGGAAATCTGAGGAGTTAGGCTGTTTCTGCTGTTTTGAGTGAACAGGTAATTTCTTCATTCTTGTATGGAAAATCTGCACTTCTACACCTTTCGTGCTGAGTCATCTGCCAAAGAAACCATCTCCCCTTAGTATTAGTTCTGTTTCTCTTACTTACACAGCTATGCTGTGTTATTGAGGAAAATCAATAGGCACTAACTGAGAGTTAAACAATCAAAAGTACCCCCCTCTTGATGCAGATGAAAAGAAAAATATGTATTGGTCCTATTCTTCAAAAGGGAAATACTAAGCAATAGGACTATGCAGTATATGCTCAATTATATGTCATATCCTTTCCTTCTCTTTTGTTCCTAGTTACACCTGTACATATTCAAAGAAATGCCATGTCCTTGAAAGGAACAGAGCTTGGGAAGTTACTTTTAAAAAGTATGAGTTTCTTTTTTAGTTACTGTTATATTCAGTTCAAAAGTAACACTCACCACTTTCTCAAGAACAACTAAAATACAGGTAGTTAGATTTTAGCTTCTTTAAACTCTGAACTCTACTACTAGTTAACATCCTGCAATATAAAACACACTCCTTCCCATCTACCCTGTAATCATCTGAATACCCAAAACAGAGCATGAAGCAGGGGCACAAAACACAGTGTAAGCCAACTCTTTATCCATGTGATATAGCTCCTTCAGCATTTAGAGAGTCCCCAGCCTTTGCAACTAGCAGAAAAATATAGTATAAAAGTAACCAAAACATTATAATTATACAACAAAGAGAGTGAGGTTATCCCTTTTTAAGTAACCATCATAAAAATGGTTATAACCGAACTAGTTCCTTTTAAATTCTAAAAACAGGTCCTAATGGCTGAGAAGGCAAAGCAATCAACATACTATTTTTATGACAGGTCAGATGGATGATATACCTATATTTTAGCAAATATTAAGGTTGTTGATTAAAGCTACAATCAAGCCAAAATGTGGGGCATCATTACTGTTATTGTAGGCTCTCCTTTCCATTCGCCCAATTAGAGTTATATTGTTGCAGGATAAATGGCAATGTTATTATGGCTGCACACACAAAAATTATCTTGTGAGATACAGAAGCCTTGATTTAATAAAGGTTTGAGCAAACTACATATACATGAAAACGCTTGGGCCATATAATTCATACTATTAATAAAAGAGAATGTCAGCATACAGAATCCAACTTTTCCATAGACATCTGTCCTTCAGTGAGCCAGTGTAGTGTAATTATTGTACTAGAACATTGGGAGACCAAGTTTTGAATCCCCACTTGACCATAGAAACCCATTGGGTGACCTTGGGGAAGTCATACTTTCTCAGCCTCTAAGGAAGAAAAAGGCAAAAGCCCCTCTGAACAAATTCTGCTAAGAAAATTATTATATTATTATTATAGAGCTGCCTTAAGGTCACCGTAGGTCAGAATAGACTTGAAGGTACACAACAACTACAACAATAACAACAACAAATCTGTTGTTCAAGGCATTATTCTAGATTTCAAGCTACATTTCCTCCTGAAGTTCCATGCTTTTCTACTGTATGTTCTGAAAAAAGAAATTTGGACCAAGTTTCTAGATCTCTTACTCCATTACCACAAGGTGGGTAATCATGGTGTTCTGGAGATGTTTGAACTCCCCATTGCCTATTTTAAGTGTTGTAGGGGAAAAACATCTGGAGAAACACAATGCACACCACAACATTAGGATACCCAAACATAGAGCAGAAAGACTGAGTGTATTTAGATGAAAGCCAGAAAAATATAACAAGACTCATAGGAAAGGATATGTTCTTCAACAATGAGCAAACACAACCCTTCTGTGCATTTTTTGGTTTAAGGAAAAGAAAGTTCATACACTCTCATGGTGGAATGAGAGTAGATATATTATTTGTGTCCACTCCATATAATACTAAAAAACATATGTATAGTATCATAATAGGTAGAGAAATTCTATATATATATGCTGACTTTATTCAAAGTTAGTAATAAATGAAACTTTAATGAAAAGCAAGGGGAGATGAATATATGGCATAGGTACTAGCTAATAATCACTTCAGGTAGAATCAATTATTAATCCATGTAGCTGCCTTTCTTTTAAGGAGGTATTCACATGAACTACTTTTTAATCTCTTCTTTAAAATTCCAAGATCTTTGATGATCAACTTCACTATGGAAGGAGTTGCCATCCCTATTCAGTTCCCTCAGAGCAAATACCATCAGTTTTATCATGTGAACCAGTTCACCAGTAGCTGTTAGCAGTGTGAATGCTGGGGGAAGGAGCCAGGAGTGATGGTGTGAGAAGCTGAGATAATTTTCTCCTGAAAACTAAAGCTAAATAAGACAAAGAATTCCTTCTAAATGGAAAAAAAGATGGAGTAATTACAAATAAACAAATTGGAATGGAAGAAGAATGGAATGGAACTGTCTAATTAAAGATTTAAAGAGAAGAAAGACAAATAAGTGGCATTTCTCTTTTTGGAAATTGCCAACTGACTGTCTGCTAAGCTGAGTGAAAAGCAAGTGAAACAGTTAAAAATAAATGTATTGGACTGTGTGGGATCTGAAGAACTGAAATACTAAAATATTAATTAAAGAATAAATAAAGAGAGGAAATACATTAAACTACGTGTCAGCAATTGAAGACACAACACTGATTAGAAGTTGGCAGATGTCCAAAGGTCAAAAAAGACAACTTAAACAAACAGTTTTAAATTGGAAGAGAAAATGTGTACATCCCTCAGATATGGCGTATGCACATTTTTTAAAAAATAAACTCACAAGATAAATTTGAAGCTCGTAATAAAGAAATGCAAGAAGCTGAATCTAGTTTGATAGAAGCCATGAGAAAACCTGGAGCTGGAGCAAAAGCAAAGCAAACCCCAAAACCAGGCATGCAGCCAGAACAAGAAGATAAGAGGGATGAAATCAAAACATGGCTCTTACAGGTGCTAACAGAAAGTCAAGCCAAAAGCAATGAGATTTTTGAAAGAAACTATCAGAGACAATAACTAAGAAAATTATGGATGAAATGAATAAATCTTTTCAGATTATCAAAAAAGAGATTGAACAAGTGGATTAAAAAGTACAATCAAAACAAATTGAACAGAAAGCTCAGCAAAAGATAACTTTGGAACACTCATCAAGATTGGATCAACTAGAAAGAAACATCATTGACCTACAGGATCGCAACAAATGGAATAACCTCCCTATCCGCGGCTTTCCTGAGAAGAACTAGGGAAAGAGTTAAGGAAACAAGAAATATATAGGATAAAAGAATGGATAAAGAAAACAAAGGATAAAGGAAAAATAAAGGAGAAATTGCAAAGTCTAAAATTAATTGAATTAATTAAATTCAGTTGGAACAATGGACAAAAAATTGGAATAGGAAAAGTATAGAATTTAGAGAATATACAAGATTTGAACAAATAATCAGGCAAAGAGATAGTATGGAGGCAAATGAAATTTTGAAAGGTGTTACAAGTGAAATATACAAATTATTATCAAAGCATAGTGAGAAAGAAGAATATCTTAGGACAATATGGGAGGATGACTTAGCACAAATAATAAATGTTCAAGAATAAGGGGAAATTTGGAATCAACGTCATTTAAAATTTATCTATATGTATATTATAAATTAATTTGGAGATGGTATTTAACACCATAATAAGAATTATTCAAGAACATGTTGGAGGAGCTGCAAAGAAATTGGTACTTATATTCATATGTGGTGGGGCTGTAGATCTGTAAAGAAATTTAGGCAATTAGTATTTAAAGAGATAAAGGAGATAACAGAAACTGAGTTAGAAATTTGCCCAAAGATAGTATTATTATCTATATATGATAAGATCAACTGCACCCAGGCTATGAAGGACTTAATTACAAATCTATTAACAGCAGCAAGATTAATTATAGCAAAAAAAAAAAAAAAGTGGAAAGATCAGGGAGAACTGAAAATACAAGATTGGTGTAAAGAAATATGGCAAATGGCAATTAATGATACGTTAACATGTGGAATTAAGGTTTAAAAAGGAATAAAGAAGAAAAATGATTTTGAAGCAATATGTAAAATATTTGTTCAAAAGGTTTTAGTAAAAGAGGAAGGTGTTTTACCTCCACAGGAAGAGTTGCAATTTTGGAGGGTAGAATAATATGAAGACATTAGGCTCTGGTGATGGGGAGCACTTGGAGAAGGAAGAAAAAAATAATAAAGAATCAGTGATAAATTAACAGTATTATACCTTTGTGGAATTATGAATAGTATATAATGAAAAGAAGACAGTAAGAAAGATGAAGATATTAATAATAATTTATGGGTTTTTTTTAAATTACTGGTTTAGTTAATATTAAATGGTTTAATATGAATAAGATTTAGATAAGGTTGTAAAGAATGGATAATTATTTTGATTAATACATATTGAATGAGGAATATTATGTAAAAGATATTTTTAAAAACTATTGTATGTAGGTTATAATATTAACAAAAAATTAAAAAGAAGTGTGAATGCTACATGAGAAATGTGTCATTTCTAGTGAACTATTATTGTGGACTACATTTTACACAGGTCAGCTTGCCCAGTATAACATCTAATCCAGCTTTCTGTTCACACAGATACCATCTAGATGCCTTTGGTAAGCCAACAAGGATAACATGAGTGTGAAAACTACTTCTCACTTCTGGTAGACTGCACTTTCCTCAGAGCAAGGCCAAATGCTTCTGTTGTCCCTCCCAAAATGGGGACTGGAAGTGCTGTCATGTCACTTCCTGTTGCCACTTTGGGAGGGACTACAGAGGAAAACAGGAGTCTGTGGATAATATGTAGCTCTGAGGGGGGTTGTGTGGGAATGGGTAGATGCGTTTTTCATGTTTTAGGAGATTTTCTGTGCAGTTTTCAAGATTAAATGCAGCCTTAGTGCCATGGGTATATCTAGACACCCCTCCTCTTTTGATAAAGGAAATGTAATAAAACATAGGCTGGATGACCCTTCTACAACATCAAATGTGGACACAATGACCAGAGAAAAGCTCCTGCACATAGGCTAGCAGAGCAGGAGTTGCATGAGGTTCTGGTTTGATTGATTGATTCGTGACATTCTGGAGGAAGTGAGGAGACCCGCAACAGGTTGCCACCATATGGTAAACAAAGCACTGCTGATCTTGCACGCTAGTCCTCTTTCCCTCCGAAATGCATATCTATTTCCTTCCATTCACACCTCAGTGTTACCACTTTGGAAAACCATTTCAAAGTAATTCCAACCCCATTTCAAAGTAATTCCTAAACAGTTTGGTCTTTTCAAACTCTTGGAATCTGCCCCCTAGGCATAATTTTGGTATAAATATTAGATTACTTCAGCAAGTCTTTGGCTCAGTCTAGCAGCAGGTAGAACCCCTGCTAAGCATCACAGCAGCTCACCAATCCCCCGTGTCGTGAGAGCTGCTTGAGTCGACCATTTCATCCCAGACAGCAATTGGAGACATGATCTGCATAGGTAATTATCACCGTTAGTAAAGCCTCATTACTATTCCAGCCTCCTCCCCCATCTCTCCAGTCCTTGTGTGTGTGCATAGTCATTTCCTTGAGTGAGTGTGCTTATTCCCCTTTTAATAGAACTCATTCTCATTTGAAATCTGCCTCTGGTGTTCTGTGTGAATTTGGACCCTGTAAAAGTTGTGGAAAAGGTCCCCGAGGCTGAATTACCCCAGTCATTAGGCATCTCTATATTTGAGTTAAACACAATTCACCAAAATATAGATTGGTCCTGAGGGTCCTTTCTAGACACTGTTGCGTTGAGGGTATCAGGCAACTATGAAAAAGGCAAGAGTTGAGAGTATGAGAGCTACTGACATCATTCTTTGTTCCTCCCCCCCCCCCCCCCGAAGGTATTACCAATACATTTATTTCTTCCTGGTGTATTTTTAGTTTTCTGGATAACAAAATCCTTGACAATGAGGGAAGGGGTAATGAACAGCATAAAAAACATTGCATGTCCATCAATTTACAAAAGGGTTATTTTAACTGGAAAAGTTGGGGGTTGTCTTATACGCTGGAAAATACAGTAGATTAGACAGAGAGATATACGTACAACGTTGAAGAACAACATAAGCAATCAGTAGTGAACAAAAAAATGCAAATTACTTATATGGAACAGTTAAAGTGCAACAAAGACATGCAATTGGGTTGATGATGATGATGATGATGATGATGATGATGATGATGATTTACCTTAAAGTCAACTCTAACTTATGATAACACCTCTTGGTGTTTTCATGGGAAGATTTATTATTAAGAGGTGATTGGCCATGCCTTCCTCTAAGGCTCAGAGAGTATGACTTGCCCAAGGTCATCCAATGGGTTTCCATGGCTGAGCACGGATTCGAAACCTATTCTCCCAGAATCCTTGCCCAGCAGTCAAATCACTATGCCACAGTAGCTGGTATGAAATAAGGCTGGCTGGCTATTCTGCATTGACTGTTCCTGGCTAAGCAACAGAGAAATCCTTTACATAAACAAGCAACACCCCAAACAAAAACAATCAATCAATGATGGTCATATTGCTCAAGGGGAAATGCTGAGGGTGTGGGATATCTTCTATAGAAAGAAAGTATGTGGGTACACAAATATATGTATGAAATAATACACATGCAATATATGTGATAAGAGGTGTTTTTTTTAAAAAAACTTCTCTATGCTGCTGATAAATTCATAACTTGAAGATCTGAAACTTTAGACTTAAATATCTGTTTTAAGGTAGTTTGTCCCATTACTTAAAGGCAAATACATAACCTTAAAGATACATGTCCTTGTAGAATCTTTACTGAGCTGTGGAAGAGCTTAAACACTATCAAAACAACTTCTCAAACATTTAAGAGGTATTAATATCTGGCTTGAGTTCAGCATTGAGTTCATCTTGGATTACTTGAAAAAACTTGCTTTCTTGCACTCACACTTTTTTCCCAGGGCCTATAAAGAAATTCTAATGATCAAGACAAGCCCAGAGAGTCCCCTAGGGCATTATGGGAAAATTAATTGAGGATTCACTGTCCTTGGAATTTACAGCTACTGGAACTTAATAGCCCAGATAAATTCTCTATCATATGTTAATAAATTACTACAACACTGAGGCACTTTTGGTTTGGCATTTCCTCAATTATTATTCAGGTGTTATCACCACTAGCTATAGTAGACAAGATTCTTCACCATTTCTTCATGACAAAACAGACATTGAAATTTACCCTATACTGTTATTGTAATACCATATGATACAGTCAACATTGCTCCTATGGAAAGATGGTTGTGTCCTCATATAAAGTATGTGACTGAAAGCATTTTGATTAATTTCCTAACATTACATTTCTTCTCTTGATTTGTCTTGATTTTTCTCCTTTTTTTGCAGCCTAGTTCTGTATGTTTACTCAGAAGAAAACTCCACTGATTTTGATGAGGCTTACTCTTTAGTAAGTACATATGGAAATAAAGCCTTTCTCTAAATTAATTCCATTGAAACATTTCACAGTGGTAATTAAGATGTAAATCTGGAATTGTGTGACTTGGGGCAGGGCAGTTAAAATAAGTTTTACTGAAAAGCATTTAAAGCATTAAATAGATTCTGCAAAAGATTAACTACCAATTTTCCTTTTGTCAGAATGAAACATAGAATATTTCTGTTATGATAACAAGCATGGAAGAATTTCACAGAGGGAGAGGTGCTGACATTCAAATTTACAGTACTTATACTTGTAAAAATTTGTCAGCATGCATAAAATATTTCTCATTATCAACAACACTTTTGTGCCCTTTAGCCTTCACACAAATAGCAACTTATCTTTGATGCTGTAATTCACAATATCTTTCCATGCTTCAGTTTCACCACCACCCTGGTTAATTCTTGTCATATCTTTTAATTGCGCAGTATGTATGCCAAAGTAATACTATTTACAGTACTTCAAGAGCTGGTAGTCTGCAAGCTGACCCCCCTCCCCCAAATTCTATTTGGTCCCTGGAAGTCATACCGGATGTTATTCAAGATATGGTGAGAAAATAGCTCCTCATTTTATTTCACATTTTATCTCAGACTTTTTTTTTTTTTTTTTGGATAATTATGTAGGATGACCAAATGCAGATCCTTGAAAGTGCCTACTCTTGTTTACATTTTTCCATCATTGTAAGAAGAAATTGTTCTTTGGTAGTGTATTATCTCTTATTAGTGAAACAGTTTGTAACAGAACAGATGTGATTCCATAAATACACGGTGGCCACACTTTATGGACTGATTCACACATTACCATAGTGACATGGGAGCCACTTCCTCTGAGAGTGTCTCCATGCTATTCATGAAGTGTTTGGATACTTAAACCCTATGTTTAAGTATCCTCCCCTCTAGTATGTCACCCTGACTTTCTCATAAAAGCTTCATTATTATAACAAAATGTTATCTATTGTGCAAAAACTATGTCTGTCTGTCTTATCTATTTGTAGTGTTTCTAATAATCTCTCGCCTGGCATTGGGTTAAAACAACTAGGGAATCAAATCTTTGCTTCTATCAATCTTACCTGCAGGAACAGAAAAATTTAAAAAAATTATTTCTGCTGGGCAAGTTTATGAAACTGTTTGCATTGGGGGATGTTTTTTTGTTTGTGGGGGGGGGGGGGGGTTGGTGGAAATTTGATAAAATAACTATTTTTGTGTATCTCCACTGTTTTTGTGAACAATACAACATTCTGGATCCAAAATATGTTTTTGCACAAAATCCAATCATTTGTTTTGTTATCTGGCTTCTTCATCTCATTTTCCCAGTCTTCAGTTCCTCAAGAATCATGTTCTATTGGGAGGTCCTTCATCAAATGTCCTCAAACTCCTCAAAGTAGTGGCTTCTTCTAAAGCTCCCAACCTCACTGTTCCTAGTAGAAGAGTGAAGAGCTGGGGAACTGTGCTCAGCTGGGAATTGCATTGCAGGCTGAGGTGCCTGGGGTGTTCTGAGTCTGCTGCTTCCAATGAAAATGGATGTGTGTGACTGTGTGTCTGTGAATATGAGAATGGAAATGCATATGTGTGTGCGTGCGTGCATGTATGTACAGGGTATGTGTGTATATGAGAGAGAGAGAGAGCTAAGAGACTTGAATGAGGATAGGCCAAATTGTAAGTTATATCATATGGCCTCCCTTCCTCCCTGCCAGCTTCTATAGAGACGAGAGGCTCCAAGTGAATGCAAAAGGGGTGTTACGCTAAGCCAAAATCCTCTGAATTTTGGTGTGGGTATTTTCCCTATGGTCCTAAATGGATGCTGTACTCTGGGCAAATATAATCTCTGAGGTAAGTGGTCATGTCCACACTACCCCATATGCACATCAAACAGAATAATTTGGGAGTTGCAAATGAGAAACTTTAATACCTCTGAAATCAGGAAGACAGACAACTGAGGCAGGATATTTTGCAGGACAAGCCCAATAAGGCTGATTTACAACATCATTCTCACCCCAGATATTGCCAGACCAAGCAATCCTTTACAGTGTAGATTTGATTTCCTTTGATGCATGACAGACATCTTTGCCTTCAGGCTAGTTTTTGCCTATAAAAGATCCCTCAAATTCTTTGTTAGTGGGCTAGTTAGAAGGCATGGGGACACTCTGTCACGTATGTCCATTCCACCCCCCCCCTCACCCAAATGGCCATATCCCACGTTATCCCCCTCACAATTGGATTTGGAGACAAGCCTCATCTTGTGTAAGTATCTCTGTTGGTTTAGCCTCCAACTATTCCAAGCTAACTCCTGATTTCCTTAGTCCTGACATGTATGTGTGGGTGAACGTGGATTGTTGTGTGATTTCCCCATTTAATAAAGAAATAATTCATTTAGAGAATTCTGCCTCTGCTAAGTTCCTTCATTTTTTTTCTCTTAGTATACAGGTGGGAAACTTCCCCATAAAGGTTGCCTGTAGCACAACTGATTAATTAATTGAGCTATTTAAAATTCCCCTAGAAAGATTCATTTCTACAGTGGCATCAAAAGAATGTTGCCGTTATGTGCCTTCAAGTCATTCCTGACTTATGGTGACCCTATTACATGGCTTTCAATGGAGCACCATAATGCTGCCTGGTGGGTGGGTGCGTGGGCAGGCAGGTGGCGTGACAGTGGCCTAGGGGTGCAGCACCCATGCCCCTACTCCACCCCACTGCCAGCCATTTTGGCCAGTATGTTTAGCCCCTTACTAGGAGTAAGCCCCCCCCCCATGGGGTATCCTTATCAGTAGGCACACTTAGGATTACCTTGTTAGAAACCTTTTAAGCACCTGTTTTGATGCAGTTGCATCATGCCCTAATCCATTTTGAAGAAACATTTCAGCTGGATTCTAGTGAACTGCAGATTAAGCATGAGAAGATGTTGCTGTGCAAATAATGTTTTTTTATTTATTAAGATATTCTCTAGATTGTTAGCATATAGGAATTGTTGTTAAGAATAACCAAGCTTTAGTAATACCTCCCAAACTATTTGACTTCTTTCTCTGTAACTGAAAACCTAAGCAATCCTGGACAAGTAGAAATTGATCCAATATATCATCTTACTTGTTTTTCCTCCTTCTGTTCCATTTGAGCCACAGCTGTTCCCATGAAACTATGTTCAGAATATAGTCTGTGCAGCAGTGCCTGGTGATCATGAGGTCAGTGGGGTGGTAAATCTGTTCAAGCTATTATGCTGAAATATGATGGTACTGAATGTATTTAGACTAAAACCTAGAGTGGATTCACATTTCCACTAATATTGTGAGTAACAGTTTCCATAGTCTGCTTATATGAATCAGTAAAGAAAGATCTAAAGGTCTTCCAGATTGCTGCAAAGAAACAGCAGCTCACACAACAGAGATTGTAACTTAATATCAGTATGCCAGTATGGTGTAGTGGTTTGAGCATTAGGCTACAACACTGGAGACCAGAGTTTGAATCCTCACTTGGCCATGGAAACCCACTGAGTGACCTTAGGCAAGTCACAGTCTCTCTACCTCAAAGATGGCAATAACAAATCTCCTCTGAAGTAATCTTCCAAGAAAGCCATGTAATAGGGTCACCATAAGTCAATCAATCACAACTTTATTGCTTTTGACCAAAGGTCATTGCACAGCACAACAATATAACAATACATATAACAATATAACACTATAAAAATACATGTAAATTATATCTAAAATACGGGTATCTCATATCTGGTATAGAATTTCTAAATGAAATGGAATGACTTGAAGGCACATAACGGCAACATTCTTTTGATGCCACTGTAGAAACGGATCTTTCTAGGGGAATTTTAAATAGCTCAATTAATTAATCAGTTGTGCTACAGGCAACCTTTATGGGGAAGTTTCCCACCTGTATACTAAGAGAAAAGAAATGAAGGAACTTAACAGAGGCAGAATTCTTCTTCTTTCTGTGTGGTGGAGTCTCCTTCCTTGGAGGTCTTTAAACAGAGGCTGGATGGCCATCTATTGGGAATGCTTTGATTGAGAGTTTCTGCATGTCAGGGGGTTGGACTGGATGGCCCTTGTGGTATGATTCTATGATTCTATGGTTTTATGCTTCTGTGACTCCTAGTGTGACATGAAAAAACTTCTTTCATACTGGAAGGATGAGTCTAAGGTCACCCAGTGCGTTCAAAAAGTAACTTTTGGAAGCTCTGCCATCACCTCCTTCTCCATCTCCTTCTGATTTTTGTTTTTTATCAGCTGCATGACAGGTGGAAACTCAACACACAGAACTTTCTTCTGCTGTAATTAAGTTGCTATGTTTTTGCCAGTGATAGATCCCAAATGCAGGTGTGGGAAAGTGATAGCCTACTAGATATCAAGTAGTATATCAAAGCATGCACTACTGCCACACATCCTGTGGTTATGCAGTATACAACTACTTCATATCTTGAAATGCTAGAAGAGGAAAGTGGTCCATCACTCCTATCCTATACCTCATACAAGGATTATTGTTGTTATTTCCCATCAGGTCTTTGATTTATGGTGACCCTATGAATGACATCCCCAGTTAACAATAGTCTTACAAATTTTGGACTGTGGCTTCCTTGACTGAATCAATCCCTCTATAATGTGGCCTTACTATTTTCCTTTTTACCAAACATTATTGCCTTTTCCAATGAGTCACATTATACTATGATAAATTAGAAGTATGATAGCTTTTCAGTCATTTTGGCTTCTAGTGAGAGTCCAAGCTCATTTTGCTCTGGGACCCATTTATTTGTCATTTTAGTGGTCTGTGGTATCAGTGGAACTCTCCTCCAGTACCACATTTCAGTTAATTGACTCTGTTCCTGTCAGCTTTCTTCACTGTCCACCTTTTACAACCATACATAAAAATCAGAAATACCATAAGATGGATGATTCTGACTTTGGTATTTAATAATACTGAAGTAAATCACCAAGGGTTACTCTGTACATAATTTATTGTACATAAATAAATTATATTATATAAGGAACTAGATGTTCTTTGCACAAATGATTTATGGTACAAAAAAGAGAACCCAACAGTTTGACTCATCCTGCCTGATTCACACAGTCAAAAGGGACTTTGAAGAAGACCTGGGAAAATCACATTAAATTTGGTTTGTAATCAGGATAAAAGAAATGAAGCAACATTTAATTCACAATGATGTTATGATTCATATGGGAAATGGTAATAATACTCAGTAGGAGATAACAGGAAACATCCTGAATATACTACAGAATGATAAAAGGTTTGAGAATTCTATGGATGATGTATTGCATTTGAGTCATGCACACAACACTTTTACCAAGAAAATGTGAATGCTACAATGTATTATGCTGTATTTAGAGTAATAAATCCAAAGCAAGTAAGCTAACTATTCTTCTTAATGTGGTCTGCTTTTGAAAGCTTGGCTAGTGGTCTGATTTGGGAAGAATGTCTGGAAAATGGCAGCCAAATTGGGAAGAGTTCAGAGAAAAAGAATGATTAAACATTTAGAAAAGAAGGCACATAAGAAATAATCTAGAAGAAATAATGCTATGGGGAGACAGAATTCATAACTAAAAATGCCATGGGGTGTTGAAAAAAGCCAGGGACCAATTATTCTTGTTCTGTTCCCACAGAAGAAAATTAATAGGTTTATAGTCAGCTCTGGCCCAGTATAGTATTATATTTATGAGAAAAGAAAACCTTTAAAGGAATTGCAGTGCTTAATGGAACAGTCTGCCAACAGATAGGAAATCACCTTAATTGGAGTCTGTCATGACTAAATAATTATTGCCAATCAGTGCAATAAAATCAATTTTGCAGGGAAAGACAGTTTACATGCAAAGCACGTTCTAATGTAAGTTTATTTTATGGTTCATAGCTACAATGATGAAGGCCCAAAACAGATGTTATATGGGAGAATCATGATGGGATTTCCCTTGTCTTTTCTTAGCTTAAAAACATCTATGGGGAGGTGGTGATATGGATCAGAGGGCATACTCCTTTGCTCTAGTTTAAAACACCCAATTATTAGCCTCCTGTTAGTCATAGAGTACAAGGAATGTATCCTTTCCCATCCTGCTACCAATATAAGCTTTGTGGAAGGGGGAATCAAATTGGGGGAACATCATGCAGGAGACAGGCTCAGCCTCTCAGCACAGTTTTATGTACTGAACTCCCCTCTCCCTCACTGCTACATTAAAACAATGGAAAAGATATTGGAGGATCTATCATAGATATTTGTTGAGCCACAGAAAGTGTGTACCCCTGATTTCAAACTATGAGAAGGAATGTCATCCCAGTCATGAACTCACTAGATAGCTTCAGCACCACATCCTGTTTTTCCTTTCATATGCAACTATTGACAGTGAACTGACATAGACCTGAAACAGGGGGGCCAAAACGGCCACCGTTGTGCTGCATTGATACATGGCTTTTACACACAGCAAACCTCAAATGCAGCCTGAAGCTGCCCCAATGCCACCCTAAAGAAAAAGAGTCAGCCTGAAAAGTAGTGGAAACAAACCACTCCTTTTCAGTGCCTGGTTAGAAACCACAGCGATAGGCTGGATTGAGGCCACGTGTGTGCAGTTGCCATGGCACCCGGATGAACAGCACTGGAGTGGTCTCAATCCACCTTTTTTTTTGGGCGATCTGTTTCGCCCCATAGTTGTAAGGATGCCTGCAATGGTGCAAATCAAGTATGGCAGTCAAATACATTTTCCTTCTCAATGCAAGATAGCAGTCAGTGGCTGACACTTTATTTTGAGAAGTGAGGCATAAACCCAGCTACACATCCCTATCAGCAAAAATCCAATGATACTGTAGTAAATAATCAACAATTTCCTGTCCTGTCATAACAACAAAATGGTGCACTGGTTAAATGCCTGTACGGCAGCCACAATGTTGTGAGTTCAGTCCCAGGGGCTCCAAGGTCCACTCATCCTTTCATCCCTCCATAGCTCACTAAAATGAATACCCAGCTTGTTGCAGTTAGCTTACACATTGTAAATTGCTTGGGGAATGCTATTGTGATTTTAATGTATAACTGCTGTTACTGTGTATTGTGTTTTTACTCTGTAACTGTTATTGTTGTAACCCGCCTTGATCTATGGAAAGGCGGGCTATAAATAAATATTTTATTATTCATTTATTATTAGTTCACTGATAAGCAGTATAGAAATGTATTTGCTATTGTTATTGATGTCTGAGGTGGACAGCTAGGGATGGGTGAAAATTTCATTCCAATTTGTTTTTTTATAAAAAAATATACCATAATTATTTGAATGTGATGGAACTGAAAATGGATGGATTGACTTGTTCATGTATCTGAATTATCTTTTAAAAGTCTGGATGGACTTTTAATCTGTCATATTCAGCAAATTCCAGGATTCTGGCCATTACTTTGTTTATTTTGCTCCTGCATGCAAAGATGAGAAATTTCTAAAGTTTTATCCTTGCAGGGTGAGATTATGGCAGTCTTGCATATTTCTCTATCACTATATACTTCAGGACTTCGTTTGCAAAGATTTCCTGTCTTTTGTGCAAAATACAATTTTTGCACAAGTCCTTTAAGGGGGCACAAAACAGGATGTCTGCTATTGCTGCTGATGACAGAGAAAAATGGGAGAACATAACTGGGAATGACAATATTTTTGATGGTCTGAGGATGGGTTGTGGATAAAAAATAATAATCTATGAATATGTTCTTTACATTCCAAGTAAAAAGGCAGAGGTGTGAAGGGGAGGAAAGCATCCGCCGAAATCCAGATCGGCTGCCCTTATTTTTAACTCTGTTAAAGTTCTGTGTGAATGTCTTCTGTGGTCTCTCCTTCTTCTCTTCTTTTCATTGTACAGTTGGAATCTTACTGTTTGCTATTTGTGCTGAGGATGGTTTAACAATAAGCTCTGCAAAGAGACTTGCTCCCTAGAAAGCAAGAGCAGCCCTGGCCAAAGGTCTTGCTTACCAGAAATATTCCCCCCTTTCCCATTCCTGTCATCAGCTGCCCTCTTGGTATCTCACCTCCAAATAGAGCATCCGTTTAGAACTGTCATCAGTCCTGCTCCATCAGCTGAGTGACAGGACCTTCTGCCCACAAATGCAGTCAGCTTCTGCCTCCTCTTCTCCCCTTGAGTCCAAAGTGTGACACCTTTACAGCACACTTGAGTCCCCTCTCACCAGTCCATAGACAACATCCCTGATGTGTTGCTGGAGAAATCATTTTGTGTTTCCCACCAGTGATGAAAAAGTATAACATTAAAGTTTCCTGTAACTTATCTTGTTTTCTCAATTTGGTTAATATTGTTCCATAAATAAATAAATAAATAATACTGTTTATTTATAGCCCGCTTTTCCAAAAGAGATCAAAGCGGGTTACAACAAGGGTATAAAACCTTATACAATTAAAGAGGGGAGGGGAATAGTCACTTCTGGATCCTAAAATTATAGTGAGTTAGTTGGTGTGCATAAAATCCATGTAACCATTTTTAGCCTCTCCCATTCAAATAACAAAACAAAAAATGGTAATTTGAAGAAATACAGATCCTATAAATGTGAACCATCATGTGTGATGGTTTGATTACTGGATGAGGATGGGAGAATAATGTCCAAATCCCTACTCAGCCATGGAAGCCCACTGGGTGACCTTGGGCAAGTCACCTTCTCTCATCCAAAGAAGGAGGCAATGAAGACCTCCACTGAATAAAGTTTTCCAAGAAAACCCTGTAGGTCTGCCATAAATCAGAGTGAATTTGAAAGCAAATAGCAACAAATATACAGTAGGCCCTTCTTATACAGGGATTTCTTATACATGGATTCAAGTATCCACGGTTTGAAAATGTTAAAAAAAAGTATAAATTTCAAATATCAAACCTTGATTTTCCACTTTGCATAAGGGACATCATTTTGCTATGTCATTATATTTAATGGGACTTGAGCATCCATGGATTTTATTATCCACAGGGGATCTTGGAATCAAACTCCAGCATATAACAAGGGTCCAGTGTATAATCTAAGGATTCCTGAGGGTCTGTGTACATTAGTCCTACACATTTCTACTTAGAAGAACAGTGATGCTTGCTCCCAGGTATGCAGACATATTATTATTGCCTGGATTTCCTGTTCTTGCTTCTGAAGTGAAATCACTGGGAAATTCTCTCCCAGTAAAATCTGGGAAAGAATTTCATTTAGTTGGCATATTTAAGCAAATTAATACACACATCCTGGACTAATAATTCAGATTGGAACACAGTTGTCTTTGGGACTCTGTACTTTTTTGCATTGTGCAGTACAGTTCTCTACTCAATTGTTGCATACAAACATGTGTATAGTAGTAAAAATACTAGACTTTGCATGAAATAGTTCTCATAGAATGTTATATAAAAGCTTTCAAGGTTGGATATATTGGATGCAATTCTCACAGTGATTTACTGCCATAACCTCTAGATTATGATATCCTCTCCTTCTTCTCCTGTTGTATAACAGCAGCTGGATGGCACTGTGGAGGCAGCTCTGCTCCTAACCGAGTGGCTCCAGAAGTGAACCTTATTGTCATCTGGCCACCATTATGGAGACTATGGCCAAAATTCTGTTCAAAGCTGGTTCTTTGCACAACTAGCTTTGAACAGAATTTTGGCCATAGTCTCCATCTGGCATGAGTGAACCCATAGAGTGCTAAACCTAAAGGCTCCCCCCTGTATCATCCAGCTGCTGTTACACAACAGGAGAAGAAGAGGCCACAGAGAAGGCAGTGTGCAGGAGCCTCGGAGGACTCTCCAGCAGCCAGGCAGCACCACCAGCCACCTGGTAACAACTGTGAATGTGGGGTCCTAGGCAGAAAAGTCCTTAAGGGCTGCCTTACCACCAGCAGCCGTGGAGAAGGCAGCGTGCAGGAGCCTCAGAGGACTCTTCAGCAGCCAGGCAGTTCCACCAGCTACCAGGTAATAGCCATGAGGGCAGGGCTCTGGGCAGAAAATCCCTTAAAAAGCACTCTGGCAGCAGGACCAGTTGCGGCACAGGCTGGGTCCGGGTGGTCAAGCTCTTAAGAGCCCCCTTACCATCATCTTCAGGCCTCCACCTCCTGTAGTCCACATTTATATGGACAAATGTGAGAGGACAACACTACTATTGCTGCTCTTAAACAGCAGCAGAGGAGGAGGGCTTGGATGCATTAACAATAAGAAAGGGTACAGACAAGGAGAAAATTATTATATTGGGGGATGACTGGGTGCTACAGGTGACCATCAGGGAGTAATAATAAATGTTGTGCAGGGCAAAGGAAGATATGGAAAAAAATAATGATGAAATACTGTCACAAGGGAAGGAGGGATCAATGTTTAATATCTATCTCACATTCACCCTGTTACCCCTAGATGGTTGGAGAGTGAACCAAACCACCCACAGAACCTTCCCCTGCTCCTGTATAATGCCAGGGTTGTAAAAGGTAAGATCCATGATCTCCTTATGGATGAGAAAGCCAACCTGGCATGCTTTACAGAAACCTAAGTAGGGGATGATCATGTTACAACTTGGGCTCAGGCTCTACCAGCCGGGTATTCTGTCAATGAGCAGCTAAGGGGAAGCAGATGGGGGTGGGGTGGAGTGGCCTTATTCTATACTGACAATTTTACATTGACCAGGATACCTGTCTGGAAAATGGACTGCTGAGCCTGAAGACAAAGGAGAGTTGGAAATTCTGTTAGTATACCATCCACCCTGTTGTCTAACTGACTCCCTAGCTGAGCTGACACAACTGATATTGGAGTTGATGTTGGAGTCGGACAGACTTTTAGTTCTGGGTAACTTCAACATCCCATTCAAGTCCAGTTTGACAAATCTGACAGGTGCAGCTCAGGAGTTCATGGTATCCATGACAAACATGGGCCTATCCCAATTCATTGCTACTCTAGATCCTATCTTGCAGGCTTATGGACTGGAGTCTCAGAAGCTTTGGTTCTAATTTTCCCATACTCTAGTCTTCTTTGTTCTCACCTACTCTCCATACAGCTTTTGCTGGTCATGAATTTTTCTTTTTCTTTTAATTTCTGAACAATAGTTATATCATGATAAGGGAAGTCTGTCACCTAGCAACTTCATGATACTGAAAACCAGTGTTAGTCAAAGTGGTGGTCCATGGTCCACTGTCAGTCTGAGAGCCATTGGCTGCTGGTGGATAGAAAGTTCTGAGGAAAGAAACAGTTGTAACTAATGAGCACAAATACAATGTTGGCTCCTGGCACATGAAGGAAAAAAAAAATACTGTCTTCCCAGATATGATCAGAAGCACTGTGGTGCTACAGGCACAATTATTGATGAGCCTGCCACCTAGTGACTGAAATGGTACAGATAAATGGTACAGACTACAGATAATTTTAAATTGATTAGAATCATATGATCCTAATAAATTTCAAAATGTGTATTTTTCTCTCAGCCTCAGAGAATGGTAAAGGTACGCCCCTCTCAGAACAAATCTTTTCAAGAAAACCCTGTGATAGGCCTGTGTTGGGGTCACCATAAGCCAAAAAACAACCTGAAGGCACACAGCAACATATAGTTGTAGAGCCACTTAAATCACTAGGTGGCAGACTCATCAATAGCTACATAAATCTTAGGACTCTTTGATTCTAATACATTTAAAATTGTGCAGCCTGTAGTGCTACTTGAGCCTATGAAGACTCATGAGTATGAAGGTGTCTGTGGTCTATGCTACCATTTACTCACTAAACAGCAGGCCATGTGTGTGTGTTAAAATTAATGCTGTTTAAAAAAAGTTATTTTAAAATTAAAAATTGAAATTAATCTGTGTCCTTTAAAAAACAAAAGATCATGAGGTGCACATCTCAATGTTTCCCTCAACATCCAAAGCATGTTTGAAATGTCTGGGCTTCAAACTTCTGGAACAATGGCATGCACACATACACTCATACTTTTATTATTACAGAATGAATACACAGGCTGAAAACTGGTAGTACCACACCTTTAACAATCCAGCAGGCACCCAAATCCATTTTAATGACATCAGATCTCTAGACCTGCCATCGCCAATGTGGTACCCATTAGCACCATGTTTCACCAAATGTTGTCATTCTGTCTACCATGCTATCTACATGTATATCTTTAAAAAAAAAAACAGCTAAAATGGTCTCTATAGTCTATGCTACTCCTCCACCAATGTCTGGTGGAGCTTCCCTGCAGATATTAATTTCCATTCTAGCTGGACAGCTGGATTTTGAATTGGCTAAAGGGGAATGATAAGCAACAGGGATGTGTGGATTTGTCTGTCATGGACTGAGGAAGGAGATGAATTCTATATTGGGAGAAAAGGGGGATATAAATTAATTAATTAAATAAATACAAATAAAGTACATAGAGGATCCTGGATGGGGTGTGAAAAGATAACGAGTGTCCATGGAAAGAAAGAGAGAAGCCAGAGTCTTGGGAGTAAGGTGGGAAATAGAATGGGAGGTGCCATGTGTGAAAAGAGGAAGAGTGCAAGCAAAGTCTGGAAGATAAACAGGATTCTTTAAAAAATCTCTGCCAGAGTCCCTCCCCAAACTATAATCTAAAATCTTTGGATGTTGAGCAGGCTATAAATATTTTACTAATCAAATACTTAGGTTTCTCATGATACAGCCATGACAGTTAAAGTGGAATCATAGTGCTATAGCAGGGTATAGTGTACAAGGAAGGCTGAGATGGTTATAAAAGGGACAATCACCCTTACATTCATTGGCAGGAGTACCAGCCATGAAATCGCAGGATAGTCTCTGGCTGCTGTTTGACACCCCTGCTCTGAGAGTCAGTTTTCAAAGTACTAGTCCTGTTAGCCTGAAGCACTGGGAACTCAAAATGGGATGTCTTAAAGAACTAGTGGTCCAACATAAAGCTTTCTGCCTCTGACTGCCACTAGTTTTGATCTAGTTCACCCCAGAATTTGCTGGACATATCTTTAAGTTCCCTTCCCTATACTGTTTTGACTTATCTGCTTTCAACTGAATCTAATATTCACAAGACAGGATTCGAGTAGTGAGTGTTTGCTTTGACAATGTGTATGTTGAATGGTTTGGAATGGATGTCTTGTTAGAAGGGAATGCCAGTCAGGAAAGGTGGAGAAAGATGAGAAAAAGTTCTTAAAATAGGCCAAGTGCTGTGTAATCCTTCTCTTCTTCTGCTTCACTTTTTAAAATTAATCTATTATAGCAATAACTAAATATATAAATAAATGCTTCAAAAGATGTTTCTATTTATGTTGCTATGGTCAATAATCTCCCTTCTTTAAAGCTCTCCCTCCCAACACTTACATACTTTTATACTCTGATTTATTAGTGCCTGAATAAATGCATTCATCATTATGCAACTCTGTTATATGGATATATTTTGTAAGCTGCAGACAGGCCATACTTGTGTGTGTGTGCCTGTGTATGTACACAAATGAAACATAATTGGCTACTGTTCTGTTTGGTCTCTTCATACCTTAGAGGCCACTTATTATTATTATTATTATTATTATTATTAACTTTTATTTATATAGCACTTCATCTCTTATTGCAGAATTGTAAAGCTCAACATAAGCATAACCAGGAGCTCCAATGCATATGTAGCATTCTTTCTCTGAATATCTCTGGACACAAGTGTAGCTGCTCTTAGTAATGAAATTAAGTCTTCCTTTGGTGGGAGTTCCATGTGACCATGGTCATTCTAGGGTATTAAGTGCCCTTCCAAGAAATCAGACTGGAAAGGTGGAAAGAAAAATAATTCCTTCCCTACCATCATAACATAGAGTTGATAATAAAAATGCCTTTTCATGGAAACCTAGATTATTTTGGTCTTCAGCTACCAGATACTCTGGTGAAAATGACTGGGATTATGGGTTATAAGAGTTGTGCTTCAAAACATCTGTAGACTTAATATTTGTCCATTTTTGAAAAGTATATGTGGGTGTGAATGGAGTTGTCTCCCAGAGGACCTGTTATTAACAGCCCTGTATACTTTATTTATGCATACACAGAGGCTAAGCCTAAAAGGAGGCTTACAACAAAAACCTTGAAACAGAGTTCTTCTCTAGGGAAATCACCAGCTGTGGGAATATACAGCATTAGCTGATCTCAAGTGAGATGCATGTGAAGTGCATTCATTTGAGGAAAATGGCTGATTGTGATTATCCAAGCATGGACCATTCAGGGGGTCTGCAAAGAGGAAATCTACTGGTGAGTCAAGATGAGTGGTATGCACTCAGCTTTGGTGGTAACTCCTAAGCTTGGAGAGTCTGGCTTTGGCACTGTGGACTGGACATGCTTGTAGAAGAGCTGCTAGACACTGGAGGCAAGGACCTCTCACAAGGTGGTCTTGCACACCACATCATCTGAAATCCACAGCTACTCAGCACTAGTGACCAATGGGTTTTTGAAGGAATGTGGAAAGGAATGATAGATTATAAAGTGTCCACAATGCATGTCTCTGTGGTGGACCACAACAGTATTAAGAGATAAATTTACATTGACAAACTACAGTTGGGAACTGCCACATAAAGGAAAGCTGTGGGAGAGGTTAACAATGAAGTGGAGCAAGTACCAATCATTAAAAATAAAAGGATTTATAGTTAGCCCACTGCTCAGCATCAGCCTTTGAATCTAGTGAGGCCTGTGGGCCAGCTGTGGGTATTGCTTTGTGAGCTGAGAAGTGGTGTTCATAGATGTCCATGACCAGGAACTCACCAAACTGCAGGTGCTCATGGTATTTCAAAGAAATGTCATGACTGAACCAGCTCAGCCTTTGCAGTTGGATGAAAGACAATGAGGGAGCTTCCCCAGCTTGAACTGCTCCACTGAGGTCGTTTGCTGGTTCTCCACAATCTGTCCATGTTTGGTCCTTTTGCAGTTATCATATACAACATCCTTGACTGACTCAGAGGGGATGGGATGATGGATGCAGTAGTTCAATGTCAAGGGTGACAGTGATGCTCAAGGAAAAGTTGTAAAAGGTGTTGTACCGAGGGGACTCTGATGCTTACAATGTTTACAAATAATGTTGCTCATCAACCTCTCATGAAAAGGGTATTGCAGCTTCTATGACTCAACAAGAGGTGAGGGTACCCTCTTGTTCTGCAGCATGTTTGCTTTTGGGGTATTTCTAGATGCTCTAATGAACACACCTCAAACAGAAGTGGGATCTGTGACTAACAGTCTCTTTCATCTTCCAATGAGGAGGTGAAGATGTGGAACTGCTCATGGACTGTTCTTCAAAGCAGGAAAGAGGTCATGTGGATGCAACCCACATCCTGGTTACCACTTGACAGGATAAAACTTTCAGGAGGCAGAGCAACATCAGGAAAAAGGAATGGCACTCAGAAGTTTCACTCTGGCTGGACTATTACTGGATAGCTACTTGGTGAAGGATGCTGATAACACTTGGAGAAATTAAAGGTAAAGTGAATTAATATAATTGGAGACTTGTATAACAGAAACTGATAGAAGAATTGGTTTCAGTGACAGAAAGCCAGTATTGGAATCAAGTAAAAAGGATAATTAAAACATTACTTAAAATAAATTTGAATAGTAGGGTTCAGAATGTGCTTCTAGAAGAAATAATTAGAAAAGAATAGAAGGTGAAAAGGGATTGAGGAAATATCTAATGATATGTTAATGGCCCAATATAGAATGACAGAGGGGATGACAAGAAATTGGGGGAAAGATTTACTGATAGAGAAGATTAAAATGTCACTGTAAGAAATTGTTAAGAAATAAAAATACAAATTTAAAAAAACAATAAATGAACACCTCATCAAGTGGCAATTATAAATAGCAAATTTTAATCTGAATGTTGGCATGGATGTGAAATGAAGGACATTTATATACACATGTTGTGGGAATACCCTTTCTTCAGGAGTTTTGGGCAGAAGTTAATAACAAATAAATATAACAGGGATATGAATACAATTAAGTAAAGAAAACTGTCTGACTCTTAATTTAGGAGAAACAGACCTGAAAAGTAATGAAAGTTCTATGATTTAAAAAATCTACACATGACGTTTTTGCTTTATGGTGAAAAAAGAAATCAAATTGGAACAAAATTTATCCAACACACACACACACACACACACACACACAAATATTTCCTTAGGGAAAGAAGGTTAAAGTATAGCGGAGGAAGTAAAAAAGAATCATGGAAAGATAAATGGAGAATTGTGATTGAAAATGTAAATGGAAAAACTGGGTATGAAGATGTGAAGAATGTGATTAATGATATATTCCATATCTCTGAAAATGATTGTTGATCTGGTGATCTAGTGATTAAATAAGGTAGTAAACATTTGCTAGCAATTGTGGGAGGGGAAGGGATAAAAACAAAAATAAATGTATGTTATTAATATGCATTAAGATGTAAAATTTCCATAAAAGGTAGTTAATAGAAAATGAGTGCATGCAAGCGGTCTAAAAAATATCCAAAAATATCCTTTCTACAATTTTTATTCGTTTTTTTAAAAACATACCAATATATTTACACACCTTCAACATATAATATAAAACAAACTTGCATACATCCTATATATCCATTAGGCACTACAGAGCTATCTAACTCCTTCCCAAATTCTTTCAACTTTAATCCTTTCTTCTACCCCACAACATTTGCTTCCTTAAAAAAATATCCAAGAAAAAAGCATGGCTGGAATCCCACACTTCAAGATTATATCATATGTTCAGGATCATATGTAGAGTGTCTCTCAGTTATAAGATCCCCCCCATGTCAGTTTTTTTGTAGGGCCCCCCCCCCACGAACACACACTTTTGAATTAAAATGAGGAAATGCTCTGATCCTCAATGTCTTTTCTCAAGCATATTTTTCATTATTAAAGTTTTCTTTGCCACACAGAAATGGAAATAGCAAGTGACAGGCATCTCAAAAAATTCCATTAAATCAATACACAGTTTATCAGTGAATTTTGCATCTCCCCCCCCCCCATGAATATAAGTTACACTAGGCAGCTTTTCTTTAGCTTATCCATAATTCAGAAGTAGAATTTCCAGTACTTTGCTAGAACAACATGGACTGCTAACAGCAGGAACTTGAGAACTCTTCTATCATCACATTTAACATTTTCACATTTTGATCAGCTGCAAAATGTAATATTGGCTCTGTACATCTTATTATTTTAGACATTCTGGAGATCTCAACACCAAATACCCACAGGGTGTATAGTATAATACAGTAGTACAGTAGCATATAGTGTAGTATAGGTCTAAATCCAATGGTTTTGTCCCTACTATAGGCCCTCCCTCTATCCCCTCTGCCACTGCCCTGGCCTCTGAGGCAGGGAGGAAGAGGCAGTACCTGTTGGACTTGACCTCCTTCCCCACTGCTTTCCCCCTTTCCTTGTGTGTCATGTCTCATTTGGATTGCAAAATGGAGGACAAAGAACAGTTAAATTAAGCATTTATAAGCTGATCTGGGAATGGTTTTGGCTGAAGAATGGGGTATGAATAATCTAAATAAATAAATAAATACTAAACTGAACCAATTGAATCAATGGAACTTATGCAAGTGACTTTCAGATTTCCATGAACTCAATGGAAATACTCTAGTCAAACTAATATTAGAGTTAGGCTGTTGTAAAAAGGAGGAGGAGTGAAAATAGGAGGAAGGGACATCAATAATCTAATATATGCAGATGACACCATACTATTAGAAGAAAACACTGGAGACCTAGAGCAACTACTGGGAAACATCAAGGAAGAATGTGGAAAGGCAGGCTTACTGCTGAACACAAAGAAAATAAAAAAGAATGACCATGGAGGATCTTCACAAGTTCAATCTAGACAATGAGGAAAGCAAAGAAATAGTAAAAGAGTTGCTATACCTGGGATCAAACATATATCAGAATGGGGATTGTAGTCAATAAATCAGAAGAAGACTAAGAATGGGGAGGGCAACTGTGAAAGAACTAGAAAATGTCCTAAAGAGCAAAGATATACAATTAAGCACGAAAGTCAGAATCATACAAGCAATTGTATTCCTTATTGCCATGTATGGATGTGAGAGCTGGACAATTAAGAAAATGGACAAAAAGAAAATAAATTCATTTCAGATTTGGTTCTGGAGAAGTGTGCTAAGGATACCATGGACAGCAAAAAGAACAAATAGATGGATCCTAGAGCAGATCAATCTTGAAATTTCTCTGGAGGCAAAGATGACTAATTTATTATTTTTGTTATAAACTGAGACTCTCATACTTTGGTCACATCATAAGACAAGACTCATTAGAAAAGACAATGCTGGGGAAGTGGAAGGAATTAGGAAGAGAAGAAGACCACATGTTAGATGAATGGACTCAGTTAAGGAGGTCATGGGTATGACTCTGCAGAAATTGGGAAGAGTAGTGGGACCTAGGGATCTTAGAGGGTTGCCATGAGTCAAGATTGACTTGAGGGTAGTTAAGAAAATAACAAACAGTCAAAGCATATCTGGTTCAAACAATCCCATATTTGTTTT
>NC_056522.1:91137122-91160066 GCF_019175285.1 Sceloporus undulatus
CTCAATAATGATGATGATGATAATAGTAATAATAATAATAATAATAATAATAATAATAATAATAACAACAACAACATATTTATAGTCCGCCTCTCCCCGAATGATTGAGGTGGGTAACAGTCATACTAACATAATTACCAAAATCCCCACCCCCCCATTAAAATACAAAACATCATAAAATAGAATCAAATTATTAAAATCAGTCTAAAAATTAATCTAAAAATTGATCTCCATTAAAATGAGGCAGTTTTGGAGAGAATGAAGTAACCACAGTTATGGGACAATGGGAGAGCCCGTTTATCAATCTGGGAATGCCAGCTGGAAGAGATCCATCTTAATGGCCTTCTTGAACACCTCAGGAGTTGTAATATGATGGCTCTCCTCCGGTAGGTCATTCCAAAGTTTAGGAGTGGCCAAAGAAAAGGTGTATGCCCATGCCCAGCTCTGATGGTAGACAGGAAAATAACTGTAAACTTTAAGTTCCTTTGTATTGGTCAAACCTGTTTTTCAAAAGCCACAGGTGTACCGATAGGGTGTGAGTGTGTGGAATGTGGGTATTGATCCCCTATTAAGAATTCAGTCCCCAAGTGAAATTTTCTACCAGTTCCCAAATGTCTAGCACTGTAGAGAGACAACTGAAATTTATTCACACAGAGAACTCTCATATTTGCTCTCATACAGTGGGACCATGGTATCAGTGGGAAAGCCTTGGTATCCATGAGGAAGACCCCCCCCCCCCGATACCAAAATCTGCAGATGTGCAAATCCTCTTTTCCCCAATGACCGCATGTGCACACAGCTGTGCCACCATTAGGGACAATGGGATGGGGGCTTACCTAAAGTCCTGCTGTCACTAATGGTGGTGCAGCTACGTTCACGGACTACCATTGGGGACAATGGGAGCTGTCCCTAATGGTGGCCACATGCATGTGCCGCCATTGAGAACAATGTGGGTTTGCCATCTGTAGATGCTGAAATCTGCAGGTGGCAAATCTGTGGATAGTGTGGCCCCATTGTATTTTTATTCCTTTGGTAACTTTGCCTGCCCATTTTCTTTTCTTGGGAAGCTTAATATGTATTTCTAAATGCTCAGCTGAAGGTCTGTTACTTCAATGACAGTGGATTGGGAACTGAAAGAACATTCTACATGGGATGGGGGCAGAATTCCAATTTGGGGAGACATTTTGCTTCATTTTACTTTCACCCCATAGCTACATTCCTGCACTGTTTACATAAAAATGTTAAACTGCAGCAGGACCAGGGTGCATTTGCTGTTCCTCTAAGGGGGATAGGAACGGAGGAGGAGGAGGAAGAAGAAGAGACAAAAATGTAAGTAAGTATGTCTGGTTTGGGGGGGGAAATGTTATTGTTGTTTTTATGTTTAACATTGTATGAGGATGGAATAGAACATCCTGCATCCTATTTAAATAGCGAATTGCTGTTCCATGAGAAGTAATCTCCTTTTTGTTTTGACTAGAAAAACAGCAGTCCAGGAAGTGTGTGAATGGCCTTGAATGACCACATGTCACTCAAGGCCATGATCATTCCAGCCCTGATATATGTACAGGTTGCTATGTAAACAATAATGGTGTTGGCATTTGAAGGGAGTTAACACACTGGGTACCATTTCCTAACCTGTTTTATAGATAGGCATATGCAGTCCCACCTCCCCTTTTGAGAAGCTGCATTAGTCAGTGAGCAACTTCAGGACCTGAATGAATAGTATACTTGATTTTTGATGCCTGAGCAAATGTAAGGTATGAAGATTTTCAGGTCAGAAAGTATAACTCTCAAGTAAACTGTGAGCCCTGATATTTGTCTTTTAAAGAACAGAGGCCTGTTACAGACTGCCAAAATAAAGCTGCTTCGGGTCTCTTTGGAGGTATGCTGTTTAAAGGAGGCATGCATCCTAAGAATCTGGAAGCTGCACCAAAGTTGCCCTACAGTGCTTAGGAATGGAGTGTGGCTTTGACACGACCTCCAGACTCTTAGGACCCATGCATCATTTAAATAGCATACCTCCAAAGAGACCCGAAGCAGCTTTATTTTGGCAGTCTGTAACAGGCCTTAATCACCTCAACAGAAATCTTGATACAAGTTTGTGATATGAATGTATCCAGCAAGTAATGTTTGGATATCTTATGAACTGAGCATGAATTTATCAATTTTATGGATAAGGGCATACATATATTTGAGTTATGATTTATCACATAAGCCAAGACCTGAGAATGTTTGGGTATATTCTACAAAATCAACAGCAACTTCAAGGGCATATGTGGTGTCTTCATCTCTGGAGGATATTTGGAAAGTGGCAGGGTGAGAAGAGCCAGACACATTTATTAGTTACGATAAAATAAAAAATACAAATTGGCAAATGATGTCTTTGGTTACAAAAAAATTAAGCTATAGTGCATTAGAAAGACAACCACATCCTCCCTAACTTTTAAGGGTGTTGGTGTATCCCACAAGTAAGCGGATTGCTCCCTGGTACCACCCAGAGAGAGGTGATGGTATTCACTGTGAACAGACATTCTTGGAGCTTTGAAGGAGTAATCCACCCCTGTCCTAGAAGTGTGGCTCTGAATTTGGCACTATACATTGGGTGGATGAGATGGATGTTATTATTTATGTATTTGTTACTATTTTAACTTTGAGTCCTACAATTTATCTAAGCAGTTATAAGGAACTGTTTAATCAGGGCTATGTAATTTAATTAAACTGAAGAGAGATGAACAACTCAATGATGGTGATGGAAAAGGACTGTATCTGATGCTGGTGCAAGGGTATAACATTTGAAGTTCTCTGCTTGGAATGTAAAACAGATTTTTATTGCAAATATGTGGTCTCAGTGGGTCAGGGTTCATTGATTATGTTGTTTTATTAGCATTTGTTGAAAACTCCTTTTTATGACAGACTTTTATTCTGATATGGAGCTTGACTTCTTTTACATGGCTTAGAGAGCTTTTTAGCCTGAGGAACAGAAGGTTAAGAGGTGGCATGATAACTATGTTTAAATATCTGAAGGGATGTCATATTGACGATGGAGCAAACTTGTTTTCTGCTGCTCTAGAGACTCGAACACAGTACAGTGGATTAAAACTACAGGAAAAGAGATTCCACCTTAACATTAGGAATAATTTCTTTACAGTAATAACTGTTCAACAGAGGAATACACTACCTCGGGATGTGGTGGTGTCTTCTTCTTTGCAAGTTTTTAAACATAGGCTAGATGGTCATCTGTCAGGAATGCTTTGGTTGTGATTTTCTGCATAGCAGGAAGTTGGACTAGATGGCTCCTTGTGGTCTCTTCCAACTCTATGATTCTATGATTTTCTTTGTTTGATGGCTATGTACTACAGGATCTAATCTTGGAACAGGTATTTGTTTTTGTCCTGTAATTTCCAGAATTCACCAACCACCATGGTCACTGGACAATTGAGAACTTATAGTCTAAAAAAGTTATTCTTCCAAGCTCTGATCTGAACAAGAAAGCTTTTACCTTATGAAATACAATGTCATTTAATTAATCTTCCTTGAATGTTTCTTGAAACTTGTTAACATGGTTGACATCCCCCGTTTACATCTGAGTATAATTATTATTATTATATAAAGAGGAGTTGAATTTATATGCAGTTCTCAGTCATTCATTAGATATGTAATGTGTCATTATGGGAATAAAATAAAATATGCACCCAACATCATTCATGCATTGACTGAGTCCCTTAATACAAAGGGGTGCCAGGTCAGATGCATTCTGGGTCCTGAGATTTTGAGTCAAACCCTAAGACCTAGGAACAATATCATAGGGTGTGCGTGATGTTACAAAGCTGATATCACAAGGGCCAAGTAGTGGTGTCATTAAGCATGATACTTTAGGCAGGAACCAGAGTGGTACAGTGTATGCCACTCAAATAAAAGAGCTCAGGTGCAGTCATCCCTCCGAATTCATGGGAGATCTGTTCCAGGACCCCTGAGAATTTGAAAATTTGTGGATATTCAAGTCCCCCCTCCCTCCTTACTGCCTTCTTTCAGACACACCCACTAGGCCTAGCATGGGCTTCGGGGCTGGGAGGGTGGCTTCCCTCAGTCCAGGGGAAGTGAGCCAGGGTGCAGGAGCTGCCAGGGCCTGTAATCCATGCCCTGATGGATGGCCACCATTTCCCTTCCAGCCATATGCACGCCCCTCCCCTCTCCATCACAGCCAATGGCTGCCTGTTTGCTTCCCTCTCAGTCCTGTCACCCTGGAGCTGAGCTGACTTCAAGGCAATGAAGCTAAAAGAGAGAACAGAGGGTCCCTTCCATTGCTCCCTCTCTCTGCCCTGTCACTCTGGAGCTGGATCAGCTGAGTTAGCTCCAAGCAATGGGGCTGAGAGAAGGAGCAGAGGGTCCTCTCCATTGTTCCCTCGCTTTACCCCTTGGAACATTGCTAGAAGGGAGAGGTAGGAGGATGGGAGGGGAGATGGGGGTTTCCCCACTTGCTTCCTATCTCAGCCCCATTGTCATGCAGCCGACTCAGCCAATTTAGTTCCAGGGAGATGGGCCAGAAGGAGGGAAAGTGGTAACCTTGTGGATAGTCAAAACTCTGAGTTCCAAAGCCATGAATTCAGAGGAATGACTGTATAACAAACAAGATGGTTACATTTTTGCACACAGACTTATTTTTCAATGTGAGGACTAGATAAAAGGGTTCAAGTCTTGAGATCTGGGAATACTATTCCTAAAACTTCTGAAGATGCAACTGGTTGGGGGTGTCACTAGCATGCATATCCTCAACAGGGATAAATCTGTGCAATCCACTCTTCTCCCATGTTCTTTGGGTTTATAGTTGAGTGATATTTTCTTTTCAGCTTCACCTTTTTAGAAATTGTACAGTGTACCTGAAACTCGTGGGCCTGGTATTATTGATATTATGTTATCAACACTGTTATCAAAATAGTAGGTGAATGTCTCAAATGTCTAATCTATTCAGGTTATGCTTATTATTACATTATTGATGTTACCATTTTACGTACATATTTTAAAGGAATAAGCAGTACTGATCTCAGCAGGACTCTGTAGCCAAACACTATGTTTTGTATGTTCTTAGTTGGTAATGTGGAAAGGACACAGGCAGATTAGAACATTGGCAATAGCTAATGGGAGCTAAACCAGGAAAATGTGGCGGCTGCTCTCAGGAGTGAGTATTGAGGAACAGAGCAGTGTTTGAGTTAGTTAAGAGAGTTTTATTTTACCCTGAGGGGTTTAGCAGCCGAGGATGCTGAAGAAGACTACTATGAGGTTCAGTTAGAAGGGGGTTTATGTACCCATGATAGGGAGAGATA
The DNA here is from genome assembly GCF_019175285.1 of Sceloporus undulatus. NCBI lineage: Eukaryota > Metazoa > Chordata > Lepidosauria > Squamata > Phrynosomatidae > Sceloporus > Sceloporus undulatus. Next base: position 91,142,444 of record NC_056522.1, read on the forward strand.
TTCATTGTACCCTGAGGGGTTAAAACCTTCTGAGACTAGAATAGGATGCTGTGAGGGGCAGTTAGAAAGGGCTTTTAGGTACTCAAGACAAGGATGAGGAAAGTTCTTAGTTAAAGTGTTGTTGTAATATTCTGCAGGAGATATAGTGCTTGGCAACTAGTGAAGTCACAAATGACCAGAAGAGTTAAAAGATACAGAAGATAGAAAAAGGTTTTGTGAGATGTTGGACTGTAAAGGCTATAAAGAAACAATTACAAATATTAGCAAAAGAAACAAACTGTCTAACTGCTAAAATATGTCTACATCTTATCCATCTTGAATGCCATCCATTGAGAAAAATAATGTATTCAACCTGATTTATAAAGTCTTTTCATTTGTTCAACAAGTCTGAAGTGCTTAAAGGAATGTATTCTAAATGCTGCTGAGAGAGAGGGAGAAAAGGCTTTTATTAGCTGGGACATATCAGAGATTGGGTGTGTAGTTATCAATTAACAATAGGTGTCAAGCAGCTGGGATTTTAATAACCCAGAGGGCTGGTATCTGAAGAGAGTTCTAATGAGGTGGCACACAGTGAAAAGGAGTGAAAGGTTTTAAGATATTTTGGAAGTGCTACATTGCTGCCATCAGAGTGATATTCTCTTCCATGCTCTGCAATGACCAGCTCTTCCCCAAACTCATAGGTATGCTGCAATAACTACCTTGAATAGCCAGCCATACAGTGGATAGTAGAGAATTATGCCCTGTAGCCTGACATAGTGGTAGATGACCTTGTTCACCAGGACCCCAGCAGATCTTAGGAGAATATAGTTTTGGTCTGTGTCTGGCTATGAGACATGCCCAGACACTTCTATGATCCTTCCCTTGCTCTCCATCAGCCAGAGATGCAAAATTATGAGTCCTGGGGGTCTCCTGGGGTCCTGGTGGACAACGGCTGGGGAAATTCCACATGAGGAACTTTTATGTTATTTTGGGGAAAATAGGCTCTTAGCCATTTTCTTTCTTTAGCAATGGAACAATTTTTCAAAGGATTTCAACACAGTGTCTCTTCTTCTAGCTATACAATCCTACCTCTTTCTATCTGTTTGGTCTCACAGATCATGTGCCCCATCACTTAACAGGTCCTCTTGGTTTTACTATCCCTATTTTATTTCTCTCTTGGCTTTCTGCAATTTTCACACACCCCCTCCCCCAAATCTGTAAGAAGCATAGATTTCTGAAGTTACACTGTAGATCACTTAATCCAATCTAGTTATTATGAACATCAATGTACATACTCTTTCGAATCATGGAAAAGGTTATTTGCTCTCAAAAATGTCTCTGTTTAAATTTTGGCACAGTGAAAACAAGAGATGATAAAACACAGGTTGATACCCTTCCAAAATCTTCCTATTCTGAACAAGCCAGCTTTCCTTTTCTTTTGAAAAACCTCCCTAGAAATGTGGCACTGTAAGGGTTACATTGAAAGAGATGAATATGATTGCCATCTCACACACTGTCTGTATATATTTAGCAATTTTACAGTGCCCATGACATTTTCCAGGACCTTGAGCAAGTACATGAATACATATGGCATCTCTACTGTGACTGTTTAAAGCAAATGGTGAATTATTATTATTATTATTATTATTATTATTATTATTATTATTATTATTATTATTGATAATATTCTGTCTGATTAAGCTGGGCCACTTCCCAAAAACAGATTCAAGTGAAGCTTCTTGTTTGACTCAAACCCAACCAGGAGACTGCTGGAAAGAGAAACTCATTGCTTTCTTTTTTGAAAGGTTATTGTTAGGAAGTAGCAAGTGGGAATGAGAGGTGATGCCAAGCATCTTGGCAGCCAGCCAGTGTAGTTCATCTGCTTAGGCAAGGCCAAATTCATTGAAAGGTTATACACAACACAGCCTTACTAATACAATGTATGGTTATCTTTCCATGAACACATGTATGCCTGAAATAAATAGTATGGCTGCAGTATTTGAGTCATGAAATAATTCTATAAACTTCAGCAAGAAAGAGAGATCTGTGAATATTCTGTTGAGAATCATGCTACCAGGACTAGTTCTGTATGTTTTTGACTGTGTATTTGAAAACATGGAGATAGAAAATATTAAGATCATCATCTTTAATCCTGGACAGACAGATTTTCCCCTTATATTTCCTAACTGCAGTGACAAAGCAGAGGACAGAGGTGAAGAATTGTGATTTGATAGATGAGCATCAGAGAAGGTGCCAGTGTACAATGAATTATAATGGGGCAGGATAGGTCCTACAAAGGCAGAACAAACAATGTGGGGGTGATACAGGAGAAGGAGATGAGAGAATCAAGAGTGAACATATTTTCTCACAATAAACATGCTGGTCTTTGCTTCCTGTTTGTTCCCAAATATTGGTTTCTGGTAGAAAAATAGAAACTGTCAGTTTAAGGTGTTTAAATATTATTTTGCCTTTCTTTCAATAGAAATACAGTGATTATTCATAGCTTTCTCAATAACTTTCTATTTCTTGAGTAGAAATGGTTAATTCTAATCCTGATAACTTAATTCAAAAAAAATGTTTGCATGTATAATAATCATGCTGGGGGTAAAAACAAAAGTGATAATTAAGAATCTGAAGTACAAAAGGGTAATGCACTGTACTCATCCCCAGTAGGGAAGTTCATTAGCAGTGGAATCATGCCATTTGCCCATCAGTGCATAATTGTATTCATTGCAGGAACCCCACAAAGGAAGTGACATCACATAGTTCAAGTAAGCATGAGCCTGTAAATCACATGCATGTACCCATCTGCATGGATGCTTGCTTCAAAATCCTAATTGAAACTTCAAGCTCATCACAGAAAGATGACATGGTTGACTGAGAGTGGGGCCAGGTTTGCTGGCATGAACTCTCTGAGGGTAAAGGAATAAAGGCAAGCCGGCCTCTATACACAAGCAACGACATATTGAGAGGATAATTATCTTTTGGCTGATTGGAGACATACCTCTTGTTTCTATGTCCTAAGCATCCGGTGCTTAGCAGCTGCAGTAATATCAATGGGCAATTGAAACAGGCCCTCATTAGATTAGTGCTGAGCTTATTGCTTGTGCCAGTCTCATTATTATTGGTGACTAAACTGGCAGATTGTCAGGATGCCTCATGGCAAGATGAGCTTTTGCAGCTCTTTGTTTGCAGTTATAATAAACAATGAAGTTAATGCAATCCCTTGGGCACAGTCGTGTCTCAGATGTTTTTTGTGAGCAGCAATCAGCTTGCTGAAGTAAACAACTTCTTATTTTAAGAAGCAATATTAATTAATTAAAGCATGAAACATAGGGTTGGGGGAGACAGAGGGAGAGAAAGAGAGAAAGGCTGTTAATTATTTCCCATCACCTGCCCCAGTGAAGCCAGTCAGAAAATGTTTTGTTGCGACTTAAATGAGTTCTGCCTGTCATCCGGGCCAATGGAAAACGAGAGCTGGCCAGAGCCAACAGCTTTCGACAGGGTGTGACCAAAAGTCATATCACATTCCCATATGCAATTGCACAGGTTGCTTTTGTCAGCTGTCCACTCACTGAGACACACTGTTTTTCAGCAGCATAACTGGTAACATTTAGTACTGAGCCTGAAGAGAGAGATTATTTTAGGTAATGTTTTCAGAAATCATGAAAAACCAAGTGCCTCCTTTTTAAGAATTCTTGTTCTGGGATAATGTTGAGTGGAGGACAAAGTAGGTAAGCAGGGAATTAAGGAGCTGTTCAGACTAACAATTAAGGCTGGCCTGGGGGTGGAGTCAGTATGGCATCTACATGATGCACACCCCAACTCTGCCCCCAAGTCAGCATGGCACTGCACACTGTAACACATGCCATGGTGCTCCTCTGGCACTGTGTCTACATGACACAGCACCAAAGGAGCTTGGAAAAGCCACATACCAGCGGCTATGGCACCTTTTCTGCGGAATAAAATGAGCTGCTTTTTGTGGCTCCTTTTTATGCTGTGGAAAGGTGAGATTGGGGATGCAGCATGTAGTTGCTGCAGCCCCAACCCGGCACCAAAAGGGGCAGCTGCAGGCCACCCCTTAGGAGTGGTCTGTCGAGCCTCAAAGGGAAAGTGAAAGACATTGGTGATCTGATTGGTTGGGATTATCCTTAACACCATCTGAGGAAGGAATATTATGAATATCAGCTGGCTTTCATGTGCTCTTAATGGGTTGTGTCTGCCAACAGTTGGAGCAGGGGGGAACTCTAATCCAACAGACCAGGGGAGAAAAGGGGGAAATGAAAATTTCGTAACCTTTAGCTTCCTCTCCATCTTTGCATTAACTACTTTATCTCTCTCTTTCCTCCTCACCTATGAAGTTGTTGTTATTGTTGTTGCTGTGTATCTCCATTTCCAACTTATGGCAACCCATAATGGGGTTTTCTTGGCAGGTTTCTTCAGAGGGGGTTTGCTATTGCCATCATTTGAGGCTGAGAGAGTGTGACTTGCCCAAAGTCAATTAGTGGTTTTAAAGGGCCAAGTCAGGACTTGAACCCTAGTTTCTAGAGTCATAATCCAACACTCAAAACAACTACACCATGCTACAACCCTTGAAAACCCTCTTTTCCCAAACAGCTAGTGTAACTATTTTCTGGCAATATCTTATTCCCACTGATCTTTCTCCTGTGAAGGGGGGGAGGGGGTGGAAGCAGTATAGCATGTCAGTTCTGTAAATTTCACCTAAACATTAGGAAAAACATCCTGGTAGTAAGAGCTGTTAAACAGTGGAATGAGCTCCCTTCGAGTGTGGTAGAGCCTCCTTTTTTGGAGGTTTTTAAATAGAGGCTGGTGGCCATCTGTCAGGAGTCCTTTGTTTGTATATTCCTGCCTGGCAGAGGATTTGAGTTGATGGCTTTTGTGATCTCTTCAAATTCTGTGATTCTATTATTTGAATTGGTCATGCCATCTCATGATGTGGCTGAAGTATGATAGTCTGAACTTAGGCCCAGTACAGACTGGCACCATAGCACATCATTAAGACGTGTTAGGGTTGCCTTGGGGTGTCTTTTACAGATGCCCCACAACCCTAGCATGTCTTCTGTACGTCAAAATGGTGGCGCCCTGTACATATGGGTGCTGCTATTTTGACACAATGAACACCTAGTGTCTGCATGTCGCGGTGCCATAATGACGTTGCAAGTGCACCATTGGTGCACTGTGGCATCATTATGGCACTGCAAAAAGAACCCGCTTTTCACGGGTTCTTTTGGCCCGGTGAGAAAGCCACACGGTTTGTCCGCTGCGGCTTCCTCACAGAGCAAACCAGGGCGCTGGCAGACCACCCTTTTTGGGTGGTCTGTACCAGGCCTTAGTCATTTTGGCTTCTAGGGATGTTTAGCCTGGAGAAGAGATGGTTAAGGGGTAATATGATAGCCCTGTTTAAGTATTTGAAGGGAAGTCACATTGAGGATGGAGCAAGCTTGTTTTCTGCAGCTCCAGAGACTAGAACACGGAACAATGGGTGCAAGCTACAGGAAAAGAGATTCCACCTCACCATTTGGAGGAACCTCTTGACAGTAAGAGCTGTTTGATGGGAGTGTGGAGAAGTCTCCTTCCTTGGAGGTCTTTAAACAGAGGCTAGATGGCTATATGTCGGGGATGCTTTGATGATGATTTCCTTCATGGCAGGGGGTTTGACTGGATGGCTCTTGTGGTCTCTCTTCCAACTCTATGATTCTATGGAAGTTCAGATCTCATTTGTCTCCATGGTATCCGAAGAATACTTCTCTAGCAGCACATTTCAAATGAGTTGGTTTTCTTTTTACGATCTTTCTTCACCATCTAGCTCTCACATGAGGAACTTGTCTAGTTCCTAAATAGCTGCTCTTCCAAGTCCTAGTCTTCTTCAGATTCCTGATTACTTGATGGAAATCTTCAGTCTGTTTAATGTTTGTTCCAAGGTAAGAAATGGATGAGGTGGAAGTTTGGTCCACTAAACCCAAATCAATCTACACTGCAAACTCCATTAAACTGAATGGAAGCTGCACAAGACCACTTCCTATGAGATTAATTTAGCAGATATTTAGAAAGGGGCTCTCCCAAGTGGTAAAAGATGGCTGTGTATCTTAGCATGTGCTTCTTCTAATCTGTGTTTAATGTGCTTTCTTTTGTGATTAGTCATTGGAAGGGAAACACAAACTTAATTTGCATATGCATCTTCCATTACTGGAAGAAAAACATGTAAAACTCTAGAAATACACATTCCTCTTAACTGCTAGTTTGAATTCAAATGTAGGGTACACTGAGATTATATAAAAGCAACATCCTCTTTATCCTAAATCAAAAGAAAATATACATCACTATAAAAAGTTGTTGATTGTTATCCTGTTATTTTTTTTATAAAAAAAATCTTTCTACCTTATTTGATTTATGTATTGATTTGTTTATATATACAGGTTCTTCTTTATATAAAATGCTTGGGGTCATTTTGGATTTTGGTTATTCATTTATTTATTTTGATTTTGGAATATCTGTATTTGCATACACATACAGAAACATATCGTAGACAGGGGAAGTCTAAACACAACATTCATTTATGTTACACGTACATCTTATACACATAGCCTGAAGATAATTTTATACAATATTCTAAATAATTTTGTGCATGAAACAAAGTTTGTGTACACTGAACCATCAGAAAACAAAAGTGTCACTATTTCAGCCACCTATGAAAAAAGTTTTGGTTTTTTGGAATATTTTGGATTTCAGAAGTCCAGATAAGGGAGACTCAACCTATATATTAATAAGCACAGTTTACACAATGACTGCAATCCAACATCCACTCAATGTAGCATCAATTTTCACATGTGGAGACATGCTACTTGGGCACCACACAATCCCATGCAGAATAACAACAGTACACAACACGTCAATGACTAGATGCCATCACTCAATACACACAACATGAAATGCACAATGTGTAATTGCAACACACAATGCACAATCGCAATTTGAAAGACAAGGCACCAAAGAATATATTGTCTAAGCAAGCCTGCTTTCACTATTATCTGCAGAATTCACTTGTTGAGAAACAGTGACTTTTTGGCCCCTCATGCCTAGCATGACTCACACATGCATATGTCCCTAACAGAATGCCATCCATTATTAACATATATTAGGATATTTTGCATATTGATACTTGTTTGCCCAAACAACGTCAGAATTATCACTTTGCTTTACTCAAATTAACATCTTTCCTACTGCATAAAAAATATCTGAACAGCTGCTGAAGAACGAATATGTTATGATAGGCACTAATAACATTATCATCTCATTGCTTCCTTGTACACTCTTCATCTACTTGTCCTGCCAGTGTCTCAGTTCCAGATTATTAAATGGACAGCCAAGCATCCACAAGTGTAATTAAGAAAGGGTGATTTATTAGATCGTCTGAATCAGGGACAGACACTTTTTTTTGACAAATTCATCTCTTCACAGCCTTGTATCTTGCAATTGTTCCTAGTATACATATCAGGTTTTCAAAGCTTCTTCAACCCACACATCAGAAGTGCCTGAGAAAAATAATGAGAAGAGAAATTGAGAAAATAATTTCTAGCAAGCTGTTGGAAATATTGCATGCTTGAGTGAAGAATTGTATATGATCTCCAGGAACAACTCACAGGTTCACAGATTCAGTCAACTGTTAGTCTGTCTTTATTGATAAATTTCAACCCACAGAGAAGATATCATAAATATTACTAATGGTTTTGCTATGCATAGTTCTTTCAAGCAATACACACAATGTCAGAGGGAAGAGCAAATGAAGCTTCCTTCCTACCCAATTCCCAAAATAGCAACTCCATTTGCATTTTGTGCCTTCTTCAAAGACAATGTAATTGCTGATATTCCACTGATGAAATTATAATTCCAGCAAATGATGAGGTACAAGCTAATTAAGATACTAGAGAGCATCAGCATCTCTGACAGAAATATTGTCTACTGTGCCACAAAGCTCTAAGACAAAGATGAGATTGCCATCTAAAAATTATGCCCTCTTTCTACAAGCACAGATTTACAGTCAGTCACTGGATTTGCAGAAACAGTCCAATTAATTCCCAAATCCATATAATGTCTAGCACTGTGTTGGCTACTCCCAAATAGAGTAGACCCATTGAATCAATTGCTGAATGATGAGTCAATGCATAGATAAATCAAATGGTTTAAGTTAGTTTACTCTAATCAGGATTAAAACAATTAAAGCCAATTAAAACAAATTAAGTTCTTACAGTGAAAACAAATTGATCACTTGATCTTCTTCACAGATTCCAGTACCATTGCTCTTCAACACAGACTTGCTTCAGTGGGTATACAATTAACTTGATGATGCAATGATGGTCTAAACCAGGTTGGCTGCAGTCACCCAGAGGACTTTCTCAGCTGCCACTCCTAAATTATGGAATGATCTGCCTGAAGAGATCCATCATATTACCACTCTTGATGCCTTTGAGAAGGCTATTAAGGTGGATCTCTTCTGGCAGGCCTTCCCAAACTGATCCTCCTGCTCACTGATGTAGTTCACCCCTGTTTGCCCCAAATGTCCCTCCTATGCCTGCCTATTTTAAAATTTAAATTTTAACTTGCTTATTTTAAGTTTATCTATTTTAAATATTTAATAAATTTAAATTGGAATTTGATGATTGTATTTTAGTTAAGGGATGAGGGATGGAATTTTAGTTTGTATATGTTAAGTATTGTTTAGGTATTTTATGTATTTGCTTATGTGATTTTGTAAACTGCCTTGATCCTTTGGAAAGGCAGTATGTAAATAAAATTTATTGCTATTATTATTATTATTATTATTATTATTATTATTATATACCACCTTTAAGCAACAGCCTTCAGCTATAGCAATAAAATAAATGACAGATACAGGTTAAACAAGTGGAGGAGGAATGTTGATTATGTATAAAATCTGCAAGAAGAATTTCATTTTGAATTTCTTGGCCTCTTTTTGTGAATATCAATAAAAATGTATCCATTCAGTCAGTCAGATTTTTGGCTGGCTTCATGTAGATGGTCTGCCACAAGCATGTAGATTTTTGTATAATTAACAGATTTTTTTGTGGACTGGTAATGGACAGGAACACAATACATGGTACGAAATTTGAATTTGGAAAATGGCAATGACAAGACCGTAATTTATTTAAAATATTTATATAATACTCTTCATGGTTAAGATACCAGAACAGTGTGCAAAATGCATCAAAAATGACATAGAAATGCAATACAAAATTCACATTAACACCCTTACATACCCAAATTAAGACTGATTAAGTAACACTCTGATTAATAGGTATAATTATGAGGGAGGAAAATAATAGCAGTGTGCCCCCAAATAAGAAATCTATGCCTCCCACAAAATTTTCCACCAATCTCTACATTTCTAGTACTGAAGAGAGTGAAATCTTATATTTTATGCGTTTGGATTTCTTTGGGTCCCTAGCCTGCCCTTTTTCTTGGAATGCCTAAACTGTATTTCTAAATGTGCTACTGAATTTTTAAAAAGTTACTGGTATATTACGAATTTGGAATTGAAGGAAAATTTCATTCGGATGGACAGAAGTCTTATTTTGAAGGCAGTGCCCTCATGCATATGAATGCACATATACCTACACTGTTGTTCATGCTTAGTTCCTCTTAAATAATCTATGGCCTGTTATAGACTGCCAAAATAAAGCTGCTTCGGGTCTCTTTGGAGGTATGCTATTTAAATGATGCATGGGTCCTAAGAGTCTGGAGGTCGCGCCAAAGCCACACTCCATTCCTAAGCACTGGAGTGCAGCTTTGGTGCAGCTTCCGGATTCTTAGGATGCATGCATCATTCAAACAGCATACCTCCAAAGAGACCCGAAGCAGCTTTATTTTGGCAGTCTGTAATAACAGGCCTATGATAGAAAACTTTGAAAGCACTGGATGATTGGCCCCTGAAACAGTAATGAACAAAATTTCTGTTACACCATGAGAACTCTCAAAGCGTGAAAGAAATTTTTTAAAAAATACCTGGGAGGTTAATTAATTAGCTGATGGGTACAGATAGGGCAAGAGAAGATCTGTATTCCAAGTCAATCTGAATCTGAAGTTTGACAGGGTTTATCAGGAAGGATGTTAGCCTCAGGCACACATTTAGACTTAGGAGGACAAGCAATCAACTTTGATAGAAGAACTGGCAGTCTGCCAGTGACAGGCATATATTTAACATGAGGCATCAAGAAATTCAAGTGTAATATTTCTGTTCATGAAAGTATAATTGGGTTTTATTTTAAAAGCTGCTCTTTAAAACACTTTTATATTTGTCAGTACAAAAGGCTGCTATACTGTGCCGCTCTCTTATCAGTTTGCACTGCACAAACGAGTTTATAACCACTGGGCTTCTACTATCCAGACAGCCCTAGATAATTATGGCAGGTGAAGCACTGCAAATGCACTGGATACCTTTCACTGCCACTGCCAGCAACTGCATGTGCTTAATCCCATTGAAGGTAATGAACCCTAACAAATATTCATGTCATTGAAATCAATGGGGCCTCAGCAGTACTTACTGATATTTGATCCCATTACGATGAATCAGTATAAGGACATGTGATAATGAGGAGTCCTCTCATTATCAGAGCCTTGTTCCCAGATAACAAAGGGTTAAATGTGGGAAGAGGCACACTATCATAATGAGACTCAGTATCAAAGAAGTGATGATATAGCAGTTGTCCAATGAGAAGTCCTGCTGGACAGATGCATGAACCTTCAAGATGCTTCTAAGATGAAGAGCACTCCAAAGTTCATCACCATCCTGCTTTTGTCTGAGCTGGATGAATTCCCTTGAGACCACATTTCTTATCTAATTAATTCTCTCCACCACCACCCAAATTAGATTTGAATCTTCCCTCTTTAACAACACAATGGTATATTACTGAGATTCTACTGACACTTCCCTTGCTGATCCGTAGAAGACCTAGGCCAAGCCAATGCTTGTGAAAAAGGTGTGTGTGTGTGAGAGAGAGGCAGAGTACTTTTATTCTCAGTAAGGAAATTCTGTAGCAAAAAGATATCAATACGGAACAACCATCTTATTCTTCAGATCCATATTAGAAATTAGAAATTACAAATTAAATCATTTCAGACAAATTAAGAGAAAGGATTTTAAAAAAATCTTGATGCAACTAGCTAATACAGGGGCTCAACAGACTGCCCCGAAGGGGTGGTGGGACACCATCCCTTTCCTAGACGGATCGGGGCCACAGCAATCACGCCATGGCCCCAATCCAGCCTTTCAAGGGTGCAAAAAGGAGTCACAGAAAGCAGCTCCTTTTTGCACCCTCAAAAGGGTGCCATAGCCACGGTGGTGTGACTATATATTGCTCCTTCAGTGCTGCATCTTATGGAGCGGTGCAAGGCATCAGGGCACACTGGGGGGGGGGGGCAGAGTTGGGCACTATACCCTGACTCTGCTCCCAAACCGGCTTTTCAGGCCAGTCTGTACAAGGCCACAGTCTCCCAATTCTAGTCACAGATCAGATGGGATTTATTCAGGAAATATCTGAGAATCTGGCATCCCTTGTCCAGTCTCAATCAATTTTTTGGGGTCGGTGAGAAAGTCCATCCCCTAAATCCCCTTTCTTAGAGCTCACCTCATGATCTGATTAAAGAGAGCCAGAGAGAAAGAGCTCCTTGTGCTGGTTTCAAGCTTTTTATAACCTCTGCTTAGAAGCATCTTGAAGATTTGTGTGTCTGCCCAACAGGTCTTCTGATTGGGCAATTGCTATTTTGTTACTTCTGTGATGCTGAGCCTATTAACATACAACTGTACCTCCTCCCACATTTAAACTTTTGTTATCTGGAAAGAAGGTTATGATAATGAAGACTCCTTTTTATCACATGACACAAGACCATGGCCAAGACCATTGTAAGTTATCCACCGTGATTTAGCGAACAGTTATAGCCTCCTCTTCCTCCTCCTCCTCCTCTTCCTCCTCCTCCTTTTTCAGCTCTTCATTTGGAATTTTGACTTTTCAACTTGAAACTGATTAGTGAAACCTGGATGGCAACCAGATTTCTTCTTCCAATGCAGGCATCCACGATTCCCAAATTCTGCTTTTGAATGTTTAACAGTCCTCAGGAGCAGGTTTTCAGAGTGCCTAAGAAGCTTGGGGGGGGGGTGTATTGTCAAATCTGCCAGAAATGCTGTGATCCAGTGCAATTAAGAAGTTGGATCCTGGCCCAAGGACACATTGGAAACCAATGTCTCTATTTTTACTCTTTATCATTACCAGCCCATAGATGTCTTAACACAAAAGGAGACAACCTTTTGGTCTTTTGATTCAGGTATGCAAGATTTTGGGGGTCTGATACATTGAACATCAAGTTCAATAAAAGAGAAGAAGAAGATAAACATTACTGGGGATGAATCCTTATCAAAGCAGGAGTACAGAAAGATGACAAGATCAGTTCATACAAATATTTATCATGTGTTTTTCAACAATGCTGTCAGTTCCCACTTGGAGTACATGCTGTGAAATAAATAATGTAAAATTTCAGGCTGAAAGTCATCTGAGAGTACTACATCTGTGCATATTATGCAGTTTTTAAATCAGCCAGTGTTCATCTAAATCCCCTAGAAAAATAAAATAAAATGGAAAGACTTGATACAGGGTAGAGAGTTCCTCTGTTTAGTTTAAGAATGTCTTTTTCTCTTTTACTTATTATTACTTTATTTAACACATTTAAAAAGTGTGTTTGATGCCACAAAATTTGACAGAATGAGTCCAGCGTTGGCACCAATGAGGTTTCCAGTGGGAGAATATGCTTTAACCGAGGTGACACAGCTGAGTAGACACTTTCCATGTCCTCTTCATGGAGTGAATTGCTCCCACTAGTGGAGTACAAACAGTCCCTCTAGCAGACCTCAGTCTTCAGACAGGCATGCAAATATAGATGAGATACATATATACAGAGAGAGACAGAAACAGAAACTTTTCCAAGTATTAAAATCCTAAGTCATTTAGGACTTTGAATATCATGATAAGTCCCTTAAATTCAAACTGGACATGTACTGCCATCAGTGCAATTCCTCTAAGACCAAAGTTATGTGATGATTCTATAGTACTCCAGATAGATGTTATAAACTACTGCTTTTTTTTTGGCACAGTTTGAAACAGGGAAAAAAACTATGCATCAACACCAATCCAGACTCACCCAGCATTCTTACTTGGCCTCCAAATGGGCAACTTAGGGAGCCCACATTGTACCAGGTAGGGTGAGAAGGCTGATTTAAGAGGCACATTGAATGGCTGGGCCATAATTGGTGAACATAACCTTCCTGCATGAGGACACTGAGCTAATGCATTGTCTCACCATTACTCTTCCTACAGGGAGTGTCAAGGTAAATGACACTCATATGCACCAGAGATGAGGATTTCTTTGATTTCCAGCTGAAAAATACATGTTTCTTTACTATTTAATGTTCTACTTCTCACTTTCATATACCCTTCTCTATCTGTCAGAACAATTTGAGTTTTATTTTCTTTTACACCTAAAAATAGCCATAGTCAGGTTGCAAGCACAACCAAATCCACTGTAAGAAAGTTCATGACATGAGGAATAAATATCAAGATGCTCAGCAGCATTGTGTTGAGAGGTCGAGGTAGGGACGCAGTTGGCATATCAACCAAAGTTGGTACCAAGCACTTCTGGCCATCACATCCACTGTAGAGACGGATCCAGAAGTACTCCCAAACTACGAACCTAGTCCTCTGGGGAAGTGTGACCCCGTCCAGGACAGGTTGGCAAATTTGCTTCCCCAGAACTGAGGATCCTATGGCAAATACCTCCGTTTTCTCTGGATTCAATCCAAGTTTGTTTTCCCTCATCCAGCCCAATACTGACTCAAGGCAGGGGTTCAGAGGAGAGCTGCCATCCTTAGTCACTGTAGCAGTCAGAGACAAAGAGAAACATATTTGGGTATCATCAGTATACTGATAACACCGTGCCCCATGTCTCCGGATGATCTCTCCCAGCGGTTTCATATAAATGTTAAACAGCACAGGGGACAGAATGGTGCCTTGAGGGATGCCAGATGTCAGCTCTCTCCTGGAGGAGCAACTGTCCCCCAGCCTTACCATCTGGAATCTACCCGAGAGGTAGGAATGGAGCCACTGGAGTGCAGTGCCTGCAATACCCAACTCCCTCAGGCATTCCAGAAGGATACCATGGTCAATGGTATCGAATGCCACTGAGATGTCTAAGAGCATCAGCAGGGTCACACTTCCCCTGTCGATGACCAGATGGAGATCATTGACTAAGGTGACCATGGCCGTCTCAACTCCACATCCCGCCCTGAAGCCGGTTTGAAATGGGTCCAGATAATCTGTTTCATCCAAGATGGAAGACTTTAACAGACATAAACATAAACGGAGGATGCAATCTGCCTCAAGCAAATTCTTTAATTTGAATAAGAGACTGGGTAAACCTCCAGAACTATAATCATTTAACATTGAGGGATTTAACAACCATTATGGGTGGCATGCATACGTATGGTATGAAAAAACAAAAATCAATAGAGAATTTGAACATCAGTATGTCCGTAGAGTAATATTAGCAAATTGGGCCAGAATATAGCATGCCTTCTACAGAAAAATTCTGGGTTGAATCTCTCCACATGAGGCCTTTTTAAATAGAACTCAACTATCTACATGGTTAAGATATGAGAACATTAAAAAAAACCAAAATATTTATACAATCGAATTAGCAGAAGAAATAGAGATGATAGAAATAAAAAAACCACACTGATTCCTTTATAACCAACTCCATCAGAGATTTAAATTAGACTTTGCTCAAGAAAACTTTGAAATGAAAAAAAAAACAACAAATTATATAATCTATTACTAAAAAAACAACCTTGAAACTGACATCAAAATTTTACAAGTTACTATTTATAGAAAGTTTGAACAAGACATAATTAAAGATTTCATGTTGAGTTTGGCAAAAGATTTGGACAAAGAAATTAGTTTAGACAGTTGGCAATATGCCAGGAAAAAAACACTAAAATTCACTAAGAGCCAAAAGCTGCAAAAAAATTATGCAATTTAGATGGCATTTTACTCTGGCAAAGATTGCCAAAATATACAAGGGAATGAACAACTCTTGTTGGAAATGTCAGTCTGCAGTAGACACGTGGTATCCTATGTGGTGAGAGTGTTCCAAAATAAAGAAATTTTGGAAACACATACACGCCGAAATTGGTAATATTCTTGACATAAAATATGACATGATTCCAGAAATATATTTCTTACATATGACTGATAAATTACCAAAGAAAGTGGAAAGTCAACAGTGGAAAAAAAAATCTTTACATTGTCACTGCAAGAAGGTTACTCCTGGCACAGAACTGGAAAACAAACACCTTACTCACAACAGACAACTGGCTACTTAAGCTACAAGACATGATGGAAATGGACCATCTAATAAACTTAATACACTGAAAACCTGAAAAAGAGACTGAAAAAGACTGGGAAATAATCCTAAATGTTATAAGAAAAGATGGAAATAGTGTAAAATCATTTTGATAGAATAATGACAATAGGTTTAGAAAAATTTAAAAAGTTGTAAGAATACTGAAGTTAACTGAGGAAACAACAGAAAACAGAAGTGAAAGAAACTCACAGGAAAGCAACCACACAACTCAAGGGTTATCAATGGAAGTAGAAAAGATAATATACAAGATAGGAGAAAAAAGAAGAATGACCAAGCAACTACACGAAAAGTAGAAGATTTTAATAAATAATAATAAAATCTTTATTTATATCCCGCCCTTCCAAGAAGATCAGGGCGGCTTACAACAATGCAACAAGTGCAAACAAATACAGGTTAAAAACACGAAACAATAACAATACACAGTCTAAAACAATAACAAAGGCCCCGTTAGCCCATCCTCATGGCCACGGAAGAGGAGGGAGGCCCACAGGATATTTAGTCGGGGAATGCCTGCTTGAATAGGAAGGTTTTGAGGTCCTTCCTAAATTGGGCCAGGGTGGTAGATGAGCGGAGCTCCGTGGGCAGTGTATTCCAAAGGGCTGGGGCAGCTGTGGAAAAGGCCCTTCTAGAGGTAGAAGCTAACCTAGCCCCAGGCACCTTCAGCAGTTGCTGCCCAGATGTTCTGAGGGTGCGAGGCGGATTGTATGGGGAGAGGCGGTCCTTTAGGAATCCTGGGCCCAAGCCATTTAGGGCTTTATAGGTGATAACCAACGCCTTATATTGAGCTCGGAAGCGAATGGGCAGCCAGTGGAGATCTTTAAGCACGGGTGTTATGTGGCTGGTCCTGGATACGCCAGTGACCAGCCGGGCTGCCATATTCTGTACCATTTGAAGCTTCCGAGTTTGGTATAAGGGTTGCCCCATGTAGAGTACATTGCAGAAGTCCAATCTCGAAGTTACCAGAGCATGTACAACAGTTTCTAGGTCCCTCCGGTCCAGGTATGGGCGCAGCTGGCGAATCAGCCGAAGCTGGTAACAAGTGCTCTTGACCGTCGCATTCACCTGAGCAGTCAGGTGGAGCGACGAGTCAAGAAGCACCCCCAGACTGCGCGCGGAGTCCTTCACAGGGAGCGTGACCCCGTTCAGGACAGGTGGAACCACCGCCATTCCCGGACCGGGGGAACCTATCACTAGTACCTCCGTTTTCTCTGGATTTAGTTTGAGTCGGTTTTTCCTCATCCAGCCCATTACTGACTCCAGACAGGCCACGAGAGGAGAGACGCCATCCCCAGTCACTGCATCAGTCGGAGACATAGAGAAAATGATTTGGGTGTCATCAGCGTACTGATAACCCCGCGCCCCATGTCTCTGGATGATCTCTCCCAGCAGTTTCATGTAAATGTTAAATAGCATGGGAGACAGAATGGCCCCTTGAGGGACCCCACTTTTAAGGGGCCTCTTGTCGGAGCACACGTCTCCCAGCTGCACCATCTGGGACCTCCCGGAGAGGTAGGAACGGAACAACTGGAGCGCAGTGCCCCCGATTCCCACCTCAGCCAGGCGCCCCAGAAGGATACCATGGTCTATGGTATCGAAAGCCGCTGAGATGTCCAAGAGCACCAACAGGGACACGCTTCCCCTGTCGACGCTCAGACGGAGATCATCGACCAAGGCGACCATGGCCGTCTCAACCCCGTGACCCGCCCGGAAGCCAGTTTGAAATGGGTCCAGATAATCCGTTTCATCCAAGACCGTCTGAAGCTGGATCGCAACCGCCCTCTCGATCACCTTCCCCAAGAATGGAAGCAGCGAAACAGGCCGATAATTGTTATGTACCAGGGGGTCGAGGGAGGGCTTCTTTAGGATCGGTTTTACAATGGCCAATTTTAGATCCGATGGAAATCGCCCGTCCCTCAAGGAGGTGTTAATTATCTGGTGTAACAAAGACGTTACCACCGGTCCCCCCTGGGCCGCTAACCAGGAGGGGCAGGGATCAAGAGAGCAGGTTGTTTTCCGAACACTTCCGAGGATCTTGTCCACATCCTCGGTACTCACCTTTTATTTACCTTTTCCTTGTTTGTTGTAGGAATTGTAAATATTAAGGAGAAACATGCAATTATATATAATGTTGTAATGTACA
>NC_056522.1:91160076-91238727 GCF_019175285.1 Sceloporus undulatus
GGTATGGATACTACAATAATAATAATAATAATAATAATAATAATAATAATAATAATAATAATAATAATAATAATAATAATAATAAAAAATCATTTGGATTAAAAACAAGCAAACCAAAAACCCCAAGATTTATAAACCACCAACACCCCAACACAAACAGAAACTGTCAGAGAAGGAAATAAATCCTGTCTGGTTTTTAAAGAATGCATACAAAACTATCTTTATTTGCACTATTTATCTATAACTGAATGCACAGTCTTATGGAGGAGAGAGAAGAAAAGGGAAAAAATGGCTATAGACTAGAATGTTGCAGAAATACAGGGATATGGTAATGCAACCAAACAAGCATACAAACATGTAAACTAGCAGTCAGTGAATACAGGCATGTAAATGTTGCTAACTCTAACACACTTTTTCACTGTGCATGCACTTCTAAAGTCCCATCTTAACTTGCAGGTTCTCAAAGCAGTCTCTTCATAAAGACTTGGTGAAGATGACAACTATTATTTCAGTACCAAACAGTAGAATCATCTTGATTATTTTTTTTTTCTCAGCTCACACACATTGTTGTATCTTTTTCCAATGTGTTTGCTGCTTACAGTGATACTGTGGGAAAGTCTAGGACACCTCAGGCCGTCTTCTATAACTTGGATTGGTTTTCGTTCTGTTATTCCAGAGTTGATCCACAATTGATTAAGCAACAGCAATTCTCTTCATACCTCTGCTGGTGCTATTTTTATTGGGTACCACAGCCAGACTCTTGCATCTGGATAAAATCTGGATAAAATAGTCATGAATAACCTTTTTCCTCCAGTGTTCCTATCAACATTATTGTGAAAGCATCAAAGAATGCGCTGGGACTGGTACAACCAGAATCTGCAATCCAGGAAATTTCTGATTGCATTCATCAACTGGAAGTGCATTTAAAAAGAAAAGAAAAAGAAAAGAAAAAGGAGCCCTGGTGGCACAGTGGCTAAATGCCAGTACTGCTGCCACAACATTGTGAATTCAATTCCAGGTCTCCAAGGTTGACTCAGCTTTCTGTCCTTTCATAGGTTGGTAAAATGAATACCCAGTTGTTGGGGCCAGTTGGTTTACAAATTGTAAACTGCTTAGAGCATGCTGAGTTCACTATTAAGCAGTATAAAAATGTAAATGCTATTGCTATTCTTTGTGTTTGTTCTTTGTGAGATCTGCTCCAGTGATCAGATGAGTCATGCTGCCTTTATATCATAGATTACTTGGAGGGCTACCATTGGCCAAAGTAGTTTTGGAGATAGTGCAGCCTCTAGCAAATGACATTTTTATAACAGTTATAGTAACAACATTCTGACTGGCTCCATACATTGCGTGGAGATTTTTTGCCTGTCCTACCCAGTGACTAAATAATTTGATCAATTTGCATTTTGAATAAAAATAGAGACTGAAGCCCTCTAGCCTGCTTAAATACCCTAAAGACACCAGAGCCCATCTGGTCTTGGAAACTAATCAGTCAGCTCTGTTTAGTACTTAGATGGGAGAAAAATCCTATGTGGTGTAGCCTATATTTCAAAGGAAGGAACTGTCAAAACCACCTCTGAGCATTTCTTATCTTAAAAAAAAACCTATGAAATCCATGGGTTCACCATAAGTCAACAGACAACTTGAAGGTACAGATAGAGTTTGCAACTGTATTGAGTCTAGGGGCCAAATTTTGTACCTGAGAACTTGTAGGGGCTGGAAGGGTTGTCAAAAATGTCCCCCATGGCAGAAGTCCACTTCTGGTTTTGCGAAGTTATTTTTGATGTTAAGTAGATCAGGCAGGCTCTGCAGTCTGTGTAAAAAAATATTGCTCCTGAGGGCTTCCAGACACAGCAAGTTATTTTGGGGAGAGGGAGAAACCAGCAGTATGGGGAGGAGTCAAGGGCCATATAAATTCCCTGGTAGGGGGACACTACTCATACCTCTGGTTCAAATCCCAAATACTAACATCATTGGGTGGGGGCAGGGGATAGTACTGCAACTGGATGCACCATTCCCATCAAGGAAAAAATACCTTTATCAATTTCACTTGGGAAGGGAGCTATCAAAATGACACACACAACCACATCTAATTCTCTCTTGCAGATATACACAATACATAATCATAGTGATTAGCTCATATTCCACTTCCAAAAATGCTTTGGTATGAAAAATATGAGGGAAGCAAAATTTGCTGTTTGGTTGGATAGGCATTGCTCCAAATGTTATATTTTCAATTTTCTGGAGGAAACTGGATACCACCAGTGATGGGGCTTTGCAGCCTTTAACTAATAGGATAACTGGTGTGTGTGTGGGGGGGGGGGGGGGGGGGGGGGAGGATGCTATGGACAGATTGCAAATGCATTTAATTGTCGTCATTATTACTTGGAAAATGGACTTTTGATTCCAGGAAAATTGCAGCTTTTCAAGAAAATCTGCCAGGACATGGAGAAGAATGTTTTAATCATACGCTTTTTCCCCCCATTTATGATGCAGGTGGGGTTGGGAGGACCATTAGTTGTAAAAGAAAAATCTCTATTTTTCCTCTTGAAATGCAGCTCTAGTAGATATTTTCTCACTCTCACATCTTGAAACTTCAAGTTTTCTTCCAGGAATACTCTCTTGTTATATCATTATATATGGGATAAATCACTATACTGTAAATGTCACATTACTCCAGAGAGTACAAAAGAAAAACAGAGGAAATCAACATGAATTTGGAAAGATTCCACATGCCTGTTAGATATTATTTTAAAACACAATACCAGATGCATGTTTACTTCCTGTTCTATCATGCACTATCTGAAGCTCAAATTATTACAAACACTCAAGACAGCAGAGATTTAATATTTTCAAATGGGCAATAATTATAGGAAGTATTTAATGCTATTGATTTAAAAAAGGAACAGGAAATAGATGGCAAGTGTTTCAATGCAAAGACTACATCTTCCCAGGACATTTGCATTATTTAACAGCAAGAATATGTAGACCTTGTCTACCTTAGAAAGAAAAATGACCTTGGTATTCATCATATGAACATCTTGACAACAAATCTCCCCATTAGTTTACAACTATGGCAGGCTTGCAAGTGAAAGAAAACTGGAAGAAAATTCAATCCACAGAGGCTGCATTTTTACCTCCTAATGAATGTATTTGAAATCTGCTGATATTGCCTCTCATTGCCTTTGGTGACCTTTCATCTTCCCACCTCCTTAGCACAATACAGTCAGTTTCAGTTGTTATAAATAAAGATGGGGAAATAATGTAATTAGCAGTATAGTTGAAGAGCTGCACTTTATAGAGATATTCATATTTACTATAATGGCTATCTAGTCCACTCCAGTGGAAAGACTAGGTCCACTCATGTAGCACAGCAAGGCTTGGAGGATCAGACTGCTGGAATTTCCTGATTAGGAAGAACAATATCATTTTCCCACACTCCAGTGTCTATAATTCTTGTGAGTTTAGTTGCAATCTTCACAGTAGGTCCGACTAGATTTCCTCAGAAATCCTCAGTGTTTTTCAGTGACTTGGTCTTGGATGGGCAACTAAGGTCTACTGGCTTTACAACAGACCTTCTTCCAGACTAGAATAGTTTAAAAAAATAGATCAACACAACTGCCTGCTTTTTTAGACCTTCTTTGGGGGCATTTTTCTGAATACTACAATGATAGGGGCCTGCTCTTCAAAGTTTGCCACTACATCATCAACTAGGCCCATGAACTAGGCCCATCTATTTACACTTATGGAATTACTTTGCTGTCCACTCTGTTGGAATGAATAAAGACAGTTCTTTGGCCTGGGAAGCTTATTCATGAACCACCATGATGTCTCATGACATAGGATGGAATATAAATATTTTAAGAAATAAAATAGAATAAATTAATGTGTGCATCAGACATAGCTAATTATTAAATGGAACACAGTATTACTTTTTCCAAATCAAATTAAACTTTCAAACTGGACTACTATATTCTCTAATTCTGATGGCATATGGTGTGGATACTATTTGGATATCCATTAATTTATAGTACTGAGTCGGCTTTGATGCCCTCTAATGGATAGGCATGCCAAGGTGTCCAACTATGATTTAGGTGGACTTTTGTGTGGATTTGAATATAATAATAATAATAATAATAATAATAATAATAATAATAATAATAATATAGTTTATTTATACCTCCCGCCTCTCCCACGGATTGAGGCAGGATTACAACCTTAAAAGATACTTAGTACAATTTACAATCAATACAACAATAAAATACTAACATTGAATTTACCAAGAATTCCTATTAGTTCTCTAAAAATTACAATTTATCCATTAGCCAACAATCAGAGTCAAGGAAGAGCAGTCGTCATAACCTTTTTATATGGAATTCAATGGATAAGCCTGCCAGAAGAGATCTGTTTTGAGTGCCTTCTCAAAGACCTCTAAGGTAGTAATGAGACGGATCTCTTCCGGTAGGTCATTCCATAATCTTGGGGCCACGGCAGTGAATGCCTTATGTGAAGTTGTCATTAACCTGGTATTATAATATGCATTAAAAGTACAGTAAAAGCGTAGCCAGATTGTTCACTGTGACTGGATGATATGACCATATTATATGTTGCCCTCAGTACATTCTGGAAATCAGTTCAAGCTCCATTAGACTATATTTTAAATTCTAAAATGCTGGGAACAGGTTTATTCATTTGTTGGATTTTTATCCCGCCTTTCTCACAGGATAGAATTCCAGGTGGCTTACAATAATTTTAAAAGGTTGTCTGAGGGATGTCTCATCCCATATCTACTCACACAAAAGCCAAGTCGAGGTGGCTCTACCACATGAGATCAATTCCACATGGGAAGATCTCTGAAGAAATGGATTCCATCTGTAGATTGCTCTCAATAGAAATCTGTCTCTAATGTTTATGTTATAGTCATTTTGATGCCAAGAATAAATTTTCATTCCCCTGGGCATTTAAAGAAACTGTGTTAGTGCTTTTAGGTCACTCTTCTATTTTGCAGCTCAATGTTACTTCAGTTTTGTATGTTATAATACTTTTTAAAAATTTTGCTGCTGGTTTTATTTAAGTTTTATTATGTGCTATCTCTAGTTATTGTTTACTATTTCCTTTTAACATATTTGAATGTTATGTAAACTGGCTTGAGATTTTTTTTAAAAAAAACAGGACTTCAAAAAAACATAACAAATGAAAAAAGAATAGAAAGGCAGTTGGTAGTTGACACTCATCCTTGTGGCCACTGTAATATTTATGTAAAGTTCATTAAATTCAAGAAATGTAGATATCCTATTTGTGTGTTTTATTATAGTAAGGAAAGTATTCACTAATGCAATGCATTGTGCCTTTTGCAGAGCTATTGTAAGCATCATCACAAGAGAGATCAGGGTTAGAATGAGTGAATACAAGAGATGCATTCCATTCAGGAGCATATGACAAAAACGGATTTGAAAGCCTGGATAACAGAAAAGATCAAAGAATATGGAGCATCAATCATGATGAATTAAGAAGGAAAGAAATGGAAAGATAAGTGACTGAAACATATAATACTGGTAAATTAGGGCTGGAGTGACCTGTTCCATCTGTGAAGTTCTGTAGCCTTCCCATCTCCCAAGCAGCTACATTAATTTAAAACTGGGCAGAGAGGGTAGGAGGTGTCCAGGCAGTATGTAATATTTATTGAGATAGCATTAGTATTTTACATGCAGTGTACTTAGCTTTTATGAGCAGAAGGTGGACAACAACCAGTTCCATTCCACCTCCGCCCAGGGTATAGTATAGAAATAAAATAGATTTAAGGGTGAAGCAGACCAGCAAAAAGGAGCCGCTTTGGGGATGTGGCATTCCCAAGGCTCCTCCAGCACTGATTGCCCCAGGACCACAGTGACTGGACGGCCAGTCCCTGAAGTCGAACCTTAGGCAACCTCAGCGTTCAGCTACATCAGTGCATGCATTGTCTAAACGCCACATCCCCAAAGCAGCCAGAATCCGTTCTGTTTGTGTTTTCTGTTTTGGGCCTTAGTCTTCTTTGTTAAAACATAAGAAGTAGATTTACTTAGAAATACTAAAGCCTTCATAACAGCTCATGGTAAGAAATGTAATGTGTCCTCTTCAAATATGGAAGAGAAAGACAGACCCGCAGACTACAAAGTGGAAAATGAACAAACTCAGACTAACTACAGTCAGGGCTGGCTCATCCATTTAGGTGAACTAGACAGCTGCCTAGGGTGCCAAAATTTAGAGGCAGCCCTGTATATAGAAAAAAAAACCTCATCTCCTCCTCCTCTCAACCCCTGCAAGGCTTTGGCTTGTGAGGGCGAAGGTGAGGAAGAGGACAGAAACAAAAGAGACACTACTCACAATCAGTCAGTCACTCAACCGTTGTCTCCACCTCTGATGAGAGGCGCGTGCATGAGCACACCACTGAGCCTGAGGAGATATCCAGGAGCGTGCCCCTGCACACATGGAAAAGAAATGAGGTGTATGGTTTGTGGCTTGCGGCTTGTGCCACCCCCACCCCACACTCTCCTGTCTCTTCCTCCCTGCACAAAATTCTCCCGCCCTTTCCCCCATCCTTTTTTCCTTTTCCTAGTACTGTACTATAGTATTTTGGTGGCATGTTGTTGTGGTGGTGGTGTTGAGGGGTGTGTGTGTGTGTGTGTGTGTGTGTTTCTTTCCCTGCTGAAAGGAGAGAGTGTGTGTATGTGTGTGTTGTACAGTACAGTCCAATTTATTAATGACAACACAACATTTCTCTCTCTGTGTGTGTGTGTTTTCTTCTTCCCCTGGATGAAAGGAGAGTGTGTGTATGTGTGTTGTAGAGTACAGTCCAATTTATGGTTTTGCATCAAAAACACTATTTTCCTGGGTTTCTGTGTTTTTTATTGAAACTCCATTCCAAATGTCACAGCAATAAAAAAGTCTTTCACCTGTAAAAACCTAATTGGCTTTTTGTCTAATTCTCAATACTATGACGAGAGATTGGAACCTAAGTTTTATGTCATGTTTAGCTTTAACAAACGAAACAGTGGAAATCAAGGGGTGAAAATAATTATGAGGTGCGACAGGGAGTGCCAAAATATTTCTTGCCTAGGGTGGCCAAATACCTAGAGCCAGCCCTGACAACGGGTTAACTGCAGGGAGGAAGGGGCTATGGCCAACAAACAGGAAATGACATGACACCTAAACTCTTAGAGAGAGATGGAAACTAGAACCTACTGAGTAGAGGCATGCTATGGTTGCTACCTCTAACATTTCTGAGAGCTGAAATCACTCTTCCAGTTAAATGTGAATATAATGTGAATAAAGTTGTACTTTTGTTTTGTTCCTGTTTATACTGTCCAAAAATACAGAAAATGGCCACTATAGCACAGGGTTATTAGGGATTTGTCTATTGATCCTTAAGCAAAGTAAGCCAATGAAATAGCTGAAGTCTTAGCCATTTCCCCCTTAGCTAAGGGACATCAGCAACATTACCTCAATACACAGTAATCTCCCAGCTATACTGGGTCATATTTAGCGTTACTAATTTGGATCCTTGAACTGAGTTCAAATGCCTGTTTTGAAACTCTTGAGAATATATGTGGATTTTTGATGCATAGCTTGGTTTGTACCATCAAAATAGTAGATAAGAGGTTCAATACACAGCATTCATGTGTCTTACTGAAATCATTAGGATTTTATCATAGAGTTTAACTCTGGGTGTAACATCAGAGCCTTTTTAATCAGACATAAATGAATAGCTCTAGAAATTCTTGATCAGCACTCAACCACTGCAAATTGCCCATGAAAAAGAAAAGCCCTCTTAGCAGCAGGGTGTTTGATAATGATGAAGAGCTGTAGCTATGCTTTCATTCCCAGACAGATCAGCTTGGTGAGTAGATAATTCCTGGAAATAACAAATGTTTGTAGCTATGGAGATATAACTGACAGCTTATAATACATCTGCAGGCTATGGTAGTGCTAGCATTTCATTTTAAAAACCACAGCTGTGGTTCAGGATGTTTGAGTTCCATCTCTGTGAATTTTGGTGTGAACTGACTTGGTTTGCACCTCTTTCACTTACATGGTGATTGGAACTTAGTTATCTTCCAGCTTTCACACCTCCTTAAGGTTTTTGGATCAAAAATGTATGAAATTGTATTTAAAACTTTTGAGAGAATATACATTTAGAAACATATATTAAGAGAGAAAATATATTTGAAACATTTATTATTCTGAGGCAAATTGTATGTAGATTTTTAAAAACACTCCTTCACCTTATGGCAGTCCTATGGGGTTTTCTTTTCTCACCCCACTGCCAACTAATTCATGTAACGAACCCTCTCTCTTATGTGGCAGGTTCACAGTATTATATAATATAGTAGCATGGATCAAATATATATGGCAGACCAGCCTTTGGATAAAACAAAATATGAACTTTATTTAACAAAAGGTTTGAACAGATATTTCTTGAACTAAATGATACTAAACAACTGTTAGTTCAGGCACGTGTTACTTCTTATTGGTTACTATATTACCACAGTTCAACTTGCTACAGAATATTTCTATGACCAGCTGTTAAGGACACTGACACCGTCCTTATTGCCTACTTTCCTAAGTTTAAACCCTACAGTATTGCCTTGCAGGCTTACTATAATCTTTCTTTTAATTAGAGTCTCTAACTGGTTAAAAGTCCCTCTCTCTAGACTATAACCAAGTTCCCCTCTGGAACCGACTCTTCCCCTCACTGTCTCCTCAACTCAACTCCCACTTCAACCCTCAGGATTCTACAAATCCAACCTCATCTCTCTACATTCTAACCCCAACAGACTAAGCCCCTCTGCCAAATGCAGTCTTCAAATTCCTAAGCCAGCACCTGATTGGCTTAGGGCCTCTGGCTTCTGATTGGCTGGTTTGTAATCAGCTCGTTACAATAACCAAACATATCAAAACCAGAGTGGACCAGCAATAGTTTGATTCCTTCATCACTAGCAGTAACATAGCTGTAGCTGTTAAATTATATGAATAAGAGCTATGAAGTTCCTGGTTTGACTGCCTACTTCAAATACCATGAAATCAATAGCCTTATGTAAGCCTTTGTGGATGGAATACAACTTCATATTCTTGTAAAGATTATTGGTAGAATTATATGAAATTATGAAGTTAAGAAATTAGACAGGTGAGACTAAGTGGATAGTGAGATGGACAGACAGAAATATGGACAGATCTTTGTCACACACAGAGGGATAAACTACTCACCCAGCAAAGAATCATTATTCTGAGGTAGAGGAATCAAGCATCCATGCTGCTCTTTATTATACAAATAACACATTGGGTGAGTCTTCTATACCCAAACTTGGATAACCTTGCTCTAAAGTGTCTTTTCTTCTTATTTGAATGGTAGAGAATACATGAATAAGGCCTCCATGCATGTGGGCCTGTGTATGGGGTTATGTACGTACATCAATAAATTTACAGTGCTTCATAAATAAAGGTTAATAATAATAATAATAATAATCATATCCAATGAGGAAGAGCATGCTTGTTTATTCCCTAGGCTATAGTATAACACACTTTGGCCGATGTATTATTACAGACATTGGCAAATAGAAAGAACAGGAAAGTACGTACTCTGAGAGAAGGGAATTCCTTTGATTTCAATATTTTAGGAATTCTGTTTGATGGCAGGGTCAGGTATATATATTACTGACATAGCTAATGAAAGCAGAAAAGCTGCTACTGTCGGAATCTGCAGAAATAGAGACTTCATGTTTTGAAATAACATGGTTTTACTATCCTTGTAGAACAGACTACATTAAAGTTTGAAAGACACCCTCACTGGGTTTCCTACCTGCTTACTTGGAAGTCTCAAGCAGATGAGGAAAAAGATGGGAGAAAGGAATGAGAATTATTTCAGCAGGAAAACAGAGTAGCCATCAATCAAAGAATGTCTGCAGTTACATCCTTAGGGTAAACCTGGTGTGGTTGTTATATCTCATTTCAATAAAAGCTAGCATAAAGAGGGGCTAAAAAGAGCCTTGGAGAAATGTGAGAAGGAGAAAGAGAGATTTAATCAGACTTACTGACAAAGTTAATATATATTCTCTATGAAAGAAGAGTCTCAAGGGGTCATGGTTTCAGTGTTGAACAAGAACTCTAGAAAGTTTAGAGAGCTGGACTGAGTCAAAATTGATTTTTCTCTGTTTACTGCATTTCCCAGGTGAAAAGTTAATGAACCAAGGCTAAGGCATAAAAAAGACATGTTACTTAAAGGGCTGGGATAAAAATATCATACAGGTATATCTCACTGAATACTTTCATGCATCTCAGTAGAGGCCTTAGTCACTGTAGACACATATAAATGGTGCAACGATGCAAAAACAATGCCATCACTATTACAATCTGTGTCTAATGGACAGAAGCCACAAGAGGAGTATCAGAGTCAATTTTATTTTTCCATTTCCAAGCTAAATCCACTGCAAGGTTGAAATTCAATCAGTGAACTGCCTTATTTCCTTCTCTATCCTAGTAGTTCAGAACAATGTCATTTTGCAAACTCCCCCCCCCCCAGGATCATATTACATCATGGATTTTGTAATCTTCTAAAATTCTGATTTAAGTTGGAATGGAGTTGAGGAGTAAACATAAAACATTCTAAACATAGTTGTTAACATCCTACATGAGGCCAGTTCTTCATATTTCATAATGATTTGGAGAAAGATGAAATACTGTTGAGGGCATTGCCCTCCAATAAGAATTGTGTCCCCAAATTTCTAGCATTGCAGACAGTAAGACTAAAAATTGATTGACCATCTGTTCACATTCCCTTGATCACTTTGCTTGTCAGTTTTGTTTGAATCCTAAACAGTATTTCTAAATTCTCAACTGAAGGTTTAAGTTACTGCATTGGGGACTGAAGAAAAATTTCATGGTGGGAGGAGTTCTTATTTGGCTGGGGCAAAGCATTCATTTTTGCCCCCCCCCCTCCCCACATAGCTACACCCTTATGGCTGGGTTATTAGGAAAATGTACATAATGCTGTATCTTGCTTACTGATATATGGGCAATGTCATTTGCCTGTCCACTGTGGGGTGTGATTTGTATCTTCCAATTTGATCACAGGCATTGCTGTTTATTTCTTACAGCCATCCAGCCAAATTCTGTACAGATCTGCCTCTCAGAAAATGACTGCTTCATGGGATTTTCTGTCATAGGAGTATGGACAGAACTGTAGCCTTGAAAACCTGTAGTCCTAATCATATCTGCTTGGACGTTAGCTCCATTGAAAACAGTGACCATTTACTTCACAGTCAATATTTAATGCACGGGTGGAGAACCATGGGAACTGGAGCAAATCCAGCCACATTCTGAGCTTCCCTAGATGAACACGCCTGCTCCCCATGGCATTATTATTTTGTGGTTTCCTTACTTGTGTGGGTTTTCCACAGCAACAACAACAAAAAAGTTGAAATACATTAGGCTAAAGGAGAGCTTTAACCTAAAACGTGCCAATATTTTTGCTCCTCCCGCTGATGGAATGTGGCTGCTGAGAATTTCTCTGAAAATGAATTGGGTGTTCAGGCTGAAAGATGTTTCCATTTTTACTGAAAATGACTACATGTGCTATGTTTTCTAAACTGTGGTCCGTTGCATGCTGTGATTGATTGTTATTTTCAGAAAACATTTCTTGTGAATAAAGTTTTCTTTAAATAATCATGCACTTGATTATTTGAAAGCCATTATATTGATAATTTCCTTCATGATGTCATTGTCAAGCCTTTGTTGTGCCATAAGGACCCGTCTGAACCAATCAGCATGTACAATTTCCCCAAGCTATATTCTGCGACATTGGTGTTATTGGAAATGAAGGAATTCTTTAATCATCTCAAATTGAATGTCTGCCAACAGTGTATTTTATTGACTGTTAAACAGCTTCTCTTTAGAAGAAATGCTACCTGCATCAATATTTTCAAAGGAGGGCTTATAGGAGCTGCTACTTTCCATTGTGGCCAAAATGATTAGTCAAATGAAAATGCAATAAAATGCACAATTACTGTTCACTGAAATAATGGACCTGATACAATGTCTACACAATCAAGAGAAAAATGCTCATTGATTAAGGGAAACAAGGCTTCTGAAGAAAAGAAATGGATGTGCATCAGAACATCAGTGTATCCTTGCATTGAAATTAGAGGTTAGAAGTAACATATTGCAAGTAACAAAAACAATAATAATATGATATAAAATAATGTTGTTGACATTGGTGTTATTGGAAATGAAAGGAATTCTTTAAACATCTTTTTTGGTAAAACTACCATCTTGACTGTTGCAATTTTCTCCATCCAAGAAATATTTAGTTTTCCCCATCTATCCAATTCTTTTTAAACTGCGGTCCAAATTTTTTCATAGTTGTTCCTAAACAACTCTGTGTTTTTTGTAGTTATGGTAATGCCCAAATACTTTACTGCTTTCTCCATTTTGAATCTAGTTTTCTGTTCCAATATCTTCTTTTCTTCCTTATTCAAGTTCATTGTTAAAACATTTGTTTTCTCTTTATTGATCCTATAACCGGCCACCTTCCCAAATTTCTTTAGCTCTTTCAATATTTGATCACTGCATTTTATTGGGTTAACTATTGTCAAAACCAGATCATCAGCATATGCTCTTAGTTTATAGTCTTCTCCTCTCAATTTATATTCTTCAATTAGTTGTTTTTTTCTAATATTTGCCAAGAGTGGCTCCATAGCCAATATAAATAGAAGGGGAACAACGGACACCCTTGTCTCACCCCTTTATAGATCCTACATGGTTTTGTTTTTTCGTCATTTATCAAAATACTTGTTTCTTGTTTATCATATATCGTTTAACTCCCTCTTAGGAAGTTTTCCCCAGGTTTATATTTCTCAATACCCCAAACATGAATTCCCAGTTAAAGTTATCAAAGGCTTTCTCCGTGTCTATAAAAAACAGTGCCAATTTCTTATCAATTTTGTTTTCATGAATTTCTATTAAATTTATTAAATTTCTAATATTGTCTTTTAGGAGGAGGGAGAAAGTCTCTTTGTTCGAATGAACCAATTAAATAGAACTTTTTTTAACCTTTCTGCCAAAATAGCCACAAATAATTTATAGTCCGAATTGAGGATTGAAATAGATCTATAATTTTTAGGGCTTGTCAAATCTTTCCCTTCTTTTGAAACAAAGATTGTATTTGAGTGGGTCCATGTTTGGGGCGTTTTACCTATCATAACCTCATTCATCGTTTGAAGAAGGGGACCACTTATATGTTTTTCACACACTTTATAAAATTCGTTTGAGAACCCATCTGGCCCTGGAGATTTCCCCGTCTTACTTTTTTGAATGGCTTGAGAAAGTTCTTGTGGTGTTGTGGGGAGAAGTAATTCAATGACTTGGAGCATGTCACTTTCTTAGTCTAATGGAACCTGTTTACTTGTTACTTCTAAAACATTTTTGGGTCATCTTTGGGGGGAAATTTTAGGCTCTTTAAATACATTTTTGTTAAAAAAAGGTTAGAACACAACACGAAGACATCAGCAATTAGTAACGTGTCTCTCTTTTAAAATAATCAATAATGTTAACATGTTACTCTTTAAAAAAAACTCACACAAACCTAATGTACTTAGCTATAGCTCAATTAGCACAAATTCAATAACTTCATCAATACATATTTAAAAAAACAAATGAGGCCACATTGAGCAATAATTTTTAAGAGCAACATGTAATATGAAATGAAAAAAACAATAAAGCAAAAAAGAACAATAATCACAGCCCCAAAAAACCCACATAATTACAGCCTGAAAAACCCACAAAAAACTAATAATTATGGGATTTTTCTTGAACATTGTTTTTCCTGAGGCCTGCAATCTTTCAGCTTTCTTTAAAGAAAAAAAAAAGTACCATGAAACAGCAGAGTTTCAGTATCAAATATATTGCAAAGCAGCTATAATTTGGTATGGTGTCACTTAAGCTGAAGAATAATTTTCTTCTTCTAGAATGAGGCACATTCTCCAACCATCTCTTCATTTTTCTGAAAACAATTTAGTGCAGCTTAAAGTAGGTCACATCCCAAGTCCTGACCTAAAATGAGCTTGCAGTTACCATTGTACCTGTATTTGCTGTGCTTTTTTTTAATAAAGTGCCTTATGAAGCAATAGATTTCCGTGTCAAAGTCACAAAAATATGTAATTCACCTGCAAAGTAAAGAAACCATTTTTTTATTCCTTCCCATCATATTGGTGGGAGCAGTAGAACTTTATATGGTTGGATTTCTTGCTGTTGGCTGAGCAATTCAGGCTGGAAAGCAAAAGAGGAGGGTAGCACAGAATCATAGAATAGAGTTCATCCAGTCCAACCTCCTGCCATGCAGGAACTTTCAATCAAAGCATCCCTGACAGATGGCCATCCAGCCTCTGTTTAAAGACTTCCAGGGAAGGAGACTCCACCACACTCTGAGGAAGTGTTCCACCGTCAAACAGCCCTTACTGTCAGGAAGTTCCTCCTAATGTTGAGGTGGAATCTCTTTTCCTGGAGCTTGCATCTATTCTGGGTCCTGTTATCTGGAGCAGCAGAAAACGAGCTTGCTCCCTCCTCAATATGACATCCTTCAAATATTTAAACAGGGCTAACAGCTCTAGGCTAAATATCCCCAGCTCCCTAAGTCATTCCTCATAGGGCATGGTTTCCAGACCCTTTACCATTTTGGTTGCCCTCCTTTGGACACACTCCAGTTTCTCAACATCCTTTTTGAATTATGGTGCCCAGAACTGCACACAGTAGGTGTGGGCTGACCAAAGCAGAATTCAGTGGCACTATTATTTCCCATAATCTAGACACTATACTTCTATTGATGCAGCCTAAAATCACATTGGCCTTGTTAGCTGCCGCATCACACTGTTGACTCATGTTCAATTTGTGGTCTACTTGGTCTCCTAGTCTCATTCAGCCAGGTGTCCCCCATCCTATATCTGTGCATTTCATTTTTCCGCCCTAAGTGCAGTACCGTACATTTCTCTGTGTTGAATTTCATTTTGTTAGCTTTGGCCTAGGTTTCTAATCTATTCAGGTCATTTTGAATTTTGATCCTGTTCTCTGGTGTATTAGCTACTCCTCCTAATTTGGTGTCATCTGCAAATTTGATAACTATGCCCCCAATACTGTCATCCAATAGCAAGTACATTTCTATACAGCTTATCAGTGCACTTAAGCACTCCCTAAGCAGTTTACAAAGTGTAAGCTAATTGCCCCCAACAAGCTGGGTACTCATTTTAGCAACCTCAGAAGGATGCAAGCCTGAGTTGAGCTTGAGCCCCCTTAGCTGGAATTGAACTCGCAACCTTATCATTTGTGAGTGTGTGGCTGCAGTACAGGAATTTCAGCATTATGCCACCAGGGCTCCTCAAAAGTAAAAATAATGTTAATTAATTAATTAATTTCTATCTTATATTTCTACTAATAGAGAAAGCATGTATTGAGTGTTGGCCTAGGACCAGGGTTGTAATCCCCACTTGGTCATGGCAACCCATTGGTTGACCTTGGCCAAGTCACTTTCTCTCACTGGCAGATCAAAGCAATGATAACCCCCCTTGAACAATTCTTGGAAGGAAAATTCAGTGATAGCTTCTCTTTACAATCAACAGAAGTCAGAAGTGATTAGAATGCACACAATAATAAATTTCTATAAATAATAACAGCAAGATACATATCATGGGAACAACAGAAATTGGATTGTGTGGAAACACAGGTCTGCTATGACAAGATTAGAAAAAAGAACAGTAGGGAGGGAATCACAAGCAGAAAACAGCAGCCTACTTTTTTTAAAGAGCTATGAAAGGGACATATGGACTTGACTGGACAAGACTTGTCTAATTTTTTTTACAAAGTATTTAGCAGGAAGATGTAGAAGTAGAGGCCTCTCTGAGAAAGGAATTTTAAAGCTGCTTCAGGAGGAGCCCTGTGGCACAGTAGTTAAATGCTTGTACTGCAGCCACTCACTCAAAATCATAAGGTTGCAAGTTCAATCCCAGCTAAGGGGGCTCAAGTTTGACTCAGGCTTGCATCCTTCTGAGGTCACTGAAATGAGTATCCAGGTTGTTGGGAAAGTCAGAAATTGTGTAACAAGTAATGTAACAAATTTTCATTTCCATAATTGTGATTAGTAATAGGAATTGGTTATTAGCTAAACATCATAATGAATAGCAAACGTTTTGGAACATTCTGGGCTGTAAAATAAAGTCTATATAAAGTCAAATGAAGGCACAGCTATTCTTGCTTTGTGATGTGCTTGTTTCTATTTGTAAGATGTTCTTATTTAAGGGAGCATTAGTAGTTTGAGGTTGTACAGAAACTTACCAAGAAAACCCCATAATATGTTTTTCTTAGGGTCACTATAAGTTGGAAACTACTTGACAGTACACAACAACAACAAAATCCTTTCAACCACAATATCTTGCTGATGCGTCATTCATTCCCACACATGTAGACCATATATGTGATAAATCACAGAGGCTAACCTCTTGATGGTTGAAATTCAAGGCCTACTTCCTTAGAAGTAACCCTTGTTAAAAACAATGATATTTTAAAATAAATACCATTTAATAATTTGATTGGGAAACCACCTTACAAAATCAGACAATAGTTGGATTATATTTTTCTTTTCACATTTGTCTTCTCGGTGGGAGAATGCTGGGAAGCTCATTTTACTTTTCTAGTTTGGCTAATTTATAATGCTTATTATTTTACAACCTAATTCAGCTCCAACCTTAGTGGTATCTAGGATTAACCTTCTAGATAGAGTCCACTGACTTTAATGCAGCTGGGACTAAGCACAGATTCACAAGAACACTGCGGGTTATAGAGCTGAGGCTTACATGTATAGTCTTAGTCCAAATCTTATGAATTTAATTATTTTTAATAAGCAAAATCTCATTGTAGTAAATGAACCCTTTGCTCAATTTCACCTCAAGTAATTTTACATTATAAAAATAATTCCTCTGAGAACATATTGCAGAAAATAGAATCAGTTTATATATCTTCACATTGTTGTGTGTTGGTGCAGTCAAACAAGCCCATCCCTTTTGCAAATCCCTGATTAATGAAACATAGCATTTGCATAATAATTTTACCTTATATAAAAGGACAGTGTTATTTTTTTCATATTGCTGATGTGAAAGTGAGAGAAACTGCATACTCACTAACACTTCACAGATGACAACCAGGACAAGTGTGGT
The DNA here is from genome assembly GCF_019175285.1 of Sceloporus undulatus. Lineage (NCBI taxonomy): Eukaryota > Metazoa > Chordata > Lepidosauria > Squamata > Phrynosomatidae > Sceloporus > Sceloporus undulatus. Next base: position 91,177,308 of record NC_056522.1, read on the forward strand.
TGAAGATTATGAAGACACAAATTTATAGCACTTTATAAATAAAGTTCAACAACAACAACAATAACACAAGATGGCTGCAAGCAGTTTGCTTTTGCCTTGGAAGGGCAAGGATCTGCCTCATCCTCTTCTTCCACTTAATTTAGTGCAAATTACTTTTGCCCTTTGAATTCAATTTGAAGCAACTGAAAAAAGCTGAGAACAATGGGGGAAATGGGAGGAGGAAGAAAGAGAGTGGAACATTTTAAAAGCAGTTGTCAATTGAACAGGATTATCACTGTCAAATCAGGACAGTAGGGGGTATGATAGTGCACAACAGGTTTCCAGACTAAGGGCTTTATCACATTTCAAAAGAAAACCAAAAGGCAGTGATATAGAAACAGCTTTCTGATTGTCTTCCCACATGCCTATCTAGCACTTTTGCTCTACTGCTGAGGGGAACTATCATAAATGTGTGGCTTTTGCCTGCCGGAAAAATTGCATTGGCAGAAACGATGCATTTCTGATCAGCTCCCTCTGAAGGGAGAACAGACGTACTACGACATTGTGTGGGGTGGTAAACCAGAAGCTGTTTCTGTATCAGTGCCTTTTATCTTTCTTTTGAAATGTGGTAAGGCACTACATTCTGGAATACATTTAGATGTGCAGTAGCTATCTTAGAAACTTGGGTCATTGCTCATCTTGGTCTACCCTACCTACCTCTGGCCAAATATTCTTTCCACCTCTGCATGTGCCTGACCTAGGTTATACTCTTAATCTGTGGTTTCTTTAATTAAAAATGCCATGGACTCTAAAATTTGCAATGCTTGAAGTAAATAGTTACAGTGATGAGTTATTTTCAATTAATTTCTGTTTTCAACAACCAAGACATAACTAAGATCTGTTACAACTGTAAGATATAAAGCAACACTTTCTAAAGTGTAACTCTTTGTTTTAGTTATAGATACAGGTTGTGTATGACCTCAGTGCTTGACTGTGTTTTGTATCCAATGCATATTGAAAAATACGTGCTCACTGACTGACAAAAATCTTTTTATATCCATTTTAGAAATATACATAGTCCCTACCACCACCTGTCATGTGCCTTTGTTCCTTTTTCAGATCGTGTTGTTGTTGTATGCCAGAAAGAAAGAAAGAAAGAAAGAAAGAAAGAAAGAAAGACCATTTTGAAAGATGACAGTAACAAGAAAAGTACAGAGCAGGCATCCCTGAATTATAAAAGACCTCACTGCATAGCTAGTTAGTCAACCAAATGCCTGTTTAAATAAAACATTATTTATCTGACAGAAAAGTGTGTGTGTGTGTGGGGGGGAGCCTAGTCTTCTATGGAAGAGAATCCCACAGTCTTTGAGTCACGACTGATGCTTTGTCTGCATGGGTCAGAACACTCCCAAAAGAAGCTCAAAGTTTTCTGGCCCCAAACGTGTCCTGATGTGCCCCCTGTTTCCCAGCACTCTGGAGTGAGGTGCTGGACTGCTGTTTGCATGTGCTTCCCAGTGTGCTGCCCACCACTGTTGCTTCAGGTGTGGGTCACTCACTCTGAGGTCAGAAAGAGGCACCCAGAATCAATCATGTGGTTGGGCATTTCATACAGATCTCTGAGGGAGCACCTCATGCCAATATATACCACAGATATGGTACAGAATTGACCGTGCATAATCCAGACAGTTTGCACCAGACCTGGGGATGGAGCCCTACTGTTTGCTGGAAGAACAGGGGGAGGATGTGTTATTTGATCCATGTGAGAAGCCTCATTCCAATATTTTCACCACACTAAACACACAATAGTTGGATAATTAATATCTTGGGCCCATTACATACGGGCACTTTAGTACGCGTGGAGCGTGTACTAGGGTTAGAAAGGGGCGGTGCTTCTGCACCCCCTTAACTCTAGTGCGCGCTCTGCGCGCACAAAATGGCAGCGGCCATTCCACACAGCCGCCGCCATGAGGACATCACAGCCGCACTGCCTCTATACAGGGCAGCGTGGACGTGATGTCCTCGCTACGTGCCAGGGTGCATGGTGAGACCTTAGCATGGAGCAGGAAGGAGCTCCGTTTCGGAGCTCCTTCCTGGTTTGGTCCGCTGGGCGCAGCCTTCACACAGCTGCACCCAGCGGACCAAAGGAGAAAGGGGCCAAGTGGCCCCCCTCCTCCCCGGCCCCGCCACCGCGGGGTGTCCTTGTGGGCTTGAAGCCCCAGGGACACCCCTTTTCAGGCTGCGGGAGAAGCGTTTTGCCGCTTCCCTGCAGCCTGAAAAGCGGCGGATCGGGCCTCAGCTGCCGTTCTAGCCGCTGAGGCCCCGATACACCGGGGAAAGGGGCGGGTACAGCCGCCCCAAATGGACGGTCTGTAACCCGCCATAGTTTCATTCTTTCTAATTTAATATCAGTTTCAAAAAGGTAATATTAATTGAAGACAATTACACACATTTAATGTTCATGTACATAGAAATATAAACATAACAACTCATGCTCAAGCATGAGTAGAGAACTTTATTTCTTGATAATGTGTTGAGGGAATTGAAATAATTTAACAACATTTAATTAATAATTCTTTTTCAATTTATTTCAGTTATTTTTAATCTATTTTAAACAATGTAGCTAATTTTCATGTATTTTCTCACTTTCAACCTGTCCTAAAAATATAAAACACAAAAGTAATTTTTAAAGTGTGACCATCAATCACATGTTGTTTTTATTTGCCATCAGGTCAGCTTCAATTTAAGGCTACCATATAAATAAGAGTCCACCACAAGATCCTTTTATTTACCCTTTCTACTATTTTACCCATCATATGACCAGCCTGAAAAGTTCCCACCTAACATAGAAGATCTCTGTTCATTTCCTGAACTCTAAGAAGTAAAAGGAAAAAAAACATATGTGCTCAACATTTTAGGATGTATATACATTGAAAAGGATCTGAATTGCAGTGGAAAATATAGATTTACAAAATATGTAGGACATAGGTAGTAAACTCTTGCAAAGTCTCACAAAACATATCAGCTCATAATGGATTGTAGCCTAATACTGATCATTACAATGATGTTGTTGCAAAAAGGCTAATGTACTTGTTGGCATTATTAACAGGGCCATAGTACACAAGACACAGGGGGTGATAACACCTCTCTACTTGAAGCTAATCAGGTCTCAGCTGGAGTTGTGTTTACACTTTTAGTCACCACATTTTTAGAAGGACACAAACAAGCTGGAGGAGACTAAAAAGAACAATTTAGAATTCAGTCCTTCTATTGTCACTAAAATGGATATGAGATCCCTGTTTTTAATATATATCCTATGCCTTCAATGATTGCAGGACAGGCAGAAATTCAACAAATGCAACCTTTCTTACCCTGCCACTAAGAGAACTATACATGATGCATATCTTCCAGAGGCTTTGTTAAATAGGGTAGCCAAAAAACATGCCAGAAGAAAAAGGGTATGATCTTGCTCTTGACTTGTATGTGAGTCAAATGGGTAGGCTTAGTTTAGCTCTTAAAAAAGCAGTTAAAAGCCAGTAACTTTAACCTATAAATAAAACTGTTCCAATGGATAAATATGGATTTACACACACATACGTACACACACACCACACACCCTCTCAATCTGCTATAAGGGAAGCATACAAAAGCTTCTGTAGCTCTGTTCAAACCACATATCCACCAATGATTTGCATATAATTTGTCTATGATTTGTATATGCAATTTTGTATATTTGGAGGAAAAGAATGAGGTGATGTATGTTGATTCTATTCCACATCCTCCATTCATTGTTCAGACTGTTTGTACAGAGTTTGAGATAGAGGAGAATTTGACTTAGGCCCAATACAGACGAGCACAAAGTGCTGGCCTGTGGGCGGAGTCACGGCAGAGCATCCGCACACTCGACGCTGTGACTCTGCCCCCTCACGCCATGATGCTGCACACCATTCTAGACAGTGTGTGGCATTATGGCACAACATAATCTAGATGATGCAGTGCCAAAAGGCCATCAAAAAAGCTGCACCACTGCAGCTGTGGCACCTTTTACGGGGTGCAAAAAGGAACTGTCCATGTCCCTGTTTGGGTCCCTTTCCACTCAACTGCCTTTGGTTAAAGATTTAAAATTGATTGTTAATGGATGATTGTTGCTGTGTACTTGAAGTCATTTCTGACTTATGATGATCCCACAGCCTTGTGTTTATCCAGGTATATAAACAAAACAGCTTCATTTATATACCACTTCATACTGAACTAGCACTGTCTAAGCAGTTTACAACTATAAGCTAATTGTCTCCAACAAGCTGGATACTCATTTTAGCGACCTTGGAAGAATGAAAGCCTGAGTCAACCTTGAGCCCTTTTTGCTGGTATTGAACTCACAACCTTATTGTTTTGATTGAGTGGCTGAAGTACAGGCATTTAACCACTGCACCACCAGGGCTCCTATCTCCTATGAAGCAGGATATCACCAGATGATAAACACAAAAAACAGATAGACTACATAATTGGAAGTAGAAGATGGAGAAGCTCTATCCCTGTGGCCAAAACCAGACCAGGAGCTGACTGTAACACAGACCACGAACTGCTCATAACATAAAACAGAGTTAAGCTGAGGAAGAAAGCAAAAACCATCATTAGACCAAAATTGTGACCTGAATAACACTTCAGATGAATTCAAAGACAATGCAAGAAACAGATCTGAAATATTGATAATAATCGACTGGGAACCTGAAGAAATTTGGACAGAAGTCAAAGACATATTAAGGACAAATGCAAGAAAACACTTACAGTGGCCAAAAAGAACTATAAGAAATGATGGATGACATATGAAACACTTCATGCAATAAATGAAAGAAGAAAACCAAAAGCAAAGGTAGATAGGAACAAAGTCAGAAGTATGAACACAAATGTCAAACTTCTGACATGCAGGGATAAGGAAAAATACTACAATGACTAATGCAGAGAAATATAAGAAAACAACAAAAAGGGAAGAATGAGAGACCTCTAAAATCTGAGAAAATAAAGCCAAGTTCAAACCGAGGGCAGGGATGTTCTGTGGAGAAAAAAAAAGAACATTATACAGGAACAAGAAGAAATAAAAAGATGCTGGAGACACAGAAGAGTTATACAAAAGAGATAAGGGAATGGATGATATTTGGAATGAGTAGCCAAATTCTAAGAAGTGAAATGGAATCTGAATAAAGGAAATGGGGAAAAATAAATCACCAGGAACAGACGATATCCCAGTTGAACTGCTACAATGCCTACAGACAGATGCAACTTTAATGCTGATTAAAATATGCCAACAAATATGGAAAACAAAACAGTAGCCAACAGACAGGAAATGCTCAATATACATACCAATCCACAAGAAAGGAGATACAAAGGACTGCAGCAACTATAGGACAATACCACTAATCTCACATGCATGCAAAATAATGCTCAAAATTCTGCAGCATAGACTCAATCATAAATGGAGAGAGAAATTCCAGAGGTGTGAACAGGATTCAGAAAAAGGAAGGGGAACTAGAGATCACATCGCAAACATGCAATTGCAAAAAAGAGCCAGCATATGTTTTATAGACTGCAGCAAAGCATTTGATTGTATAGATCACAAAAAGCTATGGAATGCACTCAGAGACATGGGAGTGCCACTACACCTGATAATCCTGATGAGGAATCTGTACCTAGAACAAGAGGCCATGGTCAGAACAGAATTTGGGGAAATACAGTGTTTCCCAATAGGCAAAGGAGTCAGGCAAGGCTGCATCCTATCACCTTAATTGTTTAACTTATATGCTGAAAACATAATAAGAAAAGCTGAACTAGAATTAGAAAAAGGAGGAGTGAAGATAGGAGGAAGCAACATTAACAACCTAAAATGTAGAGACGACACCATAATATTAGCAAAAGACATTCAGGAATAGGAACAGTTAATAAAGAAAGTCAAAGATGAAAGTGCAAAGGCAGGTCTGATGCTGAACATAAAGAAAACAAAAAGAATAGAAGAAATAGACAGCCAGGGGGGTTCTGGGGCAAGGGCTTGCAGGATCTGGGCAGGGCAATGGACGGTAGGGATTCTTGGAGATGTCTCATCTACAGGTTTGCCATTAGTCAGAACGGACTCAAGGGCAGCTAACAACAACAACGAAGGCCTTGTGATGACCTTAAGCTCCTATCACAGGGTTTCTAAGGCTTTGTGACTTGTTCAAGGTCACACTGTGGGATTTCATGACCAAGCAGGGATCTGAACCCTGGTCTCCAGAGTCATAGTCCAACTCTCAAACCACTATGCCATTCCAGCTTATAGTGATGTAATTAGTCTGAAATGTACCTATGTTACAACGTTAGAAGGTGTGGCATGGGGCAAAATCTAGTCTTGGGTAAAATTGGGGCATAGACCTATAACTCGTGAGTGTGTGTGTGTGTGTGTGTGTGTGTGTGTGTACTTTTAGGGAACTTTAGGGGATAAAGGATTCAAGACAACACCCCGTTGGAGATGAACTGCGTCACCCCCAGGTGGCAGTGCACTCAGTGGCTTCTCAGTTCCCATCTCTATTACTGTCTCCTGCTTTGAGTCAAGTGGCTGGTGTCTCAAATGTTTTGGATCATTCAATTGCTGGTTTGGGGATTTGGATCTTTTCTTAGTGCCATGCCATCTTATACAAATAAAAAATAATAATATACAGCATCATTACATTAAAGTTGTGGCCAATTTTCTTGCAAATGTGGTTTAACATGGTTTGTGTCTCAGTCCTGGCTCCTACTAGTTATGCATTGAATCTTTGTGATTAAGCCTGCAAAAATCACAGAGTGAGATGAAATAAATGGAAAGAATGAATATAGACAAAAATGATAGGCTGGAAGAAGGTGTTTGATTTAAAGAGTTATCAGGACACAGTCCTATATTTGAAAGGGTCCTGTCTTTGAAAAGGAGCCTAGACCAAGCCCAGTTTAAAGGGGGGGAAATGTAAAGTTCCAGAGGATTAAATGTGAACATAACAGCTAGTCAGCAGACTGAGTATGCACATAGTTCACCCTCTCACAGTCTTCACCATCATGCAAGGGTGTGGGTTTTTTGTTTGTTTGTTTGTTTGTTTGTTTGTTTTATTACTATTGTGACTTGGTGAGATGTATGCCCTTTCTATTTAAATCAAAACAATGAACACAGGCATTTTTCTTTAATTATTTTTGTCTTTATGTTATTTCTCTTTTTTTCAGTGATGTGTAAGTACTCACCTCATGAAAGAACCCTTCCCAATCCTAACTGGAAGCACAAAAGATTTAACCTGGGGCTTTTTACATATAACGTATGTCCTTATCCACTGACATAGTGTTGTTTTGCAACATCTTAAGGGAAATGTGCATTTCCTACACTAAATTTGTATTCTGTAATGGTCCATTCATAAATGCAATTCATCACTTGATACTTTTGCCAGAAGGTGATGAATATGCATATGGGAAGCAAGCCTTGATGACTGGCAGCTGAAAGTGTGAACTTCAAAGATCTCCCTCTCCCCACCCTCCATTCTAGGTATATTTAAAGAAAATGAAAAATGGAGTGTATTTCAGGTTAGCAGTTTGAATTGGCAGTTAAAGAAGGTTAATTCCCCCCCCCTTTTAATCTTGAACTCCACTGAATGCCACTGAAATGTGTTGGACATTTAGTCAAAGCACAAAAATGCAACATCACAAGCAGCCTATCACTGTCAGCTTTACGCACTTACTCAACAGTAAGCCCTATTGAGATGGGTGATATTTACTTCTGAGTAAACAGGCAGAGATTAGTTACACAAGTGACTTCAGGCTTCTGCCCACTCTGCTTTTGTCTTGTGATCATTCTTATCATAATAATTCATTGGCCAGAATACTGTTGGTATCTTCTGTATGTAGAGAAAATGGACATTTCTCTGCTGTGGAATGTCTTCATTCAGCTCCATGTTGCAGAAGCAGAGTTGACAGTGTCCTTACCTCCATCCAGAGTTCTTGTTGCTACATATGATCACAGTAGGCCAGAATACCTTTCTAAAAGGACTCTGGGATGTGTCAAATAATCCCCAAAATTAGTCTTCTTAATAATTTCTGTTTTCACAAATCTGATACCTGAGTGGTGAAGGTGACTTGGGACATCCTTAAGAGGAAATGGAAGAGATTCTGCTCTCCAGCTTTTAAAAATGTTATATGTCTTACCTTTCAGCATAAAAGACATACTACATTTGGGGTGCAAAGCATGAAAGAATGTGAAAGAAGTTACTAGTGATGGGAAACATGGAAGAATGTGAAAGAAGCTGATAATAAATAATAATAAATTTTATTTATGTTTCCCCGCCTCTCCCGATGGATCGAAGCAGGGTTACAGACTATTAAAAACAAATACATATAACACTCTTATAAAAGCATAAAAATAGTTACATCAATAATACAACAATCAAACATCCATATCCAGGGGCAAGGATAACAAAATGATGACAAAAAAGGGACCAAAAATTTTTCATTCAGGTAAATATTTCACTGGTAAAGATATCCTATACACTCCCATTAGGGAGTAACAATACAGATAACATAGATATCTAATCTGGGCACATAACTCATTCTATGCATGTATCAGCTGTTATAGCATTATACAAGCATTTTATATAGGCATTACATGTAAGAAATTATACATGTTACCTAGTACTAATGGCAGATGGAGAGGAAAACCAGGTCAATCCTGATTTTTCCCAAACCAGCTGGAAACCCCGCTGGCCAGCTTGCTTCCAAGGTGGGCCAAACACCCACGGGCAGTCTGCACCACACAGTGTCAAGCTGCACCTCTTGTTGTTTTTCTTCCACACCATGCATGCCCACAGCATCTGAGACTAACAATTATCTTCCTCTTCTTACCCAGCTGCCATCTCATTGGATGCCCCATGTGACTGGCCACACAGTTGCAGATACACTGCCTGTACAGTGCATTGATGTGCCCAGTGACACATTGGCAAAGTACAATCATGGAAGCCCCCCATACATGCCCTCTTCCCTGCCTTCACCCTATGCCCACCTGACTGTCTGGTTGTGTATGTTTTGATTACATCCATTACAATATTGGTGATCTACCATGTTTGTCATACTTTCACTTCATGGGGTATGTAACAGCTTGATGGTGACTCATGCACCTGTACGCTAACCTGTATGACAAGCAATGGTGCTACTGGCTGCATCTCATCAGTCCAAGGGTACATGCTCCAGACCACTTCCATACACTACCTGGGATTTCTCACATTCCCATACTTGCATTGTGGTGTTTATACATCAGTGTGATGATGCATATTTTCCCACATTAATGTAGAGTATTAGGGCTTCTTTTTGCTCTAGTTTTTAGCTCTGGAGCATGGATTCACTTCAGTTTCCTCCGAGTTTGGCCCCAGTCATTGTATAATCAGGTAGGCTTCAAGTCAGTTTGAAACTGCTTTATTTTGCCAGTGCAGGCTATCCTTAAGACATCTTAACCCACATTTTATGTGTGGAGGAAACAATTCTTCTCATAACAAGCATCTGTTATATGTGGTTGACAGCATTTCTATAGATATGGCATCTTAGCCAGAGATTCTGTGCAGTGAATACTTTACATATTATAACAACATTTTGAGGCTAATTATAGATTCATCTACTTTTATGGAATAGCAGATACAGTGGGCCCTCAGTATCTATGGGGGATCCATTCTGGATCCCGCTGCAAATACCAAACTCCATGGATGCTCAAGTCCCATAGTATTCAATGGTGGCACAGCCATATGGTCATGCCACCATTTGGGATAATTGCACTTTGTCCACCTTGGAGCCTGCCTTGCCACTCTCACCACAGTGGGTGGCAAGGGACTATCTTTTTTTCCTCCTCTTCTCTGCCTCCTCCTCTTCTTCTCCCCTCCCATTGCCAATGCCACATCTCTTCCTTCCTTTTCTCCTCCTTTTCCTTTCCCCTCCTCCTTTCTACTCCTCCTTTTACCTCCCCCCTCTGTCACCACTGCTTGTCCTCATTGTCTTTCCTCCTCCTCCTCTTCCTCCATCCTCCTCCGCCACAGTTACCACCACCTCCCCCACACAGGCTTGCCATGCACGGATGCTAAAATCTGTGCATGGCAAGTGCACGGATACAGAGGGCAGACTGTACTAAGTAGCTTCTTATCTTCTGTATCTTATTTTTTGCAGGATCAGAGAACTATGAATAGAAGCATCTTCTCTAATTATAGAGCTCACACCCAGGCAGTTTACACTTCTACCCAATGAGAGTAGTTCTAGGGTATCTGGAGATCTATAATTGCTGCCAATCAGATAAGACTTTAACTGTTCTCTTGTCCTCAGTTAGCTGGACAAATCCTGTAATAATCAGTTTGCTCAATGTCACCTACCAGCCAACTGGAAATGGGATTTTACTGGTTTTTCAACTATACCAATCATCATTATTCTGGCTACTTACTATCATATGATGGCACATAATGCAAAAGTCAGATCTGCTAAATTGATGAGCAGATTTATATGCACTTGTGCCCCTTTCAGAAATTTGCAATCCAATTTACAACTTAAAATTGTACAAAATAAAAATTATATTGTATTGTGGAAAATGCTCAAAGAAATGTGCCAGCTATGGAAACATATGTTCAGAAAGTAGATATTGGAGAAAAATCCAGAGTAAAATGTTTGTAAACATATGTACATTCAAAAAATATGTGTATGTAGATCTTGATTTCTTGATTTTGTGTACTGATGTGACTGTGGGTTTGAAACAAACTGTGCACTTGGAGAAATGAGAAATCAGTTAACCAAGAGTTTATCAGTGTACACATCCCTAACAGAATACTTGCCCTGTCTCATGTGGTGAAGCCAACCTGAGAGGAAGGGAGGTTTTTGCTGGCCTCTAAAGATCAAGAAAGAGATCTAAAGATAGAGAGCCAGCAAGATGTAGTGGTTTGAGAATTGAGCATTGAGACTCTGGAGACCAGGCTTTGAATCCCAGTTTGGCCATGTGAACCTACTGGGTGATCTTGGATCAGTCACACTCTCTTAGCCTTAGAAGATAGCAATGGCAAATCCCCTCTGCAGAAACTGGCCAGAAAAACCCCATGATTGATTTACTTTTGGGTTGACGTAAGTCAGAAACAACTTAAAGCCACACGACAACAACAAAGACAGAGATGGGCTGTGGTAAGGGAATGATTGGTATGTGTGCTAGCTGCAAAAGCAAATAGATTGAGCCAAAGGGTTTTATGCCCACACCAACTTCTCCTCTTTGTCATTGCTCACCTCACATACCCTTCAATGTCTTCATGCACTGCAGATATTAGCTGGTTGGTTCTGGGTTAGACTCCCCCCCAACACACACACGCAAACACACACACACACACACACACACACACTTTTCAGGAGGCTTCATTCCTAACCTGCATGGATAAGTATGGAATAGATGAAATTTGCTTTGCTATTCAATTAAATAGATCAGGGGTAGGCAACCTTTTTGAGCCGGGGGCCGGGTTGGTGTCCCCCAGACAATGGGGGGGGGAGCCAAAATAAATAATTAAATAATATAGGACATCATTTTCAAATGTAGGGCACATTTTTTAAAAATGGAGGACATGCGAAAAAATTTGATGATTTTTAAAAAAATGTTAATATAAATGCATGTTTCTTAGGCATGATCAAAATGGAGGACATTTGGGCATTATTCCTAGACAGATGGCAGAAATGTACTTCCCTTTCTGGCCAACTCCCCCTCCCCCCATTCCAAACAGCACATTTGGGCATTGAACATGGCTTTACTTAAGATGGCCTCTTGCATATTTCAGAGGCTTATTGCATAACCAAACTCTTTGGGTTTCACATTGAACATGGATTCACATGGCTATGCATATTGAACATGTCAAGGTGGTTTCACAGTTCTTGCACCAAGTGTACTTCTCAGAAGTGTGTACTTGGTCAAGGGACTTTGGTTTTTCTTCACTGCACATAAGTTTGTAAAAATCACAGCAATTTACATTGGCCTTGCCTCAGAGGCTTGCTGATATCAATATCACCATTAAAGAACCAAAAACACACAGAAAAGGCACTTTGGAAAGTCACACTCTCTTGGCTTCAGAAACAGTGCCTGCATGCCTTTCAAGCTGACTCATATCATCATCATCATCATCATCATCATCACCATCACCATCACCATCACCATCACCATCACCATCACCATCACCACACTATCACTGTCAAAACAAGGGAGACTTGTTAGCATTAATAGCACCCAAAACACACTTTGGAAGGTGACACTCTCTCGGCTTCTGAAACAGTGCCTGCATGCCTCTCAAGCTGACTCATATCATCATCATCATCATCATCATCACCACCACCACCACCACCACCACCACACTATCACTGTCTAAACAAGGGAGACTTGTTAGCATTAAAAGCACCCAAAACACACTTTGGAAGGTGACACTCTCTCGGCTTCTGAAACAGTGCCTGCATGCCTCTCAAGCTGATTCATATCATCATCATCATCATCATCATCATCATCAATCATCACACTATCATTGTCAAAGCAAGGGAGACTTGTTAGCACTTAAAGCACACAAAATAAAATTAAAAAAACCTTGAGGCCTCTGGCCACTCACCACCTCCTCCTTCTGCTCCCCCTCCTCCTCTTCCTCTTCCTCCTCCTCTTTCTTCTGCTCCCCCCTCCTCCTCTTCCTTCTCCTCCTTCTTCTCCTCCCCCTTCCTCCTCTTCCTCCTCCTCCTCCTCCTCCTCCCCCTCCTCCTCTGCCTTCTCCTCTTCCTTCTTCTCCTCCCCCCTCCTCCATGTGCCGTGCGGCCTGGGGGTGGGGTGGAGGAGGCAGAGGAGAAGGAGGTGGGCAGCACAGGGTCACGTGGGGAGGCAGGGAGGGCAGTGCGGGGCCGCATAGGGAGGCGGGGAGGGCAGCGCAGTGCGGCGCGGGGAGGTGGGGAGGGCGGTGCGGGGCTTCCCCTTTTGCTTCCTCTGCCCCAGGCCGCGGTGCCCTCCTCTTCCTCCTCCGTGTGGTGGAGGAGGAGGAGGGAACTGCGGTCGCGTGGCCCAGGAGGAGGAGGTGGAGGAGGAGGAGGCAGTGGCAGCAGCTGCGGCAGGACTGGGCTGGGGCTGGTCCTGCCGCCTCCGCGGACCGCATCCGGCCCGCGGGCCAGGGGTTGCTGACCCCTGAAATAGATGGTCACTGACAGGAAGGTGGCAGGGAATTCAAGGATCAGCGATGGTGAGCACCCCTGGACCTATTTGCTGAAAAGAATGCCATAGATTTAGGAGGGGAAAGGCTCCCTAGGAAGGTGTCCCTTTTTGAGGGCTGACTGTATGTCCAGTCAAAGTGGGATGGCACTCAGAGCTTGGGTGAATTGCCCATAGGTATCTGAGGAGGGGTCAGGTTGGGACACCCTGCCTCAGTTGTAACCCACATTAGGCTCCTCCCCACTGCAGATAATTAAGGTTAAAATACAATAGTTAAGTAGTTAATAAAATGGTTCTTTAGTATCCCACTCTGGTTTATGGTCTCCTTATTTTCAAGTTGATCAGCAATGTGAATGATGATCCTTTTTATTGGACCAGCCTGGCTCAAGAATTCATGATGACTCGTGGGTTGCATAGAGATCATTGAACTTCCTTTTTGCACTTCTTGTCTTCTGGGACCAACATGACATGGGACATGAATCAGTACTTTGCCAAGTCACTATCAGGCAGACATGCAAAAGGAAAAGGTAATCAGCTTATTAGATAGCAACAAGATGTTTATGATGACAGAAAAGGAAATAATTTCAAGCCTTTACATTGCACATCTCAAAACATATGTTGTGGTCTATTTCTTCTCTATAGGATATTGTATAAAAGTGTCAGAAACATGTACTCAGGCCTGAGATTTTCATTAAAAAGCTGTCACTCCCATATGTGCTTAAAATTAGGATACAAAATAACATCTTCACTATTCAGCAGACCAGTAACACAATCTGATTGCTTTGGAGTTTGTCCCATATCTTTTCCATGGGCTATTATTAAAAACAAGCTTTTAAAAAGAGCACTTGATGGCTTGTACGATGTTCATATCTAAGTAATGCCTATTTATGCATTAAACGATATATTGAGAAGGTGAACCTAAAAGAAGGAAACCAAATATTTCCAGACATAATTCATCAGGACTGGGCCCCAAGAGTAAATTGGAAATGTCTCTTATATAGAGACTTTTTCTTTTCTTTTCTTTTCTTTTTTAAATCAGTCTCCTTCACTCCCAACACAATCCTATCCATATTTATTTGAAGCAAAGCCCTACTGATGTCAATAGGCCAGATTCCAAAATAATTTGGGATTCCAACAAAAGTTAATTATGGGACTATCCTGGACTTAAATTTCAAAACAAAAACAATTCAGCTCTTTTCTTGAAACCCAGCAAATAACTCACTTGATACCAGGCAAATAGGAAGAATGATGTTCTTTTTCTGAAAGGGAAGTGAACTTGGACAAAAAGATCTGTATTTTCACACCTCATCTGGGATCCCTTCTAAACTCTGTGGGTCTACCTTGCCAAATGTGGTCTTCTTTAACACTATTCTCTGTTCATTATGTATTACACAGAGACTACAGCTTATAAATAACAGAGCTTTATTTAATAAACCTGTTTATGTGAGTTAGTTATTTCTCTTTTTTTTTATTTTTAAAAAAAGGCAATGTACAGAGGAAAGGCATAACCACCTCTGAGCATCCCTTGTCCAAGAAAACCTTATGAAATTAATAGAGTCACCAGAGGTCAATTGGTGACTTGAAGACACACACACATTCTTTTGCACAACAGAATTTCTTCATAACATAAGAATATTTCACCTTATAGATGGCCTAATCAAAGGAGGCTTTAGTATGTTGTTATAACCACTTGAGAGCGCTGAGTAAGTTTTTTGCTGGGGGTGTGTTCTTAACCGTCCCTCAATGACCCTGACTGAAGCTTTTCCACTAACAGATCCTAGACTAGAGGTTGTTAATTATTTAATTATTAATTTCAAGGACTAATTATATACAGTGGACCCTTGTTATACTGTGGGGTTTGGTTCCAAGATCCCCCGTGTATAACAAAATCGTGTATGCTCAAGTCCCATTAAATATAATGACATAGCAAAATGGTGTCCCTAATAAAAAATGGAACATCAAGGTAAATTTATACTATTTTGGAACATTTTGAAACCGTGTATGCTTGAATCCGTGTATAAAAAATCCGTGTATAAGAAGGGCCGACTGTATATATATCTTAGCCTTTGATAAATGTAGCAATACACCTTTACAAAAGTTAATTTCTGACAGACACACAGGCATAGAACAGGAGTAGACAACTGTTGAAGGGTGGGAGCCAATATTTCGCCATTGCAACCTTTTAAGGGTTAAGCCAGATATGATAATCATATATCCACAACTGTGTATACAGCTTCTAAAGCTCTCCACTACTCCTTCAATTACCCCAGCCCCTCATTTTTTTGTTTTTTAGAAAGCCCATCCACAAAACATCTAAAAACATGTAGAAATACCCCCATAAGTACCAGCGAACCCTGTAGAATCATAGAGCTGGAAGAGGCCAAAAGGTTTGTCCTAATATTTAGATGGAATCTCTTTTTCTACTACCCCAAATACTTCCATTTTCCTCTGCAGTCTCTCTTAAACAGTTGTTACTATCCTATTAGAATAATCATATCACTTCCAATAGTCATTTTGAGAGATACTGTAGTGGACAACAGAGGTATTTGGGCTCACTGTGGAGAAGGAGCAGCTTGGGGGAGGCCCAGACACCCATCCATTTGCCCAACCTTGGGCAAAATGGATTGCCATAAAATGCTCATCCATTCCTGAAAGTGATCAGAAGTCCATTTCTGGAATTTTCGTAAATTATAAACCCAGTGGGAGGGTTGAGGTGGAGAGTGGCAACAAATTTAAAGGGTGAACATCAGCTCCTGAAGACTTCCAGGAGAAGCACTGTCATCCAGTTTGCCCTACCTTATAGAGTGGCCATTCACATTAAACTATTGTAGCCACATACTTCAACTTTGAGAGCCAGTGTAGTATAGTGTTTTCAGTTTTGGACAAGGTTCTGGGAGACCAGGGTTTGAATCCCCTTTTATCCACAGAAAAACACTGAGTGATCCTGGGCAAGTAACACTTTCTCAGCCTCAGAGGAAGGCAAAATCAAACCTTTTCTGAACAAACCTTCCCAAGAAAATTCTACGATAGGTTCATTTTAGAGTTGTCATAAGTTGCAAATGACTTGAACATACACAATAAAACAAATTCTCTTTTAACAGCTATGGCAACAACTTTTGGAATTCTAGGATTTGCAGTTTGAAGAGGGATATTTAGATTTTGGGGGCAGAAATCTTTAATAATAATAAGTATTATTATTTATATCCCATATCTTCAATAAGATCAAGGCGGCTTACATCAGTAAAAACATATAACACAATAAAATAAATCCCATTAACTCCTTCCTTAAAATGAAGTCACATAATTATGATATAAAAACCATGATAAAAAAATACAATTAAAATCATTTAAAATAGTCATAACAGAAGCAAGACATTTTGGGCAATCATTCAGGCAGTCCATATCAGTGGTGCTGGGTCAGTCAATCAAGGAAGGCTTGTTGGAAGAGATCCATCTTGATGGCCTTTTTAAAGCTGTCAAGATTGGTGACATGTCAGATCTCTTCTGGCAGGCCATTCCATAATTTAGGAATGGCAGAGGAAAAGGCCCCCTGGGTAACTGCAGCCATCTTGGCCTTTGTTGGCTGTAGCAAGTTTTTCCCAGAGGACCTAAGTGTGCGGGGTGGATTATATGGAAGAAGGCGTTCCCGCAAGTAAGCTGGACCCAAGCCATGAAGGGCTTTTAAGGTTATTATCAACAATTTGTACTGTGCCCAGAAACTAATAGGCAGCCAGAGAAGAGATTTTAAAATCAGTGTTACACGATCACATCTAGATTTTCAGGTGACTAATCTGGCTGCCATATTTTGTACTAGTTGACGTTTCCAAACTAGATACAAAAGTAGCCCCATGTAGAGCACATCACAGAAGTCAAGCTGTGAGGTTACGAACACATGTACAACCATTTCCAGGTCCCCTGGCTCCAGGAAGGGTCGCAGCTGGTGTATCAGCCGAAGCTGATAACAAGCACTCCTGGCCGTCACATCTATCTGGGTTGACATCTGAAGGGACGAGTCCAGGAGCACTCCCAAGCTGCAAACACAATCCTTTAGGGGAAGTGTGAGCCCATTCAAGACCAGTTGACATATCTCCATATCTGGATTAGGGGTCCTTATAACAAGTACCCCCGTTTTATCTGGATTTAGTTTCAGTCTTTTTTTTCTCACCCAGTCCATTACCGCTTTAAGACATTTATTCAGAGAAGAGATGTCATCTTTAATCAATGCTGCAGTCTGAGGGATGGAGAAATATATCTGGGTGTCATCAGCGTACTGATTACACTCTGCCCCATGTCTCTGGATTATCTCTCCCAGCTGCTAAGGTATATATTAATTAGCATTGGAAATAGAATGGTGCCCTGAGGGACACTAGATTTAAGCTCTCTCTTAGAGGAGCAACTGTCCCCAAGCATCACCATCTGGAATCTCCCTGAAAGATAGGATTTGAACCACTGCAATGCAGTATCCAGAAGGATAGCATGGTCGGTGGTATCAAAGGCCGCTGAGAGGTCCAAGAGTACCAACAGGGTCCTATTTCCCCTGTTAATACCCAGACAAAGATCATCCACTAAGGTGACCATAGCAGTCTCAACTCCATATCTTGCCCTAAAGCCAGTTTGAAAAGAATCCAGATAATCTGTTTCATCCAAGACTACTTGGAGTTGAAAGGTAACAGCCCTCTCTATCACTTTGCTCAGAATGGAAGATGTGAGACTGGCCTATAATTCCTGTCCAGGGGATCTAAGGAAGGCTTTTTCAGGAGCAGCGTTACAACCGCTTCTTTTAAACAAGATGGAAACTGGCCTTCCCTAAGGGATGCATTGATAATATGTTTTAAAAGCATCATTGTTGCATCTTCTCCTTGGACAACCAGCCATAAAGGGCAAGGATCAAGAGGGCAAGTTGTCTTTTTCACACAACCAAGGAGCTTGTCCACGTTCTCTGTACTCACATGCTCGAACTGATCCAGAATAAACTTGTTCGCGGAGTTGCTGGACACCACACCTATCACCTCTGTTATAATGCCGGCATCCAATTTGGCTCCCATTTGGACTCGAGTGGGATGTTGAGATCACCCAAGACTAAAAGCCTGGACGACTCCAACACCAATTATGAGACCAGTTGGGTCAGCTCAGCTGGGGAGTCTGTTAGACACTGGGGTGGATGATATACCAAAAGAATCCCCAGACTATCTCATGTCTTCAGGCTTAGGTAAATGCATACAATGTGGACTGTTTTCTGGACAGGTATCCTGGCAAGATAAGGTTCTTTTTGGGGGCAGGTATCCTGGCCAAAGTAAGGTTCTTTTTATGGACTAAGCCCACTCCCCTTGTCCTCTTCTACCTACCTGCTCACTGACAGAATACCCGGCTGGTAGGGCCTGAGCTCAAATTGTAGTACTATCATCCCCCAGCCAGATTTCTGTAAAGCATGCCAGGTCAGCTTCCTATTCTGTAAGAAGGTCATAGGTGATGTGAGTTTTATTTTTAACTAACCTGGCATTGCACATGAGCAGGGAAAGTTTCTGTGGATGGATTAGTTTGCTCTCCAGTTTTCTTGGAGTAACAGGGTGAATGGAAGGCAATATAGATTTGAAACACCGATCTCGTCTTCCCTTGTAACAATGTTTCACACAGTAGCTCATCAAGCTACAAAGGATTCTATAGGATGTTGCCACAACATTTGAAATGGAATCATAGTACTATAACTGTGATGTGTAAAAAGCCTAGGGCCTTTCCCCCTAATTGGCTTTCAGAATATAATGGAATAAGCATTTCATTTGGAGAGATTAAAATAAACCTCTCAAACCCTAATACAGTGGTACCCCGGGATACGAATGCGCCGGGTTACGAATTTTTCGGGATACGAAAAAATCCCATAGGGATTTATTGCTTCGGCTTACGAAGGTTTCTTCGGGTTACGAAAAAACCGCGGCGCTATTTTCCGCCACCGGAGGGCAGCAGAGAGCTATTTTTCCATTAGCGCCTATGGGAATTCGGCTTACGAAGGTATTTCGGGTTACGAAATTAACCGCGGAACGAATTAATTTCGTAACCCGGGGTACCACTGTAATAAATGGTCTATGGCTAGGTCTGCCATAAGGAGAAATTGGGATACTGTCAGAGGATGTAAGTCATTTAATAGATTATTATACATCATTACCACTTGGATTTTCTGCAGCCAATAGTTGTTGCTTCAACTGTGCCCCTGACAAAATTCATTATATGCTACCATAATTGGTTATTGTGATTGGTGAAATATAATCACAACATTTGTTATATTTGGCTGTGGAGATAGGCTGGATTTCTTTTACAGTCTGAACCAGAGAGCTCTGGGTAATCATTTGTAATTTGTAATAATCTCTGTTCCATCCTTATAATTTCTTCAGAAATATGTATATTTTCATTTCACAACATTTCTTTTCATGAAACCTGTAGCTTTTTCTCTGTCATTACTAGTATGTGTAGCTAAATTCTAATTGGATAATAAATGCAAATTAAAATCTCCCAGCAGTCTTTGCTGGTATTAACATATCTACATTGTTTTCACCCTCTCCCCCTTCTCCACTTTCTTTCAGTGATATCTATGATCAACTCTACTTTGAAATCCAAAGTGTACTAAAAATAATGTGGTGCCTCTATGGTAATGGAAATAGAGCAGCACTATCAGAAGAGACATTTTAGGTCACATGCCCAGCAACTCCGATTTCCTATAAGAGTGAAAAGAGAATACAAATATGAACACAGCATTCTGCATTGTCTTCTTCCCCACTGCAGCTTTCTTTTTTTAGACTTCACTGCAGCTCCTGGAAGAAGCTGTGTGACTTTTCCACCTCGCATCCATTTATACATGTCAAAAAAAGACAGAACATGTACAATAGGCAGAGTTAGTTATTATCCTGTATCAGAAAGGAACATCAATTAAATCACACAGTCATTAACCCAGAGGTCCAGAGGTAGTGTAAAGGTGAAGAGAATATTATATTATTTTGCCATTTTTATTCAGGGTAAAGTTCTTTGTTTTGACATATTCTAAATCAGGATTTTTACATTAAAATTTCCATAATACCTAACCTTTGGTCATGTTGATTGGGGCATAAGGGCAGAACCTCATACTCCACTTCTAAGCTATTGTTATAATTTTGAACATACTAAAAATAAGAATCTTGTAAATACAAAGGACTATTAAATAATTAAATATTCCTTAAATATTTGTATTGGATTTTAAAAATATATATGTAAAGAAAGAAAACAAAGAAAAGAAGACTAATAAAGTGGAAGAGAAATACATAGGATATGAATATCTGCTAGTCATACTGATTTAAGAGTAATATGAAGTTTTCAGAATTACCTAAAGTCAATGTTCATAGAATACACATGAATGCGTGGCTGAAAAAGCAAGATGTTGCTGACCAATGGATGATTTATCATTGTCCTTCAGCCCTGGAATATTGAGCCTTTTACTTTCAGCAGGAGATACGGCCATGCTGAACATATTTTCAGAAATGATAAAATAATGTTTTAAAGGCTAGAAGAGCGATTTGCAAGATGCTGGCACAAATGTGACTCCCACCAATGTCTGTTGGACTTCTTCCCAGTAAACAGATACAATATAAGATATATAGACTGAATTATCCAAGGTCAGGCAGAAAAATGCAAACTTGGGCTTCCCTGGATTACATATGTTTTGTGCAGGTGCCTTTGGGCTACTGTACATAGCTGCATGGCTTCCAATAGACTCCATTTTAGGATACAGCTTGTGCATGGAGTTTATCAGACAAGGGAAATTGGAAGTATAATGCAATGGCAATCTGAATGCAATCATGGGGTTTAAAGTAATTGCGTGATAGACTACCACACGCAATTTCAGGCAATGGGAAGTCAGTCTGAACGCAATCATGGGGTTTCATGTTATTGCGTGATAGACTACCACACGCAATTTCAGGCAATGGCAAGCTATTTTCAGGCAATGGGAAGTCAGTTCAAACACAATTCGAATCCACTTTCTTTTCATTCGAAATTAAGAGAAATTCCTCCCGTGTGATAAACTCCCATGATAATGTAGAACTGATCAGCCCTTTGAAGTGAATGAGAAAGGTTGTTTAGGCAAGGATTATGCCTGCATTTTGGGAAATACATAGTGTCTGTTGATGCGGAAGACACAGGATCAGCCCCACAATGCGGTTAAGCAAGGCACCAAATCTGTAGTTTTGTGGAAGGGCAGAATATTGTTGTTCTTTTCCTTTGAAATTACAGGTTGAGTTTCCCTAATACAGAATTCTGACATTTGAAATACTCCAAAATTATCCACATGGTTGACTGAGATAGTGATACTTTTGCTTTTTGATGGTTCATTGTTCACAGACTTTGTTTCATGCACAAAATTATTTTTAAAAATTGTACATAAAATTACCTCCAGGTTATCTGGATCCAGGTTAAACATGAGTCAGCAATGTGACATGGTAGCTAAAAAAGGCAATGCAGTTCTAGGCTGCACCAATAGGACTATGGTTTCTAGACTGAGGAAAGTAATTGTTGTTGTTGTTGTGTGCCTTCAAGTCATTTCTGATTTATGGTGGTGCTATGCTGAACATATATCATAGGGGTTTCTTGGCAAGGTTTGTTCAGAGGATGTTTGTCATTGCCTTCCCCTGAGGTTGGGAGAGTGTGACTTACCCAAGGTCATCCAGTGAGTTTCATGGCCAAGCCGAGAATCGAACCCAGGATCTCCATAGTCATAGTCCAGCACTCAACCACTATGCAACACTGGCTCCCACTCTATTCTACTTTGGTCAGACCAGAACTAGAATATTGTGTCCATTTCTGGTCACCACAATTCAAAAAGGATGTTGACAAGCTAGGGCATGGCCAGAGTAGGGCAACCAAAATGATGAAAGATCTGGAAACCATGAGGAGTGGCTTCGGCAGCTGGGTATGTTTAGTCTGAGGAAGAGAAGGTAATGTGAAAGCCCTGCTTAAATATTTGAAAGGATGTCAAATGGATTTTTGAGGATGAAGCAAGCTTGTTTTCTGCAGCTCCAGAGAATAGGACTCGGAGCAATGGATTCAAGCTACAGGAAAAGAGATACTACCTAAACATTAAGAAGAATGTCCTGACAGTAAGAGCTGTTCAACAGTGGAACTCACTCCTTCGGAGAGTGGTGGAATCTCCTTCTTTGGAGATTTTTAAACAGATGCTGGAAGGCCATCTGTCAGGAGTGTTGGATTGTGTCTTCCTGCATGGCAGGGGATTGGACTGGATGGCCATTGTGGTTTCTTCCAGCCTCATGATTCTATGATTCTCTGTGTATAAAGTTTATATGAGACATAAATTAATTTCATGTTTTGACTTTGGTCCCATCTCCAAAATATTTCATTATGTGCATCCAAATATTTGAAAAACTGAAAGAAAAAAAATCCAAATTTAAAATACTTCTGGACTCAAGCATTTTGAATAAGGGAGGCTGAACCTATATTGCATGTTTACTTTCAAAGATAGGTAGAGATGTTTGATGCCAAAGTAGGAAGACAGTATTGTTTGCTGCACTGTCTCAGACAGCAAAATTTCATGGGGAACACAGATTATATGAATTCAAGAAGATTCTTGCAGATTCAGATCAAGGATCTCTACGCTGCAATATCTGGTTGCCAACAAAAACCATCTAGGAAGGGAAACTTGGAAGCTGGCATTAGGACAACATTTCTTCCTCATTTTTGTCACCAATTATTATATAGCGGATATTTGTGTTATTCTAATCACATTCTAGTACAATCCTTCAACCGAAAAAGGTTATAGAATGAATAAGAGCTTGTAAAGTTAGTTTTAAAATGCAATTAGTTACTTTTGTACTTCTAATGATTCAAGGTAGTTAATGTCATCTTTTTTTTTATTTTAAAAAATCTATTATCTTGTATATCAAAAGAGGGGTATGCAAGTAAAATCAGTGCAAACAAATTAAAACAATAAAAACAAATTAACAACAATTTAAATTGACTAAAATATATTAAACCGATTTTAAAAATGATAATAATTTTAAAACCATCTGTATTAGCATTTTGTGTTAAATCACTGAAGCCCAAAGTATTAAAAATCAAGCATATTTTAACTTGCCAACTAAATGAAATGAGCACTGGTACCAGTCAGAACTTGAAAACAAAATTACATTTACATTCATGATATTTTGTGTTTTTGAGCCCAAACTCTTCATTATAAAGAAAGTGTGTTTTGCAGAAAGTATACATCTTTCTGTGGAAAAATGCTGTTTTGTGGAGGTGAAAGCACTTTGTTTGCACAAAAAAGTGTTTTGCTCAAAAAATACAAGTCCCCAAAATTAAAAAAAAGAGTTCAAAACCATTCCTAATTGTACCCAACTCTTGAAATTATTTGTTCTTTGATTAAATAATTCTTTAATTAAATAATTAAAGATTGACCACTTTTTTAAAAATGCCTGTTTCAAACTTAACTGATAAGCTGCCCCCTGATAACGTCTCCTGGTGATAAGTGCCACATTCACTGTGGCACCTAAAAAATTAGTTACATTTCAAACATTATGGCTATCCCTCATTAAGTTTCAATTAAATGTTACTTCATTACGCCGTGTTCTTGCAAAAAAGAAAAAGAACAAAGAATTAATTTAAAGAGACTTGGTACTGTATATGTAACAGTTTATATTTCCAAGCTAATTTGAAGTAATCATCCAAGGGTGGTAAATAGTCCCAATTACAATTTTAACCAATTAATCAGTTTGCCTCAGCAAAATACAAAATAAAAGTCCAGTTCATATAAAGTGTATCTGAAGCAAAGTATAACAGACTTCATTCTGAAGGACAGAGAGTATATTTTTAAAAAAAAAATCAGCCAAGAGATTTCCGTCATCCAAGTTATGCTGTTTATACTAAATAATTCTCTAGAAACAGTGTCTGAAATTCAGTCTAATTTCTGTTAAATGTGTTTTGTGTGTTTGTGTGTTTGTTGTGTGTGTGTGTGTGTGTGTGTTTTAAGTTGAATCTTAGGTCAAATGTAAATGTGAATATAGATTTATCTGGCATGCGTAATTTGTAGTCTGTGTGGAACTGACTCATCTGTCTTCTGTATCTGTGCTCATGTGATGAGCTCTCCTGCTAAGAGTGACCTATTCATCCTTCAAATAAACAGCCCAGAGAGGGAGCAAAACAATATGTACAGATACAAAGAAAGGACAACATATTGTTCCTGATGCGATTCTCTTGCCCCTTTTCTGTCAACAGGATTCAAAAGCTTCTATTTAAAAAGAAAGAAGCACACACAAAAATTCAGGTGCTATGAACAGGCTGTTCATTAGACCCCATCTAGCTCAGAATTCAGGCAATATCTCAGTTCAAGAGTATCAAGGAGAGATGCCCAAAAACTGCAGTACAAATTACATATCAAATGAAGAAGTAAATTCAATCCAATATTGATTGGAGGCAATAATATTAGTATACCATGAGTGTTCATTTAGTATTTATTATTTATATTTTTCAAAAACAATGTCTTATCCATTCTGGTACCTTAGTGCCTGCAAGGATCTTACTAACTGTTTTGAAAAAAATAAAATCTGAACTATATTTTTAGGGGCAATGCAAAATGAAGGACTAGAATCTAGCCATGTGTTGTGTTTATTTTCCCCACATAGGCCTAGAGGCATTCTAGGCAACTCTTAAAAATGTAAGAAAAAGAATGAAAGGGCTGTGACATTGCCTATTACAGTTAAACGTGTATTAGGGCTCCATAGAAACTAGTGTGTGTGTGTGTGTGTGTGTGTGTGTGTGTGTGTGAAAGAGTAAGAGAGGGAGGGAAAATACTAAAGAGAGATTCTTGGTAGGTGATTTGGGTGGCAGAGAGAAAGATGGAGAGAAATGCCTTAAGAGGCATGTTGGCTAGCAGGGAATGGAAAAGCAGGGGAAACATCAAGCTGGCAGAAGGGAAATGACTAATTTGACAATTAATTCTACAGCAATTGTGCACAATGAATACGTAAGAAAGTAACTAGGGATGCAATATAAATTAAATTAATTTTAGTGAGATTTGAGGGAAAACTAAGTACTTTGTCTTCTCTGAAATGGATAGTAAATATATGTGTGTTTCAGGGGGATGTGTTAAATGTGTGGTTTTGTTTTTCCAGTTTGGAGCCCAACTCTCTCTTGTAATCGCTTTTTACAGTATATCATTTATTTCATCACTTCAGCACTTTACCTTTTGTAAAGTAGTTATTTTCTGTCTGACTTCACCCACCACACCAGCCCTTTCATGTATGAACAGCTCGTGTGGCAGCTATTTTGTTCCAGTGTTCACACCACTTTCTCCTAATGTGGCCATAGTTTAGGCACACTTGCCAAAGATCTTTCTTGTATTGAAACAATTTTGTCTAGATCACCCTCTTTTTACAGTATACTGATCTAGTGCATCCTTCTGAGGGGACTTAGATAAAATATCACAAACTCTTAACATTGTACAGCTTTAATTGTCCTTATGTTTACTCCTATATGCTAATTTGCTCTCAGGAGATCATAGTGTCTAGCTGTTGGGACAAGTATAAGAACGTTAATGGACTCTGGACTTATGCTTAATAATTATCTTTGCAAATAAATGCTAGTGGATGGGTAATATGACCAACAAGATTTTCTGCATTGGCAGGAGGTTGGACTACATCAAACTTGGAGCCCCTTCCAGTTCTACAGTTCTATAATTCAGCATATCAAATGCTGAAGACAGTCCACAATTGACACTAGTCCACAACAGATTGACTTTTGTAAAAGGAAGTCTTGGGAATAAATTTTGTTGTGCTTTTCATTCAACCCTTTCTTTTGTGCAGGGAACTTATCTCTTCCTGTAAATTTTAACTAAACAAGCATCCTGGTGTTTAACTATTACAACAGACTAACCTCATGGACCCTTCTGTTTCCACCACAGTTGAGAGCTCTTCAAAGAGACAGTCACTTTTTCTGAATGGCTTCTCATCATCAGCCTATAGACTGATACAATGTGCACAAGAGAGAAGAGGAAATCTCCTACTGTCAAAATGGGGAAATGCACTTGAACTGCAATCTATTATATCCACTTGCCTCAGTAATCCCTACTGAGCTCAATAAGAATTTCTTATGCATTAAAATTGATACAGAATTCCCCCTGTTATAATCCTGTTTTGAGCTCTCACTTTATAGGATACATTTTTATCCTAATTATTTTGCCACTAAAGTCTCAGTACTGCCTTAGTTTTGAGGGAAGCAACCTGAGCATGTTCCATAATTATACATCTGTAGAAGCCAGCTTTCTAATTTTAGCTTTATTTATGATTAAATAAAAGGCCCATTGATATTAATTCAACTTCAGTACTAAAATACTGTCTGTACAGTGGTAGATATAGTACAAGAATATGCTAGAATAATCCAGTGGATGCTAGGTGCTATAGTGATAGAGGATACTTATGCCCTATCCAAATACAGTCTATCCAACCAATGCTTTGGTTATCTGATCTACAATTCATAGATTTACAAAGAAAATGAACACAGGGATCCAGTTTTAATAGTTTTTAGACAAACACCTTTTTATAGCTACTCACAAATTGTATTTAGTTGCAATCAGCTCTAAACAGAATTAAAATGGTGGACTAGAACGTGATAATGTTGTTCAATTTAGTCATCCATGCCTATTCCCATAGCCAACATCATTCTATGATATTACTCAGATGTAAGTTCTGTTAATCAAAGGTTCCCATTATCAGTTAAAAAAAACAGAAAAAAAACCCTCATCCCAATGATTTCATCTTATATTGAGTTCAGTGCATCAGGAACATCAATTGATTCTAAATGGTTCCTTAAGTAGTGAGCTTCTGTTCCCATGTATGCATTTGGTGGTTCTTAAATTATTTGTTTCCTTTCATGATTATTTTTACTCTGCTTGATAGTGATACATACTATAAAATTCTTTTAAAAGAAAAAAAAGAAAAACCCATACATTGATTGGATAAAAGCATTCAGAGATTATCGCTCTGCCAATTCCCGCCAGGATAGATGCGAGTTCTAACCATAACAGTTACATCCTTTCCTGGAACTGAGGGGCCTGGAAACAGTGGTACATGTGCTGGTAACCACAAGACTTGAGTTCTGTAATGCGCTCTACATGGGGCTACCCTTGTACCTAGTTCCTACCTTTGTACTTACCCTTGTACTTAGCCCTGTGCTATTCAACATCTTTATCAATGACTTGTATGAAGAATTGGGGGCATACTTATCAAATTTGCAGATGACACCAAATTAGGAGGAGTAGCAAATACCCCAGAGGACAGGATCAAAATTCAAAATGACCTGAATAGACTAGAAAGCTGTGCCAAAGCTAACAAGAATGTGATCTTATTTATCAGATAGATCTTAATAAATTTAATAATAATAAATTTTATTTATTTACCGCCCTGTGGCGAACCATTCCGGGCGGTTTACAACATTAAAATAACATACAGCATAAAAACGATATATTTCCCTCCCCCCTTAAAAAGTTATTAAACTGCATATCTAAATTAAAACCACAATAACTAGCTAGAACAACAATAAATTAAACAAAATAATACCAACCAATAAACCACTGCAACTTCAGTTCTAAAGAAAAGAAAAGGGGGCTTTGGAGACATTACTGAGGGGGGGGGGAGATCCTGAGATCCTGAGGCTGGGATATTTTAGTCTGGGAAGATCTTTTGCAGTGGTCATGGGTGGTCAGACCACATCCTCCATTCTCTTATCTGTTGGAGTTCCTCAGGGCTCTGTTTTGGATCCCCTTTTGTTTTCTCTCTACACATTGTCCCTAGGAAAACTTACCAGCTCTTTTGGTTTTTCCTATCATCTGTACGCCGATGACACTCAGCTGTATCTTTCCACCCCTGACCTTTCTCCTGGTCTTGAACAGCAAGTTTAATCTTGTCTCACAGCTGTCTCACAGTGGATGCGCCATCGGCATTTGAAGCTTAACATGTGCAAGATAGAGCTTCTTGTCTTTCCAGATAAGCCCTCCCTCCAATACACTTTTTCTGTTTCTGTTGATGACATCTCTATTTGACTGGTCTAGGAAGCCTGCAGTCTTGGTTTCATTTCTGATTCTTCTCTGTCATGTATCCCCCAGATCCAGGCCACAGCCAAGGCCTTTACATTCTTCCTCTACAGTATTGCTAAAATCCGTCCATTTCTTTCAGCCTCTACTACCAAGACTGGTCCACGCACTGGTCATCTCACGACTAGACTATTGTAACCTCCTTCTGGTAGGGCTTCCTCTCTCTCACCTCCGTCCTTTAATTTCTGTCCAGCATTCAGCTGCATGCATTATTACATCCACCCACCACTCCAACCATATCGATCCTTTATTATCATCCCTTCACTGGCTCCCCTTCCCCTTCCGTATTCAGTATAAGCTCCTGTTGCTGACTTTTAAATCCCTGCATGGGCTGGCCCCTCCTTATGTATCAGACCTTCTTTCTCCTCACCTTCCCGCTTGGGCCCTCCATTCTGGTAGTCAAGGTCTGCTGTCCCAGCCTAGGATTTTTACTGCCCCATCTTGGATTCATCCCTTTTCACTTGCTGCCCCTTACTTCTGGAACCTCCTTCCCCCACGAACATGGCTCATCACTTCTTTAACCAGTTTCAAAACTGAGTTGAAGACCATCCTGTTCAGAGAAGCGTCCCCAGGCATTGCATGACTATTATTTGCTATTTGACATTTTTAATTTGTTGCCTGTTTTATTTCACCCTTTCCTGTATTGTTATGTATTATTTATATGTATTATGCTATAATTTCTTAGATTGTACACCATGGGCAGGTTTTACTCTTATCTATTTTATTGTTTGTATGTACAGCACTGTGCAGATCTACAGTGCTATAGAAATAAAGCATAATAATAATAAATAAATAATAATAATAACAACAACAACAACAACAGCAACAACAACAACAAAATGAACTTCAACAAGGAGAAACGTAAGGTAGTGGACTTAGGGCAGAAAAATGAAATGCACAGGTATAGGATGGGGGACACCTGGCTGAACAAGACTACATGTAAAAGGATCTAGGAGTCCAAGGAGACCACAAGTTGAACATGAGTCAACAGTGCAATGTGGCAGCAAAAAAGGCCAATGCAATTTTAGGTTGCATCAATAAAAGTATAGTGTCTAGATCAAGGGAAGTAATAGTGCCACTCTATTCTGCTCTGGTCAGGCTCCACCTGGAATATTGTGTCCAGTTCTGGGCACCACAATTCAAAAAGGATGTTGAGAAACTGGAGCATTTCACTATTTGGTGGCTCTCCTCTGGACTTGCTCCAACGTCTTGACATCTTTTTGAATTGTGATGTCCAGAACTGGACACAGGATGATTCCAGGTAAAGCCTGACCAAAGCAGAAGGGAGTGGTGTCTGTTGATGGAAGAACTGCAAGGAAGGGGCTGCTCTAGTTTCCTCGGGGAGGGATGCCCAGGGTCTGGGGGCAACCCAGTTCAGGGGGGGACTGAGAAGGGGGCTTCCACCGAAGACACTGTAGCCCAGGCAGGCTCCTATGGGGTCTGTTATGGTCTTTCAGGTCCAGTTCTGGACTGGCAGGCCCCAGTTCTGCCCTGCCAGGTCCCAGCTCTGCTCTCCTACCCCCAGTGTATTTGGCTCAGCCAGACCCTAGCTCTGTGGGATCTCCTCCAGTGGAGCCTGGGGA
This sequence comes from Sceloporus undulatus, assembly GCF_019175285.1. Lineage (NCBI taxonomy): Eukaryota > Metazoa > Chordata > Lepidosauria > Squamata > Phrynosomatidae > Sceloporus > Sceloporus undulatus. The sequence goes on from NC_056522.1 coordinate 91,207,195, forward strand.
TCACCAGCCCAGCCTTGCCCCAGTAGAAGTGCCTGACTCGGGAGACATAGAGCAGCAGAGCATTGAGGTTCCTTCCATTAGCCAGAGGAGATCAGGAAGAGTGTGCCTTCTGTGTTCCAAGAAGCTTGCTGAGAAATGCTCATTTAGCAATCAGCAGCTGTGATAAGGGAGCTAGATATAAGGCACCTGGCAGATGCTGAGCTCTCTTGCCAGAGAGTTCTTATTAGTGAATGCTGCTTGATCTGACTCCTGGCTTTCTAGACTCTTGACTGCCTTTGAATCCTTGACCTCGGACCAGACCCTTTGATCAACCCTCTGGCAATCTTGACCTCGGACTGTACTGGTAGTATTGTTCTCTGTAATCCTGAACTTTGGACTGGCTAGTGGCTTATTCTATTGAATGTTGTTTGGCATTGTTGAGGAACTGCTTCTTGGCAGCTCAACGTGGCTCTTATCAGCCATGTGATTGTGTGTTGGCAGCATTCCCAGACATTTTCCTCTTTTAGTCTTCTTCACACTCTCTGCATCCCTCATATCCAATAGTTTTCTTAACGAATCCTCTATTGTAGGGATTTGCAAAGACTTTGTGCATGTAGTAACCTTGCAGTTCTTAACACATACTACACCAATTTCAAGTATTTTTTTTCTATTTCTTTTTCCAAGATATGAGTCATATTCAATAGATACATCTCTGGTTTCATCTGAAAGTGCGTTCCCAATATTTCTGTGACTGCTACAAGGATTTTTTTCCAAAAGTACTTAGCTTTTTTGTAATTCCACCATATGTGGAAAGATGTTCCCTCTTTTTTTTTTTTACACTTCCAACATATTGTGCTTACATTTTTATACATTTTGGCTAAGTTCACATGTATTAAGTGCCACAAGTACAACATTTTGCAATACAATGTGCCTTTGCCTTATGTGGGGGATCTGTTCCAGAACCCCCACCCCTGCATAAGGTAAGTTCGGCATATGCTCAAGTCCCATTGAAAACAATGGGGCTTGCGTATGTGACAGCGTTCACCATTTCCTGTATGTCACATGGCTTTCAACATAAGCTGAAAACCATGTATAGCACACCCGCATATGATGCGGGTGCACTGTAATTCTCTTTTAAGTTTTGGGCTAAGGTAAATTTGTTCATACCATGGTCTTTCCCATTCTTGTGGCTCATTTCGTCATTGTCTCTTTGATTCTTTCTTGTTCTAGTTTTCTTTTTAATATTTTTTTACCTTTTTCTAAGAATTCTTTATCCAATTTGTTTCTATTTATTTCTATTCCTTCAAATTTAAAATCTCTTTTTACTCTCTCTTCTCATTGTCTATGGGGAAACCATTCTAGTTTTATTCCCTTCCTTTCTAACTCTTCTCTAGTTTTTATACTAAAGCCTAAATTATTGTCTTTTTTATTAGTCATTCATAAATTATCAATTTTGCTCCTAGATCCTTACATCTACCAAAAAAAAAAAAATCTTCTTGTGGAGAAGTCCATGCTGGTATTTTATAATAAAAACTTTTTTTACATTGTAACCAAACTTTCAAAAGTCCTCTTCTAATGTAATGGTTATTAAATGCCTTGTTTTCTCTCAGCTTGTCATAGATCATATAGGCATGTCATTCATATCTTACGTTATGGCCTTCAAATGTTAGCACTCTTTCATTTAATAAGGTTACCCAGTCTGTCAGCCAAACCAATCCACATGCATAATGTTGGATGACAGTGTTAAGGGAGTACTAAAGAAAGATATGACAATAGCAAAGATGTCAAATTAATTCTATTCACTGCAGAAACTGTAGAGCAAATATCTATATCTGAGTTGAGACTTTCAGGAGGGCCTTGAGGAGTTATGGCAAAAAAAAGAAGACCAGACTTTAATGAAAAATTAAAAACAAGGCCTAGATGGTATCACTCCAAGAGTTCCAAACAAATTCAAAGGTGAAACTGCTACCAAAACATGTAACATTTTGCTAAGATTTTCCTCTATACTAGTGGACTGCACAGTGGCCTATGAAATGGATCCAGAGGTGGACCTAAAAATTATAGATTGGTAAATTCAATATCTATATTTGGAAAATTGATGAAAAGCAGTATTATAAAACAAATCAAAGATACAGAAGGACAAATCTATGCCACCAGCTATGGAAACTTTACCTAAAAGTAATATCCATTTATATTTGTGCCTAAAGAGGACAAAGATGAGAAATAGATTCAGGCTCTTGTTTCCTCTTCGTTCTCTCAGTTTGTTTGTGTTCCTCCTGTCTTTTCTCCTTACTTCATTAAAACATAGTCTAATCCAATTTCTATTTCCAACTATGGGAAATCCAGTGAAGAAATATGATTCACTGGTTCATTGGATAGAGTAATAATTTTATTTAAGCCCATATCACTAATCTTGTGTGGCTTTTTGGCTAAGGTAACACCTTCACCCCACCAAAGCAGTAGTTCACAGGAATAGATATACTGTTTAGAAGAAAATATCTTTATAAGAAAAGGGGAAAATGCTATAAGATTTCTGAATAGCTTATGTTAAAAATGAAGCACTGATGTTTTTTCACCCACAAATGTGTGTTACAAAATTAGCGGAAGCTGTCATATGTGTTAAATAAAATGATTCTATCTCCCTATCATCAAAGTTTATTCACAGGTTATAAGACTGAAAACTGTGTTATTAGTTATTATGGGGAAGAGAGTATTCTACAAAGAGAGAGAGAAATACCATATGACTTTAAAGCTTTTCCCATTCTGACAGCGGTTCATCATACAGTTTGTAAATAACATGTCAGGTTCAGCAGCAAAGAACTATTACCCCCTTCTGTTGCTGTGAGGCCAGATTATAGAGTGAGTGACCTCTTTATACATGTGCTAATTAGGATTTATTAAGCTGTGTAAGCATTCCTCATTTGTTTTGATCATCACACAAACAAGTCCAAGCAAAACATACAAAATATGCCCATTGAGCTTCATTCTTCTGTAATCTTTTCCCCCTTTATTCTTTGTTTTGTAACAGAAATTTCAGGAAACTTAGATTTCTAGGATTGGCAGATCAATAGGATTAGCAAGAGGACCTAGTAATTGAAAATCCATAAGTTTATTTCCAGTTGTCGACAAAGGAAAACATTGAACTCAGTGGAATTCAAGTTCCAAAAGCTGAGAACCCCGAACAAGACAAAATGGCTCTTTTTATATTATTCAAGATAAAGAAGCTTCTTCAATACACCTGATTGGCTAATTACAATTTAAACATATAGAATTCTTACAATCAGAACAGAAATACATGCATACATTAAAACTGCATCATCACTCCTTACCCCTCCTGTAGGAATTCAGTGGAATTCATCCTAACCTTGCTTCTGAATGTCAACTATGTATCCTTATCTCAGTAGTTTGTTATGTCTTTCTACTGGTGCCAGCTTCCATCTAGGTCAAGATGCACTCACTATTCCTTTGCTCTAGTAACTCCAAGCCTTTATTTCAAAAACCATCTCTCTGGCTGACAAAGGTGACTCCATCATTCTATAGTTTTTATATTTCAACAAGGAATTTCCACCACATTTTCTCACAAAGCTAGAGATCTCTGTTTTCACATTCTTAGGTCCTTCCAGATAGGCTGATATGATGTATCACAGTGGCCCCCAAACTGTACTCTTTAAGGGATTTTGGACTTCAGTTCCCAGAATCTGAGACTATTGGCCAACATGGCTGAGGCTTCTTGGTGCTGAAGTCCAAAATCTCTTAAAGGGCACAGTTTGGGAACACTGAGTATCATGATAATGGAGAAGAAATCTACACCAACACGTCAGACCTACCCTGGGCTGCCATTGTCATTGACTGTGCAACACCAGTTTGAAGGTCATGGGCACACAACTAAGGCCAATCAGTGGCCATTGGGGCAAGATATTCTCAGGCGATGTCCATCTGCAGTTTTCCAATTAAGGATGTTTCCACACTGCAGAATTGAAGCAGTTTAACAACACTTTAATTACCATCACTCTATCCCTACAGAATCCCTGGGATTTGCAGTCTGGTGAAGCATTAGAGGTCTCTGACAGACCAAGCTGAATACCTCACTAAACTACAAATCCCAGGATTCCACAGGATGACACCATAGCAATTAAACTGGTGTCAGATTGCTTTAATTCTATAGTGTAGATACATCCTAAAAGAATGGATCAACCATTGCATTCCTAAACGTTCAATGTATTCACTGGAGGCCCACTAACTAGCTTTGGCAGTGTGGCCTAGTATTTCCAAACTAGTGCTGTGCCTTGAGAAAATATGGGATTCCACCATCTACAGTTGCCACAAAAAAGACATAGGCTGGCATAATGGGAAGTTACACAAGCACACACCACTAAAAATATTCTAGGATTAGTGACTACCAGTTTCCTAATTTGAGAGTTTCCTATAGATTAGCAACTTCCTCATGCTCCAAGGAGACCACTGGATTAAAAAGAGTACAGGAAGTCATCATTTCATTCCTTCCAGTGGTCTTTCTTTCATTCAAGAAAAAAAAAAAGAAGGGGCAAAATACAGTCCATTTTACTGCCCCTAGGGTCAGTGGACAAACAACAACATAGATACATTAGACTCAGGGGCTTAGTGATTAAGATGCCAACTCTGACTATTGCCAGGTTGGCAGTTCAAGACTCAAGTGCTGCACGATGGAGTGAGCTTCTGTCACTAGCCCCAGCTTCTGCCAACCTATCAGTTCGAAAGTGTGTAAAAAAAGTGGAAGTAGATAAATAGATATCACTTTGGTGGGAAGGTAACAATGTTCTGTGTGCCTTGGCATTAGTCATGCTGGCCACATCACCATGGAGTTGTCTGACAACTGGCTTTCTCAGCTTAGTAACAGAGATGAGCACCACCCCCTACAGTCGTACGCATCTTGACAATCATTTCAAAGGGGAAACTTTTACCTTTAGGGACAGTGCAGGGCAATTCTGTCAAGTTTTGATCATCCACAGGCTACTTTAAGCTTAGAGTCATTTTTAAAATTAGGAAGTAAATCCAAAATTAACTTACTCAGCCCAGGAAGAGGCAAAACATACCCAAACATACCCTTGCCTCACCCAAATTTGGATAGGGGAGCTGTGGGGGGTGGACCTTTGTAGGACCCAAGCCTCGGCAATTGTCTATACCTGAAACAGATGAACACCCCCTGGACTCAATATGTATTGCTGAGGCAATTTGTGCCCCCCCCCCCCCTTCCGATCTTTTTGGAACATCTGTGAAAGAACTTATAAAGGAGTTTCCCCAAACCTGGCCCTGATGGCTGAAGATAATGCAAACTATAAAAATAGACTTCATGGCTGCTATAGAGTGTGACGTGCCTTTCTCTCTACAGTGCACCTGTGCCATATTTGGGATCACTATACGTGGCTTCAAGCTTACACTGAAGTCGTGTGACAATAAAACGTATGGCATGCTTCCCATGGTGCATGCACTACATGCTGCTGTGAGCACATGCCCCATTGTTTTCTATGGGGCATGAGCATACGTGGAATTCCCCTTGCATAGGGGAATTCGGAATGGATCCCCACGTAAAGGAACAGCCCACTGTATTCATTTTACAGCTGTCAGAAACTTCTCCTACTAAGGAAAGGGAAGGTTACTTTAAATTTTAGTGTTGGTCTGGAATATGGTCCTTCCTCACCTACCCAACCATGTCAGTCTCCAGGGCCAATCCTGTTACAATCATTCTTGATCATGGGTGCGTTACAGACTGCCCGTTTGGGGTGGCCTGTAACCGGCCCTTTCACCGCCAGATCGGGGCCTCAGCTGCCACAATGGCAGCCTCCGAGGCCCCGATCCGCCGCTTTCCAGGCTGCAAGGAAGCTGCAAAAGGCTGCTTCCCCGTGGCCTGGAAAGGGGTGTCCTTGGGGCTTCAAGCCCCAAGCACACCCAGCGGTGGCGGGGAGGAGGAGAAAGGCTGCGCCCAGCGATGCAAAGCTGGAAGGAGCTCCAAAGCGGAGCTCCTTCTGGGGCCGCAGAAAAGGTGCCCTGGCACCCTTGCGCAGTCCCACTATGTCACAACCGCGCTGCCCCGTTTAGAGGCGGTGCGGTCGTGACGTAGTCATGGTGGCACCCGAGTGCATAGGGCGCCGCCATTTTGTACGGACTCAGTCCATACTAGGGTTAGGGGCGTCAAGAAGTGACACCCCTTCCTAACCCTAGTACGGACCCAGTCTGTACTTTTATGCCCATTTGTAACGGGCCTTAGAATCATAGAGTTGGAAGAGACCACAAGGCCGTCCAGTCCAACCCTATTTGGCCATGCAGGAACTCTCAATCAAAGCATACCCAAGAGATGGCCATCCAGCCTCTGTTGAAAGACTTCCAAGGCGGGAGATTCCACCACACTCCGAGGGAGTGTGTTCCATTGTCAAACAGCCCTTACTGTCAGGAATTTCCTGCTATTGTTGAGGTGGAATTTCTTTTCCTGTAACTTGCATCCATTATTCCTATTCTCTGGAGCAGCAGAAAACAATCTTACTCCATCCTCAATATGGCATCCCTTCAAACATTTAAACACAGCTATCATATCCCCTCTTAACTTTCCCTTCTCCAGGCTAAACATTCCCAGCTCCCTAACCCATTCCTCATAGGGCATGGTTTCCAGACCCTTCACCATTTTAGTTACCCTTCTTTGGACACGCTCCAGTTTCTCAACATCCCTTGTGAATTGATGTTATGTCTTGCTTTTCACTCCCTTTTTTTTTGCCATTTGAAGCAACTTTTATTGCCCAAAGCTACTGTTTTTCTGACAATTTGACATCTTACACTCATGACACACAAACACACACACACACAGTACCCCCACTGTTCATTCCTCTATCATTTTAACTGCCTTTCTTCTCTCGCATACCCTCATACAAAATGTACATAAGACTTTCTTATTTAATTTCCTCTCCAGACACAGAGGGGAATTATTTGAAAAATCATGATTAGGCATGATCAGAATCAATTGAGGCAGCATAATGTACACATGACACTAATAATGCTTAACATGCAGGCAGCACTTTCTGTCAGGAAAGCACTTTGCAAATATTAAGGCCTTGATTTTCAGAGTTGCTGAACATTCATGGGTGCCTTTGCTTTTGATGGTACATATTAACATAGGCCCTAAATCTCTCTAATAATAAGGAGAATGCTAAGCATTTATATACAGCATTGCAAGTGTTCACAGATCTCCTCATACATTATCTCAGTAATCAAATTCCCTAATGGTCCCCATCTAATTCAGCTAATGGTAATAACGATGCACTGGCTTTGCTGTTGAAATCAGGCATCAGAGGCACTGGAGGATTAATAGCTCTAGAAGCTCTTCACTATTTTTCCTAATTCAAGTCAGGCCGAGATCTAGTTCCTGTAGCTCACAGAATATAATAAAGGAGCATTTGTTGTTATTGTTAATTGTCTTAGGTCAACTTTGTATGAAAGACCTCCAAGTCGCTCTATTCTCAACCACCCTGCCCAGCTCCTGCAGATATATGGCTGTGGCTTCTATTACTGAGTCTATCCATCTGGAATGCAGTCTTTTTTCATTCTGCTCTCCCCTTTACCAAGCATTATAGTCTTTTCTAGTGAGTCCTTTCATCTCATGATGTTGCAAAATACGAAAGCTTCAGTTTGGTGCATTTAAGCACTCCCTAAGTGCTTTACAAAGTATAAACTAATTCCCCCCCCCCAAAAGGGTAATTTTCATGACCTATGGCAGGATGCAAGGCTGAGTGGACCCTGGAGCTCCATCTGGGATTGAACTCACAACCTTGTGGCTATAAATGGCTGCAGTACCAGCATTTAACCACTGTACCACCAGGGCTTCTGTAGAGAGAGTTCAGGCCTGATCAGTTCTAGGACCCATCCATGTACAGCACTAACAACACAAACCAGAGAAAACAGCAAGCTATAAAAATTATTCATGTCATTTGCCTGAGATAAAATGTCATGCATAATCACTGTAGGCATGAAGCCAATCTTGGATAAATTAACTGGTTTTGGATTACCGTTTCTGCAACCTCCACCCCAGCCATTGACTAGAGGATTGGCAAGAGGATTGGCAAGAGGATCTCTGAAGTTGTAGTCCCAAAGGGAACTTTTCCAAACTCTGATACAATCTCCTTTTTAAAGATATGGCCAATGGATGTGGTAGTTGCTAGACTCACTACAGTGGTTCAAGCAAATCCAGAACACATTCAGATTATATGCTATCCATCCAAATGGGTTCTAGATTAGATTAGGTTGGCCAGTTTGTTTCAGTAGTGCTTCAAAGTGACTGATATCTTAGTATACGGGGAAAAGCCCAGGAAATCACTCCCATGGGTTCAGTGTGGGATGTTTTGTGGTCTGATAGGTATGAGCTGGAGGGGAGTTGGAGTGATAGTTTTATTTCTAGTTCATGGCAAAGGTCTCAATGAAAATGACAGACCTTTAAATGTAACATCCCCCCTGCCCCTGAATTCTAAAGCTGTGTAACATAAAAATGCCTAAAACTATCTGCCTACAACTTGGCAGAATTTCTTTTTTGTGCTAGTGTATCTCATTTCTCCAAATTTTGTTGAGCTGTGTGAAGGAACCAAAAGGTTACAACCATTTAGCTTCATAATATAAGTAAGTGGGAGAAATTTTGATCTGATTTTGATACAGATCTGGACACTTGATGGGACTGGTTCACATTTGGATTTATTTATTTATTTATTTATTTCAAGTATTTATATACCACCTTTCTCCTACAATGGGATTGAAGGTGGGTATATCTGGATCCTAGTAGGGCATGACTTAAATCACCAAATCTGACCCTGAATCAGATGGGGAGGGGGCACAAGTACTGTTAATTGTGCATATCTACCAACCAACCAGCAGTACCATTTCCTGACTATGATATACACAAAAAGGAGCCTTTATATACAGAACTGTTATTATCCATGCTGTTTCTTGCCAGAATGCTGAAAGATATATGAAAGTACTGGGAAATGGAGGTGGAATTTGCCTCAAGCTATTTATTTAGCAAAGTCTATTCTTCACTGTTTTCAGTAGAATACCAATTGTCTCTTTCCCAGAGAACAATTGATGTTTTCAGTAATGTTCTCTGATACAATCACTCTCTTAAAAAGCAAATAAACCATTAGAGATAGCATTTAACAGACAAAAAATAAATAAATCTCTAAATCTCTGATTGCCACAATTCACAATCAGCTTTCTAAAACCTTAACTGCCCTCAGCTTTGCCTTGGGCCATTAGCTAGCAAACCAAGCATTACTGCAAGTAATGGCCATTTTTGCCAAATGATTATTACTTAATTGAAGTGCATTTTCTGTGTTTCTTTATGTCATGTCACAATGAGTATGCAATATTGAATTTCATCCCTGTATAAATGACATACTGAAATAAAGATGGGGTTTAGAGGATTAAACTACATGCGCTACTTAAAATATGGTACATTAATGAACAGCTTTTGATATATGCATGGTGCAATTTTTTTTTCAATTTTCTCTTCTTCAGAGCAAATCCATCAAGTAATTTAGAAGTGGAATTAATGAGAATGACTTTTCAATAAGGTATACAGTGAAGATACTGTATTAGCAAGCTGTGTTATAGATTCATTTGGGTAAGACACATTTGATTATTAGCATTCTGTTCTTCAGCAACAAACCACATGTACTGTCTGTTGCCATGGTGATAAATTAGGAAGGATTACCTGCCTACTTATCCATTTTTATTAGTGCAATCATCCTCCTTGCTTAACAGTAGCAAGTTTAAATGGCATTGATAAAAATATACCATGGCATCAGTGGAGCAATCCTAGCTGATGAACTGGGGAAGGAGACAATAACATAATATTATAAACCTCTGCCATTTGGATCATGCTAACGTGGCTTCTTAATACGATCGGGTCACAAAAATGCCAGTGTTTTTAAAGATGCCAGCAAAGGCAAATTAGACAAAAGAAAATGGTGGGAAAATAAGAACACAAGTAGAGTTCTAATGCAGAACAAAGAATAATCAAGATCCAGTTTTTCACATTTATCAGATGCCACTGGGGAAACCATGAGCATGGTGTGCTCTGTCTTTTTAGCATTTTGTTTCTATCCCATCCCTAACTCTTGATTTATTTTGGATTGTTTCATCATACAGTTTTTTTGGTGAGAGATTCTATCGAGGGGTTCACTATTACCTCCCTCTGTGGAGTATTAATGTGTGCTGTTGTCTTTGAAAGATCCTCCAGTAGTGAAACCCACTACTACTGCTGCCATCCAATAACTGTTTGACTAATCCTTACATTAACTGATATTCTAGACAGTGAGCCCCCAACCTTTGGTACTCCAAACGTTTTGGACTTCAGCTCCTGGAAATCTTGACTTCTGGCCAAGGTAACTGTATCTTCTGGGAAATAAAGTTCCAAACATCTGGAGGACCAAAGTTTGGGAATCACTGTTTTAGACTAAATAAATATGCATTACCTCTTTGCATTTTGATGAGTGAGAACATTCCACCAGCAGCCTCAGTTGCCCTCCCCCATATCCATCTGCTCAAGTCTCCTGCATTATTAGCAGCTTGTTCCAGATCATACTGTGGCAAGGAAGAAAAGGAAAAATAGTAATTAGCCAAAACATTTATAGTCGCTTTAAATGTTAAGACACCAAATGCAGTCTGATCTTGGAAACTACATAGGATCAGCCTCAGTTAGTACTTGGATGGAGACCACCAATGAAGACCAGGTACTATAGGCTACATTCCAGAGGCACTAGCAAAATGACCTCTGAGTATTCCTTGCCTAGGAAAACCCAATGAAATACATGGGGCCACTATAGATCAACAAGCCATTTGAAGGCATGTGAATGGACACGCACATACGCACAGAGAGGGAGGGAGGGAGAGAATATATTATGACACTGGGGTAAAAAGTGAACAATAGCAGAATTAAAATATTATTAAAAAATAACTTTGGTGTTTATCAGACAGGGTTTATGCAGCCCAAATCTGGGGCTCCTGCAGATTGGGCAAGTCGAAATGACGTGTTATCCAGAATGTATTTCCATACCTCATTGATTTCAATGGGAGCCCCATATGCGGGGCTTCCACGGGACTTCCGAACTGGCTCCTCATTTTGGCGCATTTTGGCCAGTTCGCTAAATAAGGGGATTGACGGGAATCGCATTGGGGCTCTGTACGATCTCACTGCAAATTAGTCTGGTGTGGAATCCCAATTTGCTTGTTCTCCTGACCACCATTGCAAAGACCCCCGGGTTGCAAATCTACCATGATGCCCTGCTGAAATTTGCCCCATTTGCTTTTGCTGGGGCTGGGGAACGATCATGGCTCCATTGGGGCTCTCTCTCTCCTTCCCCACTGCAACTTCAGCAGAGGAGCCGCCAGCAAGCGCTTTCTCCCTGCCTGCCTCTCTCTCTCACACACACAAACATATTTCAGCCACATCTATATCTACATCTATGCTCCTGTCTTTCTCATCTATTTCACATATACACACATACACACACACTCTCATACATACAGGCACACACACACACACACACACACACACAAAGGGGGGGAAGGTGCCTGATGGGAGCTCCGTTCATGCCCTGCCTTTGGCCTGAACTGAACTGACTCCTTTCCTCCTGCTGACAGGTCACTGAGGCTGAGAGAGAGCGTGACCTGTTAGTTCCAACTAAAGTAGACCCATGGAATCAATTGGGAATAAAAGGGAAATGCAGCGCAGGCATATAACACTAATAATAATAATAATAATAATAATAATAATAATAATAATAATAATATAAAGGCTCTTAAGTTCTAGGAGGTGATGTTTGCAGCACTCATTGGGCATTGGAAGTCTGCTTCCCCTTCGTTTTTTAGAGCCAGATGCCAGAATGCACAGATTCTGTCATCAGATTAAAAATCTCTGGTGTGTGTGTGTGTGTGTGTTTGTGTTGTGGTCATTTGGGTCAGTGCAGGTTATGATCTGCCCTTGGCCCCATGTTCCATCCCAAAATGCAAGCTAGTGCCATCTCTGTACCCTGTATCCCACTCCCTTGCCACCCCAGAATGCCTCATACACAGGTAAAAGTAGTAGTAGTAGTAGTAGTAGTAATAATAATTCCTCACCTCGGAATGCCAGAAAAAGATGCATTTTTTTTCTTTCCCTAGGCTCCCCCCAATTTCCTTAGAGACAATAGCAAAAACTGTATCAATTTGACAATATGCCAAATTGGACAGAGAAACATTTTTAACATTCAGATTGCAACATTCCTTCGGATTGCATTGCAGCAATTAATTCCAAAGGAAAAAAAGTTTTTTGGCAGAGTACTTTTCTTGCAAAGGGCTCCTTTAAGCAAGGAAACCATCATGAAATAGAAGGGAAAGTGAACAAGCAGCTAATCACATTCTATCTAAATATAGATCTACCCATTGCAAAAAATATGTGCATTGACAGAGAAAAATAATTTTAAAAAATTAAAAACCAAAGGGAAAGGTCCCTGCTGGAGACCAGAGCCTTGCTTTGCTGTCCTCCCCTGACCTGGACTGAATTGACCCTGTCAGTCACCCCCTTTTTGCCTCTTGTCACCCTTTTGCCTCCTTTCAGATTTCCCTTTTTTGCATTCCTCCTTTGGTGCTTTCCTCTCTTCCTCCTCCTTCTCACTCTCGGATGAAGGCGGGGGGGGGGGGGGGGGGGTGCTCTGACCTTTATCCCTCCCTGGATTTGCCCCGATCATGATAAGAGAAGGCAACTGCTACAAAGAGAAGGAGAGAACTCCCAGAATTCCATAGCATTGAGCCAGGACAGTTAAACTGGAGTTAAACTGGATTATCTCCCCAGTGTGGATGCAACCTAAGAGAAGGCAACTGAATGACAGGAGGATGGGGCTCTGACATTGAATTTGGCTGCCAAGGATGGGAAACTAGAAAGGAGGAAGAAAAAAGGGGGAGCTGTCATTCAGGTGAGGCTAACATTCGCATGAAAGTGGAGGCAGGCTCCCTTCTTGCCCCTGGAAGTGCAAAGGGTCAGCATGCATTCAGGGCCCCCACTGGGCATGCGCAAGGGTCCCAATTCAAATAGTTGGAACCCGCATGTTATGCACCAGTGTGGAACTACAATTTGCGCTCACTTCGCTTTGTCTGAATCCGCATCACGTGACTTCCTTCAATTCGATTCCCTGTCAGTTCGGAAGGGTAACGTAACAGCGACCAGGTATGAAAATACATTCTCCTTATCACGTCAATGTGAATGGCCCAATCTGCAGAAGCCCCTGCAGAAACCTCGTCTGATAAACGTCTTTGTATCTGTCCCTTATTTTATTTTCTCCTTGGCAATTACAGGCACCTCCTTCAGCAGCTCCTTCCTCCCAGGTGCTACTGCTGGTGCCACTGCCATTGCTGCTGTTGCCCCAGCCTCTGCGTAGTCAAATAGCTCTCCAGCCAGCTACCCACTATTCTTTAGGCCCTCTGGCTGAGATGCATTCCACTGTAGTGATGGCAGTGATGCCAGGCTGGCCACTTCCTCCTCAAGCTACCCACTTCTCTTTAGGTCCCCCAGCCTTAAGTGTCAGTAGGCAGAGCCATCCTTTTGGATGCCATTAATGTGGATGCTGTTAGCCTAAAATTATCTCAAACAGATTCCAAATATATTGAGCAGAGTGTTCATATATCTCAGGACCACCAACCTTCAGAAAATATGTCTATCCTGGATGTTGCTATACAATCTAGGTGTTGAACAAATATCAGGAACACTGTTATTTAAAATGAAAACTTGTACAAAAGTTCAGTTGTTCTAAAAGGAATAGTGTGTATGTTTAAAATGAATGAAGGAATTATCAGGCCTATGGGTATTATTTCTATATCTAGGACACTTTTGTATGAACCAAAAAGAAAATGGGGTGATTAGATTCCTAGAAATCAATATGGTTTTGTTAAGAATAAAATGGTTCCAGATTAGTCTAGTTGTTAGAAAAGAAAAAGCCAAGCAAACCAGATGAATAGCACATGTACCTTCTGCTTTAAATTAAATTACTTCTAAACCATCAATAACCTGTGGGATTAAAATATAATATTGGAGGGCAGAAGACTTTGCAATTTGACATTTAGCAAGGGAAAGATCAACAATGAAGCAATGTCAAGTTATACTGCATGCTCAGTCAGGAATTCTGCCTAAATGATCCTAAAAGATTGAGCCCAATGTAGATGTAACACTAGATCCTTCTCCACTCACATGTCTCAAATGAATTTATTTTCTTCCTATCTCATTTTATCATTGTCCCTCTCTCACATCCATACACAGTAATAGGGAATACAATGGCTTGTATGATTCTAACTTTAGTGTTCAATTGCGTATCTTTGCAGTTTAGGAGTTTTCTAGTTCTTTCATAGCCACCCTTCCCATTCTTAATCTTCTTCTAATTTCCTGGCTGCAATCCCCATTGTTATCAATTATATAGATATATTGATATCAAGATATATACAAATTTCTGGGGAAATTGTAATAATAATTTTGTATATAAATAATAAAGCATCTCCTAGACCCATAAATCAGTGAGGGAGTCTATGGGCTTCAGTAACAACAATGTCAACAACAACAATGAGAATCATGTGAAAATACTTGTCCATGAGGACCTGGTCATGAGGACAAAGGCAATAAGGAAGGGAAATAATCAGCAGAAGCTGAATACTTCTGTCTGTCATCACATTAGAGGTGTGGTAGTGACACCCTCACTCTGGTGGCTATGCAGATGATGATGATGATGAAAACCTTCATTTCTAATTACAGCAAAATATCCAGTCTCAGGGCTTTGAAGAAACATTTTCACTCCTTGATGGAACATGCAGAAAGATATAGCCAAAGCAGAACCAACGGCAGATATCAGAGCACATCCACAACAACTGTATGCTTAGGAAAACCTGGTGGAATCTCTCATTTAATGCACTGAAGTAACTGCATTGACTACTGTACCTTAACATCATGAGCTACTGTTCCTTGGACATGATCTCAAAAGCTCTGCGTCTAGTGCTGTAGCAATAAACAGATGTAATGGGGACATTAGCTTGGTCCCTAGACAACTTCCAGCAGGATAATGAAATACTCATGGTGGGGCATTTGCTACCAATTTTCCAAGTTTTGGAAAACACATTAAGGACACTGGAAACCAAATCTGTATCAAACAAGTTCTGTGTTCCAGTGCTGATGCTATGCTGAAACTATGAAAATGTGATTTGTACCTCCTTGGGGGACAAAAAAAAAAAATCACCTTCTGATATGTTGCCTACACTATTGTTTCAAAATGGGCTGGTTGCAGAGAAATCGGGAAGCAAAGTTTAACAAATAGGATTAGAAAAATATGAGTGCTTCAGGAGGCCATTAGAGTCAGTGTGGGTACATGTAATCCTGAACTCCTCTTTCTTCCAAACAATCATTCATTCAGATGCAACAACTCAGAATTATTTAACCCTTTCTTTTTCTGAAAGCCTTTTTGCTTGCAGCTGTTATCACTACCAGAAAAGCATGATGCACTTAATGCTCAAATAGCTCAATGAATGATATAATTTCTATTCCTGTTCCCAATTTTCATGTTCTTAACCTACCAGACATTTTATAAAGCTACAATGATAGAGAGTCCTGAAAGAAGAAGAACTCTGTTGATGAAGAAATCTTCAGATAACTGAACACTTGCAGCAAGGAAGTGTTCTCTTCCTTATCAGAATTTCCCAGATTCTCCATGTATTTTTTTTCTTTCAAACACAACAAAGGCATGCCATCCACTGCAGCATTTGAGCATTTCCACAAAACTGGTGGGAATATCAAAATTTATAAAAGACCGATTATCTGATAACATGCTTGCGAACATGGCTTTTTTAAAGACAAAACTGGATTCTAATGGAATCAAAGATATAGCTTTCAGAAGATTACTCTATCCATCTGTCTGTTTCTTAAAAAGATTTCTGAGAATTGTTTTAGTGGAGTATTGTTGATGATAGATTAATTGCTTTAGCTATTCTTAATTGACAGGTTGGGTGGGTCTGACTACTTATTTATATTTATAGAAAATTATTTTTGTTTCCTGTAGTCTTTCTGATTAATTTCTTTTTAACATCATTTCTTTTAACAAGTGAGTGGGTGTGAAATTAGGTTTTCCAAAATTCATACAGCTGTTTCTTTCTCTTTCAAGCACAAAACCAGGGATGGTCATGGGCCAGGGAGGACTTAAATCATGGATAGGATTTCAACTTTCATTCCAAAATGACCACATGGGTGTAGGCAGGTTCCCCATTGCATCAGGTGTGTCAATGGGGGTCTGCTCACTAGCAGAGATGCAGAGGGAGGGTAAGGTACACATGGGACACTTAAACAATCGAGTGTCAAACTGACTCTTTAATTTAAGTTACAGGCTGTTTACCCTGGGATCAGGCCAGATTTTGGCCTGTGTAGTCCAAATAGGATGACAAAGGCCAGGGGAAACACGGCCCTTTTGTACCCATGTATACAGCTTCTAGGTCACTAACTTTCCTGCCTTGCCCTGATCTGACCATTTTATGAAGCCAACTTGCATTCGGGTATCCTGAATTATCAGGAATCATCACTCCACACCCCAATATAATTAGATTTGATGCATGAACGTAGGAAGTGAAGCCAGCAAGCTGGAACAACAAGGCATGAGTTTTCATTGCTACTAGTGAAAGGAATCCAAAGCCTTGAAAAACCAAAAAACAAAATGGTAGCTGTAGCCATATTTTGTAGCTCTTGACCCATGAATCGGGGATATTTTTTTTTACCCACACATAGGGGCAAAACAGACCAGCTAGAAAAGCTGGCATTGGGGTGGAGTGGGGGCATGGTGACTGCACACTGCACACCCCAACTCCACCCCGATGCCTCAGTCATGCCATGCACCCAATGGCAGGGGGCATCACGGCACTCCTTTGGTGCAGTGTTTATACATGCTGTGCCAAAGAAATGCAGAAAAGCCACTGCCACGGTGGCAAGGGCAGCTTTTTGCTGGCTCTCAAAAGGAGCAGCATTTTGCCATTCTTTTTAGAGCTGGCAAAGTGCCGGATCAGGGCTTCATACTTGCAGTTGCCTCAGCCCCAATCCAGAGCGGAAAGGAACAGTGGAAAGCTGCTTCTTTGGGGCCATCTGTCGAGCCCCATAGTCTCTGGCTATCCACTTTAACACCATACACATTCATCTGAATACATGAATATGGCTAGTGACTTCCCCATGTCTACTGCGGCTTAAATTTTGTTTGAAAGAAATCTTAAAGCTAACCTCACTATTAAACATAAATGTGTTTCTTTAAAATCAGAATGATAAACTATGTTGTAATGTTGCTCAAGGATTTATTTGTGAGTATACTGAAAAGCTGTCACTCAGTAAAAGAGCAGTGGTATGCTAAGAGCAGATCATGTGGAAATATTGGTGGGAGAAATGCAAAAAATTATACTGAATGCTAAGACTTGCTGATTATTGCAGGGCAGCAAAATGCCTTGATCTTTCTGCTTACCTTAAAGGTATCTTCTGAAAAGGCTATATTTAAACTGCTTCTGACACACATCATAGTCTAATGCTGTCCTGATCCAAATCCAGAACATTTCCCATTCCAAGAAATTCTCAGAGCTGCTTAATTTAAGCTTCTTTATCTACAAAGTATGACAGATGTTTAGCTTAATAGGATATATAATGTCTTGTTTGTATGCAACAATGGCTAAGTCCAAAAATGCTGAATATCTTTCTGTGCATTCAACTCTGATAGTTTGCTGATGTCTTTATTAACAATTAGCTTAGAGACAGCACTGCTTACAGCCCAATGATAGTCAAGGCTGGCAACTTGAGTTCACAGAAACCTTTAGGCCAATCACTTACTGCACCAGCATGCCAAGGGGTACCATCCTCTCCTCTGATCCCATGTTCTCAAGAATAGAAGACTATGGTATCTAATGGCAAAACATTAGATTCTGAAGAGGATAAGCATTTTAAATAAGAATATAACTATTTGTTTCTCTTTTGAACTTGATTTTTTTAGTGGAGCTGTGTAGCATACATAGAAAATTGAAGTTTCTTCAACAGTTTAATGTGAATTAACAAATATGTTTTATAGCTCTTAAGACAAACCACTTTTGTCAAGATTCATACATTTCAACTGAATGTTGCACTGACATCACTCTTTAACTATTAGATGGTAATCACCTGCATCAGGTCCCAAAATGGCACCTAAAAGTAAAAAGAGAGAACTCAAACACAGTGCACTCAACTGTTGAAACTTTGGCCTGTTACAGACTGCCAACATAAGCTTCTTCGGGTCTCTTTGGAGGTATGCTATTTAAATGATGCATGGGTCCTAAGAGTCCGGAGGTCGCGCCAAAGCCACACTTCATTCCTAAGCACTGGAGTGCAGCTTTGGTGCAGCTTCCGGATTCTTAGGATGCATGCATCATTTAAACAGCATACCTCCAAAGAGACCTGAAGCAGCTTTATTTGGGCAGTCTGTAACAGGCCTATGTGTCCATAGTTATCCTTTTTAACAGTGGAATGCAAAGGTGGAATAAAATGTTTTTCTCTTAAGTTTTTTGCTCACTTGATTATTGAACTGTATCCAGCCTCTTCATTCTCTAATCAACTGCTATTTCAGCCTAGGAATGTGGATCTTAAAAGAAAGTTTAGTTTTATTTTGTAGCAGCCACCTTCATTTGGTTTGATCTTTTTATCTACATTTAGTTTAGTTTCATTTTAGATCTTGTGCTCATCTTCATTTTCATTGTCATATGGATTTCAATAGAAATCAAGTCTGTGTTCTACTATCTATAAGTCTGATGTTTTCCTTTTAAATTGCATGACATTCATAAGTCTTTAACCCTCTCCCAGTGAATCACACCTCTAAATGACAGGCTGATTGGATAAAGATTGCTCATTTTAAGCACAGTTTTAAAAAGAGGAGACTTCCTATGAGTTTTCCAGTACCATCCTCTAGCTTACAATTCTCACATTTTACATTTAAATGGTACAACATTTTCACACTTGCTACTAAACATCAAAGGAGGATATCTGCCAAGTTGCAGACAGATTGGACAAATAGTCTCAACTATACAGACAATTTAAAAAAGGGTACAACAGAATAACTTCTGCTTCAGTAGAAATGCAAGTGTAACCAGTGAGAGACTGGTTGATCAGAGAACTCTGGGGAAAATATGTCTCTCCTACTGATTGGGGTAACTTAGAAAAAAGTGGAAGAAGTGACTCTAATGCAAAGATGGGCAAGGATGGTCTTCCAGATATTATTGGACTGCAAGTCCCATCAAGTGTAGCAGCATAGGCAATGGAAGACTGAAAATTACAGTTAAATGACAACTTTGACCACCCCACCCCTATTAGATTGCTGGTGACTTCTCTAAGGTCTTTGAATTAAGACAGTTGGTATGTTTTATCAGTTTCACAGATGTCGTAGGGGCTATGCACACCAGCCATTAAGGCCAGCTTGGAGCATGGCAGCCACATGCCACATGCTCCAACTCCACTCTCAGGGTGGCATGATGCTGTGTGCTGCTCCACACAGCGTGTGGCAACACAGCACTCCTCTGGCACTGTGTCCACATGATGTAGCATCAAAAGAGTGCCTTAAAGCTGCAGCGCTGTGGCTGTTGCACCTTTTCCAGGGAGCAAAAAGGAGCCGCTTTTTGCTGTTCCTTTTTGCACCATGGAGAGAAGAGATCAGGTGTTTACTTAACTAGTTTTCTTGCTAGTGAACAATTGATTAAATGGCTCTGCTCTAATTTGGACTAACAAATAGAATTCTGGCCTGTGCAAAATGAGTTAAGTACCAGAAAAGTCTGCTATGATTTCTGGATATATTTGTACCAGTTTTGGGGAACAGATGATGCAGTAAAATGAGGGAGGACACATGGTGAATGACAAAATTGGAATGATTTATCCACATCATTTTGATGGAGCTTATATAAAATCTCATCCCATTAACATCCATTGCCCAGCTAATTAATATAAATAATTGACAGCTTTCATTAGACACTGAAAAGTGAAAACAAGAAGAAAAATGTTATGGTAAAGTTTAAGAATGAAAAAGAATCTGGATTTCAGTGTTGAGAAAAGCAGGAGTTTGCACCTCTTAAGTCTCATTGCAACAAGAGGCATACATCACCATAACAATTTGTACATGTGAATGCTTTAACTGTATTATATTTATTTTAATTTGCAAGCTGCCTTCAGTATTGGTCTGGGGGAAAAGGCAGGATACACATAATATTAACAATAATTTGCAAGGCTAAAAGGCAGTTTTGGGGAAATAAAACACACACAAAGTAGCACTTCTAAGATATGAACAGCTAAAAATAGGTGCAGTTGAAAAATACTCACAAATAGACTTTTATCAATGTAGAAAATGTGCACATTAGGAAAAATGTATTTTAAAAACTCACAAATTTCCATGAAGGAAAATGTCAAAATCAGATGCAAAAGGAATGAGGAGTCAAAATGGAGGCAGAAGGCTGAAGACAGAAAACTGCAATAAAATTAAAATGGAGGAGTTTCACATCCCTGGTAAAATCACCTGTGGAAACTGAATTCAAGACTGGAAAAACTAATAGTTCCAAGAACAAATAGCTATCATCTTAACACTCCTTCATACAATAATATGTGAGTGATCATTGCACTGATTCAGTGCATCAATCTGCCAATGGTAGAATCATAGAGTTGGAAGGGACCACCTGTACAATATAGTCCCAAGACCTGCCATACTAGAATACATTGCTAAAGTGCTCTTGAGAGATGGTCATCCTACCTCTGTTTAAAAACCTCCAAAGAAGGGCCTTTTACAGATAACTGTTAATGTATGCTGTTGAGATCCTGGAATCCTTGTGTTTTTTGTTTGTTTGTTTTTTGTTTTTTCCAGAAGCGGCTTTTTATGTTCATCATTTTTAGGCAGGACTGGGGGAAATCTAGGTGCCACTGTCTTAATAATAATAATAATAATAATAATAATAATAATAATAATAGATTTTATTTTTATCCCGCTTTTCCGCAATGATCAAAGCGCCTTACAGATTAAAATTCAACATAAAAATACATACATATCAATAAAAACAATGTAAAAATATCATATTAAAAACTATTACACAGCCAGCTTGGTTGAATTGATCCAAAAACATTGCGAAAATCATTACACAATAGGGGGAGAGGGCATAATATCAGATCTCATGGGGGGGAAAGCTTGATGAAAGAAAAAGGTCTTAAGGTTCTTTCTGAAAAGATCCAGGGAGGTGGTGGAACGGAGCTCGTTGGGAAGGTTGTTCCACATTTTTGGGGCCGAGATGGAAAAGGCCCTTTGCGAGGTCGCCGCATATTGCGCAGTTGGGACCTTCAACAGATTCTTCCTGGCTGACCTGAGTGTGCGGGGCAGATTATATGGGGAGAGGCGGTCCTCCAAGTACCCTGGGCCCAAACCATTTAGGGCTTTATAGGTAATTACCAACACCTTGTATTGGGCCCGGAAGCGAATAGGCAGTCAATGGAAATCTTTTAGGATAGGTGTTATATGGTCTGCCCTGGAACATCCAGCGACCAATCTCGCAGCCATGTTCTGCACTAATTGAAGCTTCTGGGTTTAGTACAAGGGTTGCCCCATGTAGAGCGCATTACATAAATCCAATTGAGAGGTTACCAGAGCGTGTACTACAGTTTCAAGGTCCCCCCGGTCCAGGCAGGGTCGCAGCTGGCGTATCAGCTGAAGCTGATAACAAGCACTTCTGACCGTCACATCCACCTGAGATGTCAGTTGGAGCAACGAGTCCAGAAGCACTCCCAAGCTGTGAACTGAATCCTTCAGGGGGAGCATGATCCCATTCAGGACAGGTGGACAAATTTCACTACCCAGGCCTGGGGAACCTATCACCAGTACTTCCGTTTTCTCTGGATTCAGGCTGAGTTTGTTTTCCCTCATCCAGCCCATTACTGACTCCAAGCAGGCATTTAGAGGAGAGATGCCATCCCTAGTCACTGCATCAGTCAGGGGCACAGAGAAGCAGATCTGGGTGTCATCAGCGTACTGATAACACCGTGCCCCGTTTCTCCGGATGATCTCTCCCAGCGTTTTCATGTAAATGTTAAATAGCATGGGGGACAAAATAGCTCCTTGAGGGACACCAGAGGGGCACCAGATGTAAGTTCCCTCTTATCGGAGCAGACGTCCCCCAGCTTCTGGAATTTACCCGAGAGGTAGGAACGGAACCACTGGAGCGCAATGCCCCCGATACCTAACTCCCTCAGGCATTCCAGAAGGATACCATGGTCAATGGTATCGAAAGCCGCTGAGATGTCCAAAAGCACTAACAGGGACAGGCTTCCCCTGTCCATGCCCAGACGGAGATCATCGACTAAGGCGACCATGGCAGTCTCAACTCCATAGCCCGCCCGGAAGCCAGTTTGAAATGGGTCAAAAAAATCTGTTTCATCCAAGATCGCTTGGAGTTGGAAGGCAACCGCTCTCTCGATCACCTTTCCCAAAAAAGGCAGCAGCAACACAGGCCAATAGTTGTTATGTATCAGAGGGTCTAAGGAGGGCTTTTTAAGCAGAGGTTTAACAACTGCTAATTTCAGGCTAGATGGAAACCGCCCCTCGCTAAAAGAGGTATTAATTATGCGGTGCAACATAGATGTTACCGCAGTTCCCCCCTGAGCTGCCAGCCATGAGGGGCAGGGATCGAAAGAGCATGTAGTCTTCCTAACGCTTCCAAGAATCTTGTACACTTCCTCGGTACTCACAAACTCAAAGTGATCCAGTTTAACAGAGTCCACGGAAGCTCTGGACACCTCTCTTACAGGTTCTGAAAAAATACTGGTGTTGAGATCAGCCCTTATCCGAGAGATTTTATCCGCGAAGAAGTTGTTAAATTTGTCGCAGCAGGCTTTAGATGGCTCTAAAATGGGGTTCAGGGAGGGAGTCAGTTGTGTTAGCTCCCTCACTACCCTGAACAGCTCTGCCAGATGCGACTACGTGGACGCAATACATGCAGCATAAAACAAGTGTTTAGCTGCACTTATTGCCACTCTGTAAGCCTTCAAAAGAGACTCAAGGAGTGCCTTGTTGGCTAAGTGCTGATGTCTTCACCAGTTGCGCTCTAGTCGTTGCACGGCCCGCTTCCTTTCCCTGAGATCTTCCATATACCAGGGTTGCTTGTTGGAAGCAGGCCGGAAAGGACGTTTGGGAGCGATACTGTGTATAGCCCTGGAGAGATCTTTATCCCAGATGTTAGTCAGGGCATCAACAGAATCGCCGTCAGTTCCAACCATATACCCCTCTAGGGCTTCTTGGAACCTTTTGGGTTCCATCAGCCTTCAAGGGTGGACCATCCTAGTAGGTCCTCCACCCCTGGGAGGGATATGGATAGAAGCCTTGAGTCGAGCCTCAACCAGGAAATGGTCCGTCCATGATAGGGCAGAGATATTGCATATCTTCTGCCCACAGAGTGTCCATGTCCGTACTAAAGACGACATCGAGTGTGTTACCAGCGCAAATGCGTGGGCCCTGAGACCAATTGGGACAGGCTCATGGCAGTCAAGGTAGCCATGAACTCCCGAGCCGCACCTGTTGGACCTTGGCTGGCCTCGAAAGTCCATTTTCCGGACATGGTTCCTGGTTAAGGGAAGGATGTTCTTATAGACCAAGGCAACACCCCCCCCCCACCTAACCTGATCTGATCCATTTGTAATGATTTTTTCACTTTCTCATGACTTCTTCCATCTTTTTTTTTAACACAGAAAATCCACTAAGTAAGAAAGGATGGAATAGCCGCACAATATCCAAGATCTGTTGTTGTTGTTGTTGTTGTTGTGTGCCTCCAAGTGATTTCAAACTTATGGTGACCCGGCCTAAGGTAAACCTATCATAGGGTTTTCTTGGCAAGATTTATTCAGAGAAGCTTTGCCTTTTCCCTCCTTTGAGGCTGAGAGAATGTGACTTGCCCAAGGTCATCCAGTGAGTTTCATGGCCAAGCCTGGAACTGTACCCTGGTCCAGGGTCATAGTGCAACACTCAAGCCACTACACTAAACTGGTTCTCACACCATGTTGGTTCTTTTACTAGATTATCGCACTGCATTCTTATAGTGCCACTATTCCACTTTTACTGCTCTGTCTACATCCTGTTGCATTCTGGGATTTGCAGTTAAAGGAGAGGCATTTAGAATTCTCAACCAGTGACATTTTAGGCCTCACTGAACTGCAAACCCCAAAATGCAACAGGAGGCAGCCAGAGCAGTAAAAGTGGAATAGCAACACTATAAGAGTGTAGTGCAGTAATGTAGTTAGTGTCTCTCAGATCTTAGCATAGGTTTAATGCGCACCAGTGTACTAGACTGGACAGATGCACAACCACTCGTGCAAAATGCAACACAATTTTCCATTTATTCATTGAACAACAATCCATTATCATCCCATCTGCCCAGTCAAATGAGAGAGTTTATCCTAAAGCCAAAAGATAGCCCTAAATATAGTAGACCTATTAAATCAGCCCATACCTATGTTGGTTGCCATCATCTTTCCTCAACAAAAGCAGTGATACGCTATACTGTACTTCAGAATTTGGGCATAATGGATCTACTCTGACATGCTGAGAGAGAGAGAGAGAGACATGCCAGTACCAGGGATGTGGCATCAGAGGGCCATTGAATCCTGAAACTTATGTTGAATTATAATTGGCAAGAGCACAGAGGACTGATTTCAACCAAGTTGGGGCAATATTGTTTTGAAGGTATCCTGTCGCATTACTGAGCAGCACTGTCTGTGTTGGCCTTCTGCCAAATTACTATTCATATTATTTTCATTTTAGTCATAATTCCTGTCATTTTTACTGACCTATTTTTTATTAGCATATCATTAGGTTATACCAATAATGACTCATCTCACTTTTGACATCCCTGCCACTCTGACCCAAAAGGCTGTTTGTGCTTATAGAATGCTGGGCTGTGTGAAAGACTACACTTATGTGGCTCCTGAGAAAGCACAATGGTTTGCACAACATTTGCATGAGCATTATACTTTGTTGTTGTTGTCTGTGCTTTCAAGTCATTTCCAATTTATGGCAACACAAAGGTAAACCTATCACAGGATTTCCTTGGCAATATTTGTTTTTTTTTGGGGGGGGGGCTGCCCTCTTAATGTGAGACCTGACTTGGCCAGGGGCACCTAGTGGTTTTCCATGGCTGAGCAGGGATTCAGTGTCCTAGTGACTAGTCCAGCACTCCCAATTCCCAGTTCAACACTGAAACCACTACACTACACTGGTTCATAGTATCATGTACCCAATTGTAGTTACAATACCACCATTGCAAAACATCCCAGTACGATCCTGGCCAATATATTTGGTTGCAATGAAAGAGCTCTTTGCCTAGGAACTCCCATCATGATAAGATGACACAACAAGTGAATGTCGTTTCCCTACTCAAACAGACAAGCTTTCCTGTACAGTGACATATTGTTTTTTTTTTACATTTGCATATTAATGTTGGAACTTATGCAGTTAACAACACAGATGGCCAACCAATTAGAACAGAAAATGGCTATTGGTGTATCAAAGGACTGATGGTAATGCTAAAATCCCCAGAAGAAGAAGTGTATCCTTAATGAGCTACTACCAATTTCTTTTTTTTACCTTCACCATACTAGCAACGATGAAAGAACCTTTACTTTTTACTTTATTCCACATGTATGTTGAAGTTTGCCACTTCATCTACCATTCTATTTGAAAGCCAATGTGGTGTAGTAGTTAGAACATTGAACTGGGATTTGAAAGATGGAGGTTTAGGTCATAAAACTACCTAGGTGGCCGTGGAGCAATCACTCTCATCCTGGCCTTCTTCAGAGGATTGTTCTGAAAAGAAAGTGGAGAGGAGAGCCATGTCCACTGTCTGAAATTCATGGATGGGGCAGAATTGTAACCAATAACAACTTGTCTAATGGTTGCTTAGGAACAATTTATTTTTTATTCAGAAATGAATACATTACAGTAAATTGAAGCAAATGTGCCTGGTTCTCACCTGCATTTGCAACGCTTTGTATATAACATGCCTTCCTGGATAGTCCAAGGAATCAATGAATAAGGGGTGTGAATGTTTTGAGTTGATTCTGTATTATTATTTTTTTCTGTTTTGTGTTTTCCTGGCCTTTTTGGTTCCTATGAGTTTCTTTAAAAAAAAAAAAATCTCTGTGAGAAGATTAATGCATAAATCCTGTTAACAATAATGAGATTTACTCATACAACTCCCTACACACCTCTTTAGAAATTTAGCCCTTAAGCTTAGAAAGCATTTGGGGGATAATTATATTTTTCCTATTCATTGCCTGTTTACAGATTAAATGTACTGTGCTGTAACTATACAAAGGAGTTTCTCTTGGTAATGTTATTTTTCCCCTCCTGTTCATTTCATAGAATAGAATTATTACACCTAGAACTATCTGTGCTACATGAGGATATGGATTATTTTCTTTGCAGTCTCAGGATAACAGCAACTACATCTTACTCATCATATTGGTTCATTAAAGAAAAAACCCATAGCAATAAACTAGACTAAATGAACAAGAGAATGAGTGTAAATTTTATCACTAGCTATCAGTTATCAACCCAGCTGAAGTTCAACATGTTCACTGTGACAAGGTCACATCTAGGCTGAGCTTTACTGTTCATTACCAAGGCTATGCTATCCTTTTATAAATTAGCCCCAAATGTAGTTCTGCCTTTCACAGGCATACTTTATAAAGACAGAGGTAGACTGGCTGTTGTGATAAGTAAAAAACAAGAGAACTAGAAATCATTGTCATCTGTGTTACCAACCTCCCCCCCTCCACCTCCGGCAGTTCTGGGAATAAAGAGACAGCACACAATGTTAAGGTTCATCACAACTTGATTCACTTTTACAATGAGAATTGCAGTGATAACTAATCTCCCTATTCTAACCTGAATTCCCAAGGCAGATATCTAATTGATACAGGAAGCTGAATGTTGGATTAATGCCTAACATAGCTCCAACATGTAGAGTGACTTTTATAGCAGTCCTAAACATTTACAGCAGGAATGGAGAACTTGTGCTTTTCCAGATATTTTTCAACTGTAACTTTCATTTTGCTTTAGCCCAGTGGTTCTTAACTCTTTCTTTACTAGGAACTACCTTTAAATATATTTTCTTGCTGTAAAACCCCAAGATGTAACACAGAATTTAAAACAAAGATACTACTACTAATGATAATGATAATAATGAATCCACCCTCCACCATTTCCCGGAGGAGGAAGCGGAAGAGATAAGAGGAGAAACAACAAAGATTATGTGCAAAGCAAAACCACCTGCCAGCAACATAACCAAAAAAGAAAGAAAAGCCACCAAGGACCTCAATTCAGACCCAGAAATCATCATTCTCCCAGCAGACAAAAGGCAATACCCCAGCAATAATGGAAACAGAACAATATAAGCAAAAAAATCCTGGATCCTGCAATATACAAAAAACCTGAAACAGGACCCAATCATCAAAAACACCAGGAAAATGAACACCCTGATCAAAAGCTCCTCAATTCAACCAACCATATGCCAAAATTTGTGCAAATCTGAGACTCTCTCACCAAGATTGTATGGACTTCCCAAGTTCCACAAGGATTCCATTCCACTCCAACCCATAGTGAGCGCCATTGGATCCTCCATATATGATGTGGCCAAGTTTCTGGCCACACAATTACAAACCCATATAGGGCAAACCTCCCACTACATCAAGGACTCAGTGCACTTCATAGAAAAAAATTAACAACTTTGAACTCAAACCCAGAGACATACTAATCAGCTTCAATGTGGTCTCCTTGTTCACCAAAGTCCCCAGATCCCAGAAGATCCATGGACCACAGGTTAAGAACCACAGCTCTAGCCAGTAGAGCATTGTCGGTATAATGGGTAATCACTTAAATTGGAGTCCAACGATATTTGGGAGACAATCTCCTATTTAGTCAGATGACTTTTAAGTGAACTTCTGATGACTGGTCACAGACCTGAGGGACTGTCGAAAGAACCCCTGTAATTTTATGGTTATAAATATTGGTGCTTCCCCACCCCCTGCTGTGTGATTTTCCTCTTGAAGATCACAGATAAAGGTTTGTAAAGTCTAAAGCAGTAAGCCAATTTTCTGCAAGGCTCCGTTGTACTTTCCTACACTCCCTAGTCTTGGATACTGATCTAGAAAAAATACCTTTTTATCAAGTGATGCACTTGGGTACCTACCAAATCTATTAATCTTATGTCACCATTTGACTTTCCAGAGAACACTAGTGACAAATTTTTTCATACGAAGCATCCATTCCTAATCAGTACAATCAGAGGTTGGACACTTACTTTTAAGAAGAAAGGATACGGTGACATACTACAGCTATCCATAAATGCTTCATGCTGTGCAGGAAGTCACACTATGCACTTACAGATAATACAATACATTTTAAAAACAAAACAAAAGAGGCATTTTTGCATGAAAAAATGGCCACCATTCTAACAAAGGTACCTGCACTGTAGTCATGTTATTCTGCATAGCAAAAACATCCAAAGATCTACCTGTTGTTATGTGCTTTCATGTTGACTTTACATATGTTGTTCTTATCCTGGGGTTTTCCTGGCAAGAGTTATTCAGAGGAGATTTGCCTTTTTTTTCTTTTAAGGCTTAGAAAGTGAGACTTGCCCAGGGTCAACCAGCAGGATTCCATGGCTGAACAGTGAATCAAAGCCTAAAATTATTTCCCAGCAATCAATCCACTAAACATATTGTTTCTCAAAGCTGCAGTAAAGATACCTAAAAGCACATGCCAAGAAGAACATGCTGATGCTTAAGGTGCTACAAAATGCTTTGTCACAAAGATCCACTGTGCAAATAATCTGACATAGCACTTAAAACAGAATAATAAAATAAAATGCTCTTGTCTCCATGTTGTTTTACTCCAATGAGGCAATTGCAGATTCCCAATTATATGACATGATTTTCAGCTTATAATGAATATGAAACAGTGAAAAACTAACTCTCACTTGGTCCAGTTGATAATCAAAATGGAGACAAAGGCACAGGACAGACCGCCAAAAAAGGCGGCCTGCCGGCACCTGTTTTTCCACCGGAGGGAAGTCACAGCAGCCAAAATCGGGTTCTTCTCAAGCTGCAGCGGTGGGGTAACAGGTGTGCCACTGGCACACCCATTACATAAGCACCGCACAACACTGTGTGGACGCCACACAGAATTTACGTAGCAATGGCGGTACCCATGTATACAGGGCATCACCATTGTTACGCCCTCGTCACATTCTAGGGTTGAGGGGTGTGTGGGCGTGCCGCCCTGAGGCAACCCTAGCACGTGATGAGGGTGTCACTAATGGTCCGTCTGTTCCGGGCCTATAGTTAAAAAAAAAAACAGAAAAAGACTAGGACTTGGAATGACAGCTATGAATAAACTAGATAAGATTCTCAAGTGCAAAGACATATGGTTGAATACCACAGTGAGCATCATCCACGCTATTCTGTTTCTAATTTGTACGTATGATTGTGAAAGCTGGATAGTGCAAACTGACAGGAAAAGAATCAATACATTTGAAATGTGGTGCTGGAGGAGAGTTCTATAATGGATTGCCAAAGTGATCAATAATTGTGTCCTAGAGCAAATCAAGCCTGACTTCTCCCTAGACCCCAAAACGACCAAACTGAGGCTATCATACAGTCAGCCCTTCTTATACACGGATTTTTTTATACACGAATTCAAGCATCCACAGTTTGAAAATGTTCAAAAAAAGTATAAATTTCAAATATCAAACCTTGATTTTCCATTTTTTATAAGGGACACCATTTTGCTATGTCATTATATTTAATGGGACTTGAGCATCTACGGATTTTGTTATCCACGGGGGATCTTGGAACCAACCCCAGCATATAACAAGGGTTCACTGTACTTTGGGCATATTATGAGACAACATGACTCATTGGAAAAGATTATAATGCTCGGTAAAATAGGAGGCAGTAGGAAAACAGGAAGGTCTCATTAGAGCTGGATAGACTCAGGCCTCGAGCAGATAGGGGAAACAGAGCAGACGGGGGGAAAGCTGTGGAACTGCAGTGACTTTGGTGGCTGCAGGTATCCAGCCCTCATCCAACTGTCACCTTAGTCCTGAAACAGGCCAGCAGAAGGAGCAGATCTTGTGTGCTTCCTTTTGGCCCAGTTCTTCTGCGAAGAAGCGGCCTTGGTGTGGCTTCAAGCCATATTCGGGGATGTGCCATCTAAATACTATGCCCCAAACGTGGCCGGAAACCACATCATTTGGCCCGTCTGTATTGGGCCTTAGTCAAAGAAGCCACGGCCCTGGGTCTGTAGGACCTGAGCTGGGCTATCAATGATATGGTGTCTTGGAGGTCTCCCATTAATAGGGTTACCATAATATATTATAATGTTTATTGAAGTTTAAGACAGTTACAATAAAAGGGGATAGTGGGAAGGAGGGGGGAAGGGGAGGAAAGGCATGTATATCAAATTAAACTTGTCTCTTTGTACATCAACATTGATCTGCTGTATATCATATACATAATGTAAAACTGATTTGATGGCAATTAACAACAAATAATAAATTGACAAGTATTTCATATTTCTTGGATTGAAAATGCTAGTATTGTTAATATTTTAAGTCTGTCTGTCTGTCTGTCTGTCTCTTGATTTAACATTTTGGATTTGGATGGATTTCACAGACAGACTGATAACAGCTAAAATCTGACATTGCTGAAGGACTATTTTATTATTCCAAAGACATCCATACACTGGTCTGATTTCCAAGGTATCTTCTGATGCTTAAAAACATAAGGTTTTCAGGAAGTCAATTTGGATACCTTCTAATGGAAGGCAACAACAACAACAACAACAACAACAACAAAATATCCAATGAGTCTGAATAAGATGAATAAGAAGGATGGCTGTGGAAACACCTTTTTGTATGTATTCAGTGTATATTCAGTGTTATGTACTGTAATACATCACAGCAGTTCACCAATGTCTCTCTAGGTTGGAGTTCTTATGTGAACTTTGTTAGACTGCAAGACAGAATTGTTTTCAATGTAGTCCTCAGGGACTCCTTCAAGAAAGGAAAAATAATGATTCTGAAGGTTCATTTCAGTGCTATGTAACAGAGATCTTAAGGGTTTTTCCAGCAATATTGTATCTCACAGATGTTTTCATTTTCCCCTAGAAACAAAAGCATTAAATTGGTTCAGCAAATGTGTATGTGTGTGCATGCACACACACATGCATGCCTGCATGCAGTGTGAGCTTGCTGCTTCTTCCAACTGAGAGATCAGAGTTCAATTCCAGTTTAGTCAGACCTTCAGCAAGCTTGCCTTCAGCCATTTTTGGCCTTCAGCAAGTCTCAGCTCTCTATTTATAATAAAAAAAAGTGGGGGAGATATAAGAGCTATCTCAGGGTGCTCCCAAGTTCATTCTTGTTCTCCTGGTCAAATTTTAATTGAATTATTATGAACAAAGTACATACAATACA
>NC_056522.1:91238737-91357719 GCF_019175285.1 Sceloporus undulatus
ATTATTATTATTATTATTATTATTATTATTATTATTATTATTATTATTATTTGTTTCCCACCTCTCCCTGTATTGAATGGAGGCAGGTAACAACAAACAAAGAAACAATAAAAGCACTACACAGCAAGCCACAAGTAAAAACACAGCAAAACATATCAAATTATAATTTCCTATCTCCCTCCCACCCTAGAATAGTATTAAAACAACAATTCCCAGTAAAATGCTCCCAATAAAATAGTAAATAAAATCAATCATGATCACAGTCCTGTGGGAACAGCTATGCAACTGGAGAGTAAAAATTCTGAGGAGGTCAGTTAGGGAATGCCTGCCAGAAGAGATCCATTTTTATTCCCTCCTTAAAGGCCTCTAAAGATGTTATATGGTGGATCTCCTCTGACAGGTCATTCCAGATTTTTGGAGCGGCAATAGCAAACGTCCTCTGAGAAGTCATTACCAGTCTGGTTTTCTTAAACTGCAAGAGATTCTTCCTAGAGGACCTGAGAGTGCAGGAAGGACTGTATGGGAGGAGGCGTTCCCTCAGGTATGCTGAACCCAAGCCATGCAGGGCTTTATACTGTGCCCGGAAACTAATAGGCAGCCAGTGTAGGGATTTTAAGATAGGTGTAATAGGATCAAATTTAGAATTCCCTGTAACCAATCTGGCTGTTTGGTGTGAATTTTTTATTTTATATATACAAGACATGCAATATATGAATGTTCTGGTCCATATCCAATGCTATCCTTGAGAGTGTTTCCTATCTTATGTAACACCTTTACTGCTTTATTCAAATTTTATTTTGAATATGGAAGCACTTCAGTTTCTTCAACAAAATTCACTGCTGGCTCCTTAGTGAAGAATAGCAGAGATATTCAAGACATTTTAGTATGTTTCATAACCATTTGTTTTCATGAATCCCATTTTTTTTGGGGGGGGGATGGAGATATATAAATCTCATGCATGGATGAATAAATGGATGTATGAATATTAATAGACAAATTTATTTATTGTTCCATTATTTTTTCATTGAATAGATTTTGGTACTGTTGGCTTTCTCCCCCCCCCCCCCCCCCCCTCTTTTTCCCCTTATTTTAACTCCCTTTTGCATATAGAGACAGAGATGATTATAGCCAAAATGCCCAGGACACTGCTACAACCTAAAAATACATTCCAAAAATAATGTAAGAGTCTAGACAGCACCATTCAAGGGGTAACAACATTTAGGGTGTGGGGAAAATGGTGATTGCCAGGAAAAGCCACCAAACCAGCATCTCTGCCATCACTAACATCAGAACTGATCCCTTCTATCCACACAGGATCATAGAGTTGGAAGAATTCCTGAAGATCATCTAATCCAGCCCCATGTCAGTGTAGGAAGGCCATCGCTAAAGCATCCCTGACAAATATGCCTCCATATACTCTTTAAAAACTTCCAGTAAAGGAGAGTCTACCACCTATCTTCACATCAGGAAGATTGCAAAAATCTCTTTTAATATAATTTTAGTCTGGATACACAGAAAACAAGCTTGCTCCTTCATCCATGTGATAGTCCTTCCAGTATACATTCTTTGTTTTTAGCCTTAAATCTTTAATTTTATTTAATATACAAAACACAAACAAACATAAACAAACATACAAATCACGACAAGTTTTTAGCACAATGCATAATACATTGGGTAACTCTTTCCTTCATTACATTAAAACATACCATCTTTCATATATTATCTTCCTAACATTACTTCCTTCTCTTTCTTCTCTTCTTTCTTTCTCTCCCTCTTTATCTCTCCAAGTCTTGACTTTATCTTCCGTCATCTTTAATGTCTCTTCCCAATTTTTCCTTCTATCATCTACTATCCTTCTCCAGCATACTAAAACTTTCTTTCTTCTACTCATTCAAACAACTTTAAAAAACAAAACTACACTAACTAAACATAAATTATACATCTTACTTCTATCTACACATCCTACACATGACTAAAACAATCCTTCCTATCTTGTACATGAAAATAATCTTGAATGGTGCAAATGAGTAACAAAAGGGAAACAGAAATGAAAAATGAACGGAAGCCGCAACTGAGACATTTCTAGCTCTCTGTATCCATTCCATTTATCATGAAATGAATTATCTAACATGGTTGTTCACCTAACATGGTTGTTTCATTACACATGTGCATATTGTTACTTTTGAATAAAATTATGCTGAAACATGTTGAACTGCTCTTCTTTCTTGTTCCACAGTAACTCATCCCTATCTTCCATGTTATTTCTAATAATAAATAATAAAATCTTTAATTCTATACCATTTTTCCAATAAGATCAAAGCGGTTCACAAATTCGAGCCTCTGTTACCAAAGTTTCTGTTAAAGTAGTGATGTTCAGGAACACATCTATTTTATTAACTGAAGTATAGCTCTAGCTCTTATCTATCTATCTATCTATCTATCTATCTATCTATCTATCTATCTATCATCACATCTAATATGTATTTAAAAATCTGTCTTCCCCTTGAATCACTTTAGGGGAAGAGGACTTTAATAATTTTTATTTGATCCATCTGTGATGCTCTCTTCATCACAAGAACTATCACATATTCAGGCTTCATTTCCTTTGTGAAATAAACAGAGATTGCTGAACCAATCATTTCCTTTTTATTACATCTCAAAGCATGTTTTCAGCCACCAGTATTAATTAACATTGTGTGTTCCATGCTTTGAAAAAGAAGAATAATCATTCATTCATTTGTTGAGGGCCATTTGAACTTATCAGCCACATCAGTTTTAGATTATCACATGAAGAAAAAGGACAGGAAAGAAGCTGGATGCTCTCATCCTTATTGTGCAACGGAGAGATGACTACCACATGACATCCCATGACATCACGCTCATCCCATCCATCTCCCGTTAATAAACTGGAATGGCCCTGTCACTTTTCATTAATGGGAAACTACTGTTGATAAAAAGCAATGAAGTCATTCCACTTCACTGAGGGAAGAAGTGACGTTGCAGAACATTGTGTGATAATCTTCACACAATCGCACGATAAGGAAGGGAGCAGCCAGATTCTCTCCTGTCCTTTTTTCCATATGATAATCTCCTTAGAAAACTAATGCTGTGCATAACAGAATGTCAGGGATAACTCAATTCATTCAATGATAACCATAGTAGATAATTTAAAGAAACGTGTCATTTTCACAAAGAGATTGAAGACATGCACTTCTGCAGACATTTCTCTTTTGAAATACAGAATTCAGTAAAGAAATGCACCCCATACAGCATATGGTGATTTGGTGTAAGTTGCCAAGACTAGTGATATGCAGATGACACCATATGATTTAGGTTATATATAGTGATCCCTACACTGTTGGTTTCATGTCCTCCAGTCATTATATGGGATAGTGGGATTTATGGTAATTAAGAATGTGTGTAATTTAAAAATCTCTTGATTCCACAATTCCCTTAACATGCTGCACTGTTCAACTGACATGTCCCAAATCCACATCTCTCAGGAGTAAGCTACTTATATTCAGCTTTAAAAAACAAAACAAAATAATTTAAAACCATTTTTTTCAACCAGTGTACAATTTAAATAATTTGGATGAGTTCTGGTTAAAATAAAAGGTACAAACAATTCTGCTTTAAACAACAGTTAAAGATTTATTAATTAATATTAACATTTAAAACCAACCTGATTAACATCAAATAGCAATTAAGGAAATTCAATCTTAATTGTACATTTTCCCTGCCTAAACTTTTTGTTCCTGCTTTTGCTTTCTTCTTTACAGTCTATTCTGCTGTTACTAAACTCCTTTTCTCTTTCTTCCTTACAGTTATGGACCATGCTACTCACTGTAGACACAACCTACCAGGTATTTCATCTGTTCATGCCTTGTCCGTTGTGGCTTTCAAAGCTCTCTTTCATTTCAGTAACTTTTGCACAAAATGCCCTGTGCTTCCAATAACATTAGGACCAATTGAAATGGTTGGATGCTGAGGATTGCACTCACAGCATGACAAGAATCCGTTGCCTGGGCCAGGTATATAGCCCTACAGATTAGGAATCAGTGAGAATGTATTTTCAGGTCATTTTTAATAAGAATTTAGTAAAATTCGTAATGTCTTCATTTGGAAATTAGAAATTTGAGATTTTGTTTTTAAACTGAAAGGAGCACAATCTAAAACTGACATTTATTCATCCATAGCCTGGGCATTTTAAGTTCATTTGATTGAATAGTAACAGATGTACCAAATGAATCTGGCTGGTGCAACTGTGGAACAATTGGGCCTCACATTTTCAAAACTGAATATTCAGGATGGACAGAACTCAAAGCTTTTTTTTTTAAGGAGTAGGAGTGGGGAGAAAGAAAGAGTTGTAGGAGTAAGTGAAAGTGACAGATTTACTCATTCCTTCCTCATATGTTGTTTAACAAAAGCTCTCACTATCCCTCATAGTGTCACAGGTTCTCAAAATAGAAATAGAAGACTGTCAAAATTAATGACATTCAAGGATGACGATGAGGAAGTAGTTATTAACAAGTTTGTGTTCTACCTCAATACCAAATGAAATTTATTTATTTCAGTTACTTTAGCCATGTATTTATTGGCTAAATTAACATATTGCATACATTCATAAATTACAGTACACAATGTGAATAATTTTGTCTTGCTGAAAAACCCACACCCCTATGAATGTGATTTTAGGCATCTTGCTGAATCTATTTAAAAAGAATATCTTTCCAACCCTCAAATAGGGGACATTTCTTATGATATCTGCCAGCCCTATAAGGGACAAGTTTCCTTGTACTCAAATAAGGGACATCTTTTCACCCTTTACCTAAGAAATCACTGAACTGCATAATTATATATTGACTATTTAAAAGAAAACTCATATTGGGTGCATGCAGTACTACATAGAAACATTTTTGTTACTCACTCATGTCACATTTACATTGTGTAGCTATGGCCCTGGGGGGAGATCTGTAGTTCAACGACAGAGCACAGGCTTTGCATGCAGAGTGTCACAGGTTCAATTCTCTATACCAGGGAAAGGCCTCTGTTTGAGAGCTTCTACCTATCAGTATTAAGGCAGCTTCCTATGTTCCCAGTTTTCTTCAAATCCATTCTAAAAAATAAATATTTTGGTTGTCGGATGGGAAGGATATTTTATTATAACTATCTTTTTATCAACTGCTAGTATTAGAGTACTGAACAGTGAAATGTTGAATAATTATTGAATTACTAAATAAGGATTATAATTTGAACTTTGATTTGTTGATTTATGTCCCAGGTGCATAGCTATGTTTGTATAATTTGTAAGACAGATTCACCTTATGAGAATGTGTCGTCCTTCCTAAAATTCTTCCTTATTTTTTGTGGGATTTATTGAAGAATATCACAGAATTCAGGAAGTTTATTTTCAGAAACTTCAGGGGTACCTGTCAGAAAAGAGAGTATTGAAGTGGGACTTGGGAAATCCAGGTTCAAATCCACATTGAGCAATGAAAGTCACAGGATAACTTTGGACCAGTCACTTTCTCTCAGACTATCCTATCTCACCAGTTAGGATAAACTGGAGAAGAGAGGCATGGATCAGGAGCATAGCTGAGGCAGGGGACAAAATAAGGCCATTGACCCCAAATAAAAAATTCTTTTCCCCAGTAAAATTTCCTTTTGCGTCCAAATTTTAACAATCCTGAAAATGAGACAATGAAACCCAGTCACACCTAGAACTCTTATATTTTCTCTAGTGGTACAAGAGTCCTGGTGGTGCAGTGGTTAAATGCCTGTACTGCAGCCACTCACATAAGTTTGTGAGTTCAATACCAGCAAAAGGCTCAAGCTCGGCTCAGGCTTGCATCCTTCCATGGTCACTAAAATGAATACCCAGATTGTTGGGGGCAATTAGCTTACAGTTGTAAACCGCTTAGACACTGCTAGTTCAGTATGAAGTGGTATATAAATGAAGCTGTTTGTTTTTTGTTTGCTGTGTTTGCATTTCCTTGGTAATTTTCCTGCTCCTTTATTTTGGATGCCTAGACTGTGTTTCTAAATGCTGAACTGAAATGTTGAGATACTTCAGTGCTAGATATTTGGGAACTGAAGGAAAATGTAATTGGGAAGGCAGAATTCCTATTTGGGAGGAATGCTCTCTGTTTGCCCTTTTCCCTCAAATCTGCAACCCTACCATGTGCTTTGCCTTGAGCTCATTAGAGGAAAGGCAGACTTAAATATAACTAACAAATAACATCAGTGACAAATGTGCATTTGCATGTTCGGAGCTGCATTTAGCAACTCCAAATGCATAGTGTTATTGTATTTGTAAAAAGATAATGTCTACAAAGAGTTCATAATATGAAGTGAGCTCTACAGAGCTTTCTTTTTTCTTGACTCAAAAAGCCATACTGCATTTGTTATTTCATCATACTTTTGTCAAAGTTGAACAGGGAAGACATCCACAATGTGTCATGCATCTGTATTTGAAAGAATGTTACGAGAAGAGGTGGAGGAAATGGCAGCCTTTTTGTAGATCCATCAGTGCATTTCTTCTGACAGCAACCTAACTGTTCTCATGAGCTGAATAAGTCTTCTGAATCGTATAAATAGAAACTTTGCAAAATCTTGGCGTCTATTGTCAATGCTAAATAGATGACAGTGGATAAAGGGTGAGGCAAAAATGTAAATTTCATGAAATATTTGCTACTCTTTAAACCACCTTGGGGCTCACATTGAGAGAAAGACAGGATTCAAATTAAATCAATTAAGCCATTAATTTAGTATCATTTCCAAAATGTTGGCAACCCAAGCATTTGTTCAGATTGAAGGCAATAATCACTCACTTCATTAAACTTTGGCTTCACAATTTAATCACCAAACTGAATTGGCTAGTGCCATGGCATCATAATTTTCCCCACATGAGATCCCTGATTAGCTAAGATTGTATCAAATAGAAACTCTGGTGTG
This sequence comes from Sceloporus undulatus, assembly GCF_019175285.1. NCBI lineage: Eukaryota > Metazoa > Chordata > Lepidosauria > Squamata > Phrynosomatidae > Sceloporus > Sceloporus undulatus. The sequence continues at coordinate 91,245,692 of NC_056522.1, forward strand.
TGTATGTGCATGTGTGTTTTCATGGCACTAAAGCTGTAGGTCAGTAAAAGAAGCAACTGATAACAAGCTGTAAAATATGGCTAAAATGGTGGTAGTATGGAGTTCCTTCATAAGCCTATTACCAGTCCAGTCCTTTCATTGACAAAAACCTAGCAGTGGCCTACACCTTCTGCCTCCACTTCCTCCCTCCTATTATTATTACTAACTTACCTCTTCCCCAAGATAGGAACTCAAAGTGTCTTACAAATTCAAATGATTACAATGTAGTAAAAATAAAAAAAAAAACATACAAAAAGCCAATATTAAAATAGAATTATATAATTATAAATACTACACAATTTAAAACATACACTTAAAATGATTTCAAAAAAGTTAAAAACAATACAATTTAAAATAGCTCTGCACATTCTTACAAACGCTTTCCTTAAAACACTTCAGTTCCAAAAGCTCATATGAATGGGGAAAAAAAGTCTTCACCTGCTGGTGGAAAAACAGAGGGGTACCTTCTAGCCTCTCTATTCTGGGAGGTCCAAAGTCATCCCCCAATAAAAACTCCTGTATATAGTAGATTATAAATCAACCTCGTGTATAAATTGAGGGCTGTTTTGGGAGCCAAAATTATGAATTTTGATATAAGTTGGGGTAAACCGTAAGGGCATGCACCAAAGGATCTAAAGAATGAAGCAAAGGAAAATGATGCCAAAGAATGTAACAAAATTCCAGCAGGCATAATTGTTTTTGCTCAGATGAAAGGCTGGATGAATGAGAGAGTAGGGGGGCTTTCAGAAAGGAATGATTCCTTTTATAAGAATTAAAGTACACTACTTACATTGACTTGTGTAAAAGTCAACTCAGGTTTTTTGGGTCAACTTTTTTACTAAAATTTATAATACATGAGTATATACAATGTATCTTGTACCCATCAACCAGATCTGTGAAGATGACAGGGCTGAAAGAAGGGCCTCTTCTGTGGTTCTCAGGGTCTGTGGAGTCTCATGGAAAAGATACAGTCTGTGGGCTAGCCAAGGCATTCAACTCCTTCTGTGGAATAGAAGCATATTTTTTTCTGGCTTCAATAATCTTGATGAATGTAACCCTTTTTGATGTCTCAAGACTTGTTAGAAAAAAATAATTTTGCTTGGAGGTTTCAGATATTTTTAGATGAAGTTTTGGAGAAATAAAGTATGAGTGATGCAAAGTGCAACTTTAAAAGCATGTACAATTATATAGAATATATCCAAATTCACTTTAGTTGATTGAGGAAATGCACACATTCAGTTAAAATGCATTAATACATTTACACAAATGTCCATTTGAAACCTCACGTGTGCGCGCGCGCGCACACACACACACACACACACACACCAAAGTCTCACAATTTTTTAATGAAGTTTGGAAGCGCAGTTGGGATTCAGAGAAATGCAGTGGAAACAAGACTAAGAGATTTTAACATCTCTATTTCTGAGTCAGCTGTCATTCTTTTATTTTATGCAGGAGTTCAGAACACTCTAACAGTTTTTCATTTTCATTTCTTAAAAAAAATTATCATTGAAGGCAATAAATTTTTTAACAACAATCCATGTTTTTCCCTGATTTTATCCCAAAGTCATATCAAACAAACTTGTATAATGATAAATGTCTACATTAAAACCATCATTGCTAATAGTATTCAGTACCATTTATCTTTTGTATGGCATGACCAAATTACAATGACCACATGGCTATGCCCACTTATGATTAATGATGGTTTAACATAGTATCTGACAGTAAAGCCCGGGGAAATTATTATATATGTTAAATTTATCAGCTATACATTAATTTAAAAATGAACTTATTTTCAGCAAAATAATGTAAAAACTATTTTGCATATAATTTCCCACAAAATCTGAATTGTGCCAAAACTGTAACAAGGTATCTGAAATTTCAGATGAATGTAGCATATGTGCAAGCAAACACAGGCCTTATGTACTCTCTCATTCACTTCACAGTTATCTACTGTATATCACTAACACTTTTTAAAATGTATCGGTCAAGGGCACCTAAATTACAAGAAATATCTGAAAATGTACACTGCTTAGTCAAAACAGAAGACACATCCTCAGTCTACTGAAATCACATGATTTCATTTTAAGTAGATACTGTATGTGCACAGGACTGAGTTATGAGATACTTCCATGTAATTGTAAATGTGGTGTTAAAAAGGTAGTCAAAATTTAAATATTTAAACTGACATACTGTAGCTTAAATCTAGTAGCTACTCCTCATTGGAATGGACCACTGAATCAACTGCTAAATGCTATTTCAATATTTATGTAAATCCTATTTGGGGTTGGGGATGCTTTGATTTGGATTTCCTGCATGGCAGGGGGTTGGACTGGATGGCCCTTGTGGTCTCTTCCAACTCTATGATTCTATGATTCTATTGATTGACTTGTTCTACTTTAGTAGGTATTCATGATTGCTTTTAGGCTTATAAAAGTTGATGTGGACTCCCAAATAGTTAAGGCGCTTTCAGTAGTGATTGGAGAAACTCATGTTTTTCTCCTCGTTAATTGAGAGCTTGAGGAGAACTTTTTAAAAAAATATTCGTTCCAGAAATCCCCCTTCCAAAAGGTGATTTCTTCTCTCCCTTTCAGCAGCCAGCAAAATATTTTTCACAGATTTCTCTGAATGACAATAAAAGACAAGGCGAATAATTACGCTAATTACTTTGCATTTCAAACTCAATTACCATCTCAAAAGGAAGTTTGGCAGAGGTTTAAACAACATTCCTATGCTTAAAAACCCTGAAGGCACACACACAAAAGGGGGGGGGGAGCCCAATCTCAAAAAATAAACTGTGAAGCCCCAACAAGAAATGCTAGAGTTGAGGGGACTCAAGGACCATCCAGTCCAACCCCCTTCTGCTATGAAGTAATACATAGGAATACATGGCATACTAGAGGGCATGTAGTCTGACCCCTGTTCAACATGAGGATGATACTGGAAGATAGGACAAACTGAGGGTTTTCTTGGCATAAAGAGGAGTTTTGCCATGGGATGCCCCTGAAGCTGAGATAGTGTGACCCTCACAGATGAGAAGGGGAGGGGTCGGGTGCCAAGTGGCAATGCTCTTCTGCCAAGCAGGAATCCTCAATTAGGAGCAGAGTAGGGTGTGATGGCAAGAATTCTGCCATGAATAAAACCTACCATAAAGGAATACTTAGGAGTTGGAGTTGAAGCTGAGAGGATGTGACTTGCCCAAGGTCAGCCAGTGAATTTCTAGGGTGAACTGGGAGGCTAGAGTCCTGATCCCAGCTCAGCCATGTAAATCCACAGGGTGACATTGGGTAAGTCACACTCTCTCACTCATGGATATTCTGCACTCTCCTTGCCAATTATTATTATTATTATTATTATTATTATTATTATTATTATTATTATATCACCATGGGAGAGGTGCAGAGTTGGAGTTGAAGCTGAGAGCAAGTGACTTGCCCAAGGTCAGCCAGAGAATTTCTAGGGTGAACTGGGAGGCTAGAGTCCTGATCCCAGCTCAGTCATGTAAATCCACAGGGTGACATTGGGTAAGTCACACTCTCTCACTTATGGATATTCTGCACTCTCCTTGCCAATTATTATTATTATTATTATTATTATTATTATTATTATTATTATATCACCATGGGAGAGGTGCAGAGTTGGAGTTGAAGCTGAGAGCAAGTGAAATAATAATAATAATTTATGCCCAGCTCTTCAGCCAAAAGGCTATCAGAGCAGCTTACAAGACCTTTCCTGGCCTGGTAAGTTTTGAGACTTGAATTTCTTGTCTTCTGTAAGAATTTGAATGTCAGAGCATGGCATAAAGGGTAGAAGGCCTCACATTTTGTTCTCTTTTGTTTTTCAAACCAAAGCTGTGAATGAGCAAAGTTGGAGTGAGAATCACCCTAACAAAAGAAATAGCCTCCAGGATGAATGGTAGCTTTTCTTACACAAAATATGCAAATGCTGGCCATCCAAGAGTCAGCTGAAAGTTTTGTCTCTCCCTTTCATTTCGAAATGACTAACAATCAAAATTCTTACTCATTGATAGAGAACTGCTCAGAATTTATTCTCTCTAAAATGTTATCGAAAATGTCGAATTAGGCATATTTCTCCTAATTTTCGAATTTTGGAGAATATTCTTTACATCCCTAGCTTTCAGGCACCTACAATATCATGATTACTATGGCGCGTTACAGACAGGCCTATGAGATGCCGTCGTTACACGCGAGGGGCGGTGCTTCCTGACACACCTTGCCCCTCGCGCATAATGAGTACATCAAAATGGCGGCGCTGCATAAAGATGGGCGCCGCTATTTTGACGTCGCGGACGCACAGCATCCGGACATTGCGCGCCGGAAGTGGTGCCGCGAGTGCACACCTCGCGCCTTGCGGCACCTCTTCCGGGGCACAAGAAAAAGAGCCATTTTGGCGCTTCTTTCTTGCTGCGCCTGGGAACCACGCGGTTTGGCTGCTACGGTTCCCGGACGCAGCAACCGGCAGCAGCACAAGACCGCCCGTTTTGGGCAGTCTGTAACGCACCTAGGATACTCTGGACATTTTATACCTAAGAGTCAAAATGCTGGGCACAACATTTATCTCACAACATTCAACCAGCTTCAGAATTTAAACAATAAAAATGGTATCAAAATTAAGCTGGTATAGCAATAAGGAATAAGCTTCCTTCTAAGAGATAAGCTGAAGCAGGGATAGGCAAACTGCTAGGCAAGTGAGAAAGCAGGTCATCACTTTCATTCAATAATGTCATTAAACTTCTAAAAACAGCTCTCTGAGAACATTTTTTAATTTTCCTAGAAAAGATGTATCATTGAATATCAAAGACAGTGCAGAAAACAAAGATGCACCAACACTTGTATAAAATGGGGGGTGGGGGGCATAATTCAGAGATCTAGCCTTAGTCATGTTAGTCTGGAATATCAGTATGCAAAGGAAACTTGCAGCACCTTGGAGACTGGGGACCCTATTGCATGGTGTCCATCCTGGATGCAGTGAGGGTCCTGTAAGCCACTTGGGTGGCAGTTTTAGAAGTCGGAAGTGGCTTTACAGGATTCGGGCTGCATCTGGGATGGACCTGGGTAGCAATTCAGTGGCAATTTCTTTGTGATAGAACCCAGCTGCCTCGTGAATTAGCACTGAATTTGGGAAATATAAGCCAGGATTTTAACTCCATGTGATAGGGTCCTAACTGTGTGAAAGAAATTGTAGAATAAGTTTTTGTAGACTTGGATCTAAAATACACTGCAGAAATAATCCAGTTTGAGACCACTTTAATTACCTTGGTTCAATGCTAGGGAATTCTGGGAAATGTAGTTTTGTGAGACATTTAGCCTTCTTTGTCAGAGAGCCAGAATAAATGACAGTTCCCAGAATTCACTAGCACTTCCCTGAAGCCTCCCTCCCTGCTGTGGCCTCTGACATTGGAAGGAAGTGCCTGACCATGTGGACATACCTAGGTGCCTTGTTTCCACCCTTATGGACTGCATCAGAGAACAGGGAAGACATGATGGCAGTAGTAAGGGGCATGCAGTGGCAGCAGTTTCATTCCGCAGTGGTAAGTGGGCATGTATAAATAAATAAATAATAAATTAATTATATACCACCCCTCTGTCTGAGGCAACTGGGGAGGTTTACAAGTTAAAACAGTACAGTCCCAAATCCCAGTATCCCCCCCCCAAAAAAAATAACAATTAAACAATTCACAGTTTAAAAGATATGGGAAGGAGTGAAAGGACATGCCCAACGCCATTGGGTCTGAAGAGGAAGAGCCCTCCACTCCCTCCTTCCAACTGTCATCTTCTGGCCTTAGAGGGAGTGAAAGGACAGGCCCAACACCATGGGGCCCAGCCTCGATTAAGAAAAAGAGCCTTCCCTCCAGTCCATCTGCCTTGGTCCAAGCCTCAGAGGGAGAGAAGAATGCTGGACCTGATCCCCTCCCCCCACCATTCCCTTCTCCTTTTGTGCTGTGTCTTTGATCAAATGCTTTGATTTGGATTTCCTGCATGGCAGGGGGTTGGACTGGATGGCCCGTGCGGTCTCTTCCAACTCTATTATTCTATGATTCTAGACTGTAATTCTGAGGGCAGGGAACCGTCTATTATCCCCTCTGTTGTAAGCCACCTGGATTCCCAGTGATTGGGCGACATATAAATAAATCCTACTATAATTATAATTGTTGTTGTTTTTGTTGTTGTTATTGTTATATCTTGTATGCACCTGCCCATTGTTATGCTGGCCTGGGGACTGACCCAGGTAAGAACAAAGATCAGGATATCACAGGACTGGCCCATAGTATCCATGAAGTGATTAGTGAGAGAGGGGAGTCTAGATAATGACTTTACATTGAAAGCCAGCTTTTAGAAGTGCTTAAGACCAAGTAGAGATGTTTCTCTTCTTTCTCTTCTTTACTATCCTAAGAGGAATTTCCTGATATGATAAACATATTTTTCCTTTTTAAAAATCTTACAAGAGCATCTTGAGTATTTTCTCCTGTTTCTACAATAAGCTCATGTTGCACTAGCCCTGCTGCACTCTACTTAATAGAAATATCAAATATTCCTATAGACAGAATCATCTATGTCTTATTATTTCTCATTTCTATGTATGATTGTGATAGTTAGGCAGTCAAAAAAGCTGACAGGAATGGGGTCAACTCATCTGAAATACACTGAAATATGTGCCGGAGGAGAATACCACAGATACCATGGTCTGTCAAAAAGACAAATAAATGGGCTTGAGAGCAAACCGAACCTGAACTTTCCCAAGAAGGTAAAATGACTAAACTCTATCTGTCTGTCTATCTATCTATCTATCTATCTATCTATCTATCTATCTATCTATCTATCTATCTATCTATCATGGGTCAACATGACTCATTGGAAAAGACAATAATGCTTTGTAAAAGTATAAGGTGGTAAGAAAAGGGGAAGACAATACAGATGGATTGACTCAATAAAGGAAGCCTTGGCCTTGAGTTTGTAAGACCCAAACAGCATTGTTGATGACAAGACCTCTTGGAGGTCTTTCATTCATAAGGTTGCCATATGTCAGAGCTGACCTGATGACAAATAGTAGCAGCAACAACAATAGTGCAAAATGTTATCACATCTTAACAGCTACAAAAAGGATAGCTTTCTGCTGGGATATAAAGGATTTTTTCTCCTCTGCTTCCACTAGCGACAGCAGTCATTACTAGGACCAATCATTAGTGCAAACAATTTGGATCAGGACTTCAACATACAAGGAGCAGAATTTAACCTTTTCGTTCAATGTAAAAGTCTCAGTGAAATTTTATTCCTGGTCTATTTGTCTTCTCTATCAAAAAGTAGTTTTGGCAAGAAAGGAGAGTAAAATTGAAAGGGTTAACTTCCCTTCTTCAGGTATACTGATTGGCCCACCAAAGGCTGCAAATGCATGTATATTTAAAAGGGAAAAAAATGCTACAACATGTATTTAACACCACATGTGTCTTGAATTTGGAAATATTTCCTAAACTTACAGTGAGGTGAGCCATTCACACAGCCTCTGGATGTCAAAGGTCTTAACAAAGTACACAAGCTACTAAGGGTAATCAATCAAATTCACTAGTGATTATACTTTATACAGTAAATATATAAAGAATTGGGCTGTTCTGTGGAGGACTGTACTGATGTGGTAACAAGTTTCCTTCTAATCTAGGCCTGAACTCACCCACCAGTTTCATACCTGGTTTCATTACTTAATTTTTCTCAACTCTTAAATTCATTCTACCCTGTTTCTGCATCAGTATGCAGTCTTTTTCAAGTACTTCTGAAACTTCTGAAACTTCAGACCTGTGTTGTGTACATTACTATACCTGTACACGTAACACACTTTTTTAATAGATAAATGGGACCTGCAGCCGCCTCTTTACTGGCCGGATCAGGGCCGCAGGAACCGGAGAGCACAAAAAGGAGCCACAAAAAGGGGTATCATGATGGCACCCTAGGGATGGGGTTAGGGTGTTCAGTGTGCAGGCACTGTGCGCTAACTCCACCCATAGGCCGGCACCAGTATGATGCTTGTTGTAATTTTTTTCACTAATATTCACCATTTCTTCTACATTTCTGCACCAATACAGACATATTAATTTATTTTTGATGATGCAATTCCTTTGTCAAATTCAGAAAAGTGTGACATATTGCAGCAGAACGTATGGGTTAAGTGTGTGCACACTGAAATGCAAATTTAACAGGTTTCTTCTCCAGATCTGTTCTTAGCACAACAAGCAGTATAATTTTGCCAAAAAAGCAAAGGCTTAGCCATGATTCTAATGCAACAAGTTAGTTATCTTTTGGAAGTTCAACCCCAATTTTCTTTTTTCCATTACCAGAATAGGGAAAATAGGGAGAGGACTACAATATTTCCTCTTCATTCCATTATTCTGTTCCAAATTGAAATTATCTGGTGTAAAACTGATAATAATTTGAAGCCATCTTAATTGTCTTATGACCCTGTAACAACTTCTAGCCTAATAGCAATAGCAAGTACATTTCTATACCACTTATCAGTGCACTTAAATACTTCCAAAGCAGTTTACAATGTGTACGCCGCTTGCCTCCAACAAGCATGGATGCCAGGTTGAGTTATTATTATTATTATTATTATTATTATTATTATTAACCTTTATTTATGAAGCGCTGTAAATTTACACAGCACTGTACATACAATCTTTTAGTTAGACGATTCCCTGCCCTCGGGCTTACAATCTAAAAAGACATGACACAGAAGGAGAAGGGAGTAGTGGAGGGAAAGGGTAAGAGGTCCAGCAGTTCCTCTCTACCTCCAAGGCCTGGACCAAGGCAGAGGCTTCATAATGGATGGTTAATCATTTTCCAGGGAAAATACATACTCTCAAGTAGGATAATACATATACAGTACATAGCAATACAGGAAATGGTTCAATAAACAGGCACCACAAGAACATCAAATAGTAAGCGACAATTATGCAATGCCTGGGAAGGCTTCTCTGAACAGGATGGTTTTCAACTCCATTTTGAAGCTGGTTAAAGAAGTGATGGCTCTTGCTTTTGGGGGAAGAAGGTTCCAGGAGTGAGGGGCAGCAAGTGAAAAGGGGCAAATCCGGGATGGGGCAGAGGAAATCCTGGGCTGAGACAGCAGACCTTGACTACCAGAATGGAGGGCCCGAGTGGAAAGGTGAGGAGAAAGAAGGTCTGATAAGTAGGGAGGGGCCAGTCTATCGAGGGCTTTAAACGTGGACAGCAGGAGCTTATACTGAATGCGGAAAGGGAGGGGGAGCCAGTGAAGGGATGCCAACACAGGAGAGATGTGGTCAGAGCAGTGGGTGGAAGTGATAGTGCGTGCAGCTGAATGCTGAACAGAGATTAAAGGACGGAGGTGAGAAAGAGGAAGCCCAGCCAGGAGGACATTACAGTAATCAAGTCGTGAGATCACTAGGGCATGGACCAGGATCTTGGCAGTAGAGGCGGAGAGATGTGGTCGGATTTTGGCAATATTGTACTAAAAGAATCTACAAGCCTTGGCTGTGGTCTGGATCTGAGGGATACATGATAGAGAAGAATCAAAGATAAAGCCAAGACTGCGGGCTTGCTGGACTGGTTGAATAGAAATGTTGTCCACAGAGACAGAAAAGGAGAGTTGAAGGGTGGGCTTAGGAGGAAAGACAAGGAGCTCCGTCTTGGACATGTTGAGCTTCAAACGCCGATGGCGCATCCACTGCGAGACAGCTGTGAGGCAAGACGAAACTTGCTGTTCAAGCCTTGGAGAAAGGTCAGGGGCGGAAAGATACAGCTGGGTGTCATCAGCATACAGATGGTAGGAAAAGCCAAAAGAGCTGATGAGTTTTCCTAAGGACAGTGTGTAGAGAGAAAACAGAAGGGAACCCAGAACAGAGCCCTGGGGAACTCCAACAGATAAGGGAACAGGAGAAGAAGTCTGACCTCCTGCAACCACTGCAAAAGATCTGCCAGACAAGTAAGATCTAAACCAGTCGAGAACAGAGTTGGAGAACCCAAGGTCAGAAAGTATATCCACTAGAAGACAGTGATCAACGGTGTCAAAGGCTGCAGACAGATCAAGAAGGATGAGAACAGAGTAAAGGCCATTAGCCTTGGCCTGTAAAAGGTCATTCGAGATCTTGGTGAGAGCTGTCTCTGTAGAATGCCTTGGGCGGAAGCCAGACTGAAAGGGATCGAGGATGGAATTGGCTTCAAGAAACTCAAGACAGCGCGAATAGACAACCCGTTCCAAAACCTTAGAAAGAAAGGGAAGAAGAGAAATCGGACGATAGCTAGACAAGGAGGAGGGGTCAAGAGAAGGTTTTTTCAGAATTGAGTTGACCCTAACGGGCCAAGCAGTAGTGTTTTCTTTTAAAAATCAGTAGACTATTGTGTATATCAAGATGAATAAACTATTAGACATACTATAGTTCAAACACTATTAATACCAGGAACATCTCAGTTAACAAAGCCTCTGACAGTGAAATTCTTTTTTACAAAGTATTTATATCTTTCCCATCTTTCTTATCCTCCTTATCCTCTCTGTAGCTGGAAGTTTTTTTAAAAAAATGCTAGGGGGTATTTTAAAGCATAACCCCCCTCCCCACCATGTTAAAGACGCATAACTCTATAAATATGATCAGCAACATGGGAATCATAAGCAAAATGAAGGCTAGTGAAAAAAAAGTCATGGCTGGGTGCATTTTGGAAGAACCTTTCAAGGGGTCTCCAGAAGCTTCAAAATGTTTTCATTTACTCATGCATGGTATACCAGACCTGGTTGTTTCATTTCACATGTTCATTATGTTACTTTTTAATAATAATCTGAAACATGTTAAACTGCTCTTTTGTCTTGTGGTAAAATAACTTGTCCCTATACTTTCCATGTTTACCCCTGGTTCAAATTTTTCTGTTAAAGAAGTAATACCTTGCCATGGAAATAATCTACTTTGTTAAGTAAGAAGTATTTGTAATATAATTCTATCTCACCCATGTTTTCTCCTTTTCTCAAACATAAAAAGCTAAAATCTATGAATCCTATAGCACTCATAATAATAATAAATAATAAATTGTTTATGTTAACCACTTTTCCTACGATCAAAGCGGTGTACAATATCGTTAAAAACAGACAATAAGAACAATTAAAAATTCACATCTAATTCACATAGATTATAGAAGCACATGTTTGTTTGTTTGTTTTTAAAAAAAACTGTACACTACTTATCAGCATTTAATTCTTATGCCACTAAGAAGCAAAGCTGAATTATTTGGAATCATTTTTTTTAAAGAAACCACTTGTCAAGAAATGTAAACTATTCTATTGGTGTCATTCAGAATGAGACTTTAAAAAAACTGTTTGGTGAGATAATTGTTCAACATTATTTCAAGACGATATGTATATGTGCATGTCACACTATAAATCTTTCCTTGGGCCTCATCTGCACTATATAAATAATGCTGTTTAATACCACTTTAACTGCCATGGCTCAATGTTATGGAATGCTGGGATTTGTAGTTTTGTGACATATTTATCCATATCTGCCAGAAAGCTCTGGTGCTCCCTCCAAATGGCATGTCCTCACATTTGTAGCATCACAGAAAATGACAAACTGAAAATTATTCACACCCAGAACTCTTATATTCACTGTATTCTGATTCTTTTGGTAACTTTGTTCCTTCTCTTTTGAAGCCTTCGCTGTATTTCAAAATGTCCAGCTGAAGTTTTAAGTTACTGCAATGCTAAAAATTTGGGGACTGAAGAAAAATTCATTGGGGAGAGGAGGGAAGAATTCTTATTTGGAGGGAAATACCCTCATTACAGCATCCTCCTATAGCCATAGCCCCTAGCTCTGACAGCTAGGACACACACTATCCTACTGTCTGACATATTTCATAAGGATTATAAAGGAAAGATACTGATAAGATTGCAATAGCCCCCTCTCGCATTCCCCTGAAGAGGTTGCCCCAGTATTAGAGCAATTGGCCAGCACAAGACATCTTGTAGTTTTATAAGGACTTACTGCCTGAACATGGAAATATAGTGATCAGTTATATATAAAGACATGAGTATTAAGCAAGGCAGGTGTATGTAAGAATTTATGGCAATGGATTCACGTGAAATTTGACTTTTGACATAAAGGTCCATTTCAGGGAAATCAAAGAGCCTACCACTTCCCCCAATCCCTACTTTCAATGATCTGGTACATTTTAATGTCTGTTTGCAGCCATTTTTTCTCCCGCCTAGTGCTGCTTCAATGCCATTACTTTAAAACTTTAAATGACTCCATACTCATGGGAGTCCGGACAATCAAGCAAGAGAGAGTGAATGTGACTACAGTGCTACAGAACCAATCTGCTGGTTCACTGAAGGCAAACATAACAGAGGGCAAACCAAGCCCTTCCTTTGCCCTCATTCTGAATAGGGAGGGCAGAGGGAGAATGCATCCCTGTAGACCAGGCAACAGATAACCTATTCTCTCTCTCTTCTTTGCTCAACTGGAAAGTTCATTGCCCTGATTAGTTCTAGTTGTGAATAATTAGTTGGTGTAGAAAATGGATGAAGATGTGCATTAACAACCCAAAAATGTCCAGTGCAGGTGAAAGTCAGATGTTTCTACAACCGGTTGCTGTAGTTTTGAAGTGCAATAGAGAGCTGCATCCTCCCTATAAACACAGGGTACTTCAGATCAGAGTTTGTACAAGAAGATATTCTTAAAAGTAATCAGTTACCACTATAGCCCCAACTAACTACATAAAATGTACTTATAATTTTAAAAAGTAATTCTTCACTAAACTATTTCTTAAAAGTAAATAAGAATGGGGCTTTCTTCCCTGCCATTTGGGACGTCCGGAGGACGTCCCATTTTAAAAAAGGGGCGTCTCTTTTAGACGCCCCTGGGCCTAGTACGGACTCCGTCCGTACAAGATGGCGCCAGCCCTTCTACATGGCCGGCGCCATCTTTGCATATCGGACACTGAGCGTCCATACGCGTCACGTCCTTTGTGACGTAGCGAGTGCGCCCCTGGCGCCTCGCTACGTCGCAAACGCGACTTGAAAAGAAGCTCCATTTTGGAGCTTCTTTTTCAGTCCGCAGGGGAGCCGCGCCGTATGGAGGCTCCGGCTCCCCCACGGACTAGCCGGCAAAGCGGCGGTCTGTACCCCGCCATAGTTACTTTAAAAAAAACCTGAATGCTGTCATCTTAATACATGGATGTCAATAAAGTGAAGACTGTACTGGGTAACAGCTCTGAGGAGGTGACAGTCTGTTGGGCTATGGGAATGCAGTGTGGGGGGTGCAGTGCTGGGTCCAGACCCTTCTGGTGCTGCTGGGGCTACTGGCCAGTAAGAAAAGGTGACAGCTCAGAAATGGGTGACACTCAGTTGGGCCTCCCACTCTCTTTGGCTGTTGGGGAGTGAGGAGTGGAGATGCCAGGGATTCTGACCAGCCAGGAAAGGAAGGTGCCAGTGGGGGTGATAGCAATCACACCATAGAATACTTTCCTTCCTCTCACAGCCACTGATACCGGCTTCTTCTTCTCTGCTGCCTTGGCTCCCTCATCCAAGAGACAAGCCCTGCCCTCCTTTTCCTGCTTTCCCTTCCCATTGACTTGCTTGCCCAGTCACCTGCTTGCCTCCTCCCATCAGCCCTTTCTAGGCACCTCTAATGGGTGACACCAACCCTAGTGATTCCACTGCCTCAACAGCCACCACAGAGCATAGGACAAAGTCAAAATCAGAACTTGAACCCATTTTGATATTCTTCATCACCTGTTAAGGGAAGTCAGACATCCCTAATTCCACATATTGATTAAAAAAAGTTAAGTTGTAACATCAAAGAAGGAAAGTTATCCTTTGCTGAATTACAACTAAACTGTAACTTAGTTATGTCAATGTAGGAATAAATCAATAATTGTTAATAACTAGTTACTTCTCAGCTTTCCTTCAGTAATGGTTGGATTTCATCTACATTCTTGAGCCTAAAATGGACTCTCTCTATGTGTGCCTTCAAGTAGCCAGTTGACCTAGGGAAACGCCATGAATTTCATAGGGCTTTCTTAGTCTAGGAATACTCAGAGGGGTTTTTGCCAGTTCCTCCCTCTGAAATACAGCCTACAGGACCTGGCATTTGTTGGTGGTCTCCCAGCCAAGTATTAACCAGGGCTGACCCTGTTTCCAAGGTCAGATGGAATCTGGCATCTTTAGGGTATTTATGTCCTCTAAAATAGTCGGGGAGGGCAAGAAATCTGGCAAAGACAACTGCTTTGCCTTTTAGAATGCATTTAGGGGCAAAAATAAAAACAACCATTTCTCATTGTGACTTACATGAGGCCCATGAGGCCCATTTGTCCACTTCCCTGTTTTAAAACAAGCCATGCAGAGAATGTGTACCTTGTTTACCAGTTGGTCGGCACTCCTGGAAAATCTTCTGGAAGCACTAAACAACTTATAAACAAGCCATCTGAACTTCCGTGCACCTTGTTCTAAAAGAAAATGCCTGGGGGCAGAGGGAGGTTCTAGCAGGAAGTCCAGTTCCTGGAGGGCTCAAGGACCTCCCGATTTGCCCATCTTCCTTATTTATTGCTTTTCTAAAGAATTAAAGAAAATATTATCTGAACTGATTTTTCAAAATGGAGTTATTTTTCTCTGTGAAAAGGTTGTGTTAGCTAGCCAATGGAAAATCGATGGAAGCTGGAGTAATGATCAAATTCAGCTTGTGACACTTCAGTTCTCATTGAATTTTACCCAGAAGACAATCAATACTTGGTTATACAATGAAGCACACCTGGTAGGTGGTAGAAGTTACTGCCCTGCATAGTATACAAACACAAAGACAGTCTATTTGCTCTTTTCAGGCACTGTACTATTACTCTTAAACCATAAAAATGGCTTTTGCTACTTCAACTCATTTATTGTCCCTCTATGACTCCAGGTCATATCAGATCATCTTTTATGTCATAAAATAGTCCTCATTATTTTGCTTCTTCCACTAAAGAAGCTCCACATTCAAACAATGATTTGGCAGGCACACAGTCTTCATTTTGTTTGGATAGTGACCACTCTCCACAAACCCCAATCCATTCGAAGATGCATTCAGGTCACAAGATATCGGCTTATTAGACAATTTTGAGGTCATATAATCACTCACCATTCACTTATTCTAGCTTCTTGTATGTTGACTGTGTTAAAAAACAAACAAAAAAACCCACTCCCTAGAAATTTGTTCATGCTGAGATGATCCAGGGACAGATAGCAACAGCAAGTACATTTTTATATCACTTATCAGTGCACTTAAGCACTCCCTAAGCGGTTTACAATGTGCAAGCTAATTGCCCCCCAAAAGCTGGGTATTCATTTCAGCGACCTCGGGAGGATGCAAGCTTGAGTTGAGCTTGAGCCCTTGGCTGGTACTGAACTTGCAACCTTGCAGTTTGTGAGTGAGTGGCTTCAGTACTGGCATTTACCCATTGTGTCACCAGGGCTCTTTCATGAAACATAAAGCATAGTGAGGTGAATAACCCTGAGAACCCAATTCAAGAATCAGGGATGTGTTGGCAAGGAGGGGTTACTGTGATGACAAGTCTTCATTGTGTAGACATATGCATGGAATTCATAGATATGTGTGAGGGTTGCACAATGACTGCTGGGCAGAGCTTATAGTCTTGTCTCCACTTGTTCAGATGAGGATAGGAGAGGAAAAGGAAGACAACAGGTAGAGAGAGAGAACACATTCTAAAGTACTAATTGGCAGGATACTGTTGAAACCGTGGTGCAATTCATCTTTAAAAGCATGTGTGGTGCATTAATTGTGCTGTTATGTATTAGCAGTAAATTATGGATGTGCAAGGAGCACTCATAGGGAATCAGTGGTAGCACTGAAAACCTCTGGTCCCCTCACTGTGCCTATGCAATTCCTCATAAAGCCAACAATACTGATGCAGCTAGGCATCAGAGCTGGAGCAATCAGATCTGTTTAAGCAGAGAAAACATCCAATAGGTTTGCTTTGTAGAGGAAAGAATTTTCATTTTTTCATACCCCTGAATAAAAAGCAGTACCTGCCAAATTGTCTTACCTAAAGAATGGTCCAGGACAAACAATTCCATCTCCTTTCACTTCTTCCTAGACAGATAACAATCTTTGCATGGATTATAAAAGTGCCTTTATAAGTACTGAAATGGAAGAACTTATACTATTTTTGGTCTGCAAAACTGTTAAATGGTTAAATTCTTTCATTTTGGTTGTGTGTATATGTGGGAAGAACATTGAGTTCTATCAAACAAAGAATTTGTTTTGGGTACTGAAAGTGATAAGAAGAAAGTGGTAGAATGGATTTCAAAACTTAAAACTTTAGTATCAGGGAGTTTGAATGAAGATTTGGAAATACAATATCTGATATAAAAATTTGGAATAAATGGCTAAAAAGAATTTCAATATTGCATCAGCTAGACAGAACAGAGCTGAGTAACTTTATGAACACGTTGCATCATGTATCTTCTCATTGGTTCTCTTCAATGATGTTACTTCAAAAATCCATAAATATGAACTCATTGCTAGTCCTAGTTCCTTCCTTCTAATACTCAGTGCCCACTTTGTTGAGAGTGCAGACTGCAATTCCTGAAATCTCTGGCAATAACTATGTATATGATAATAGATTATATTTGATATGAATAATATGGATTTGATTTGATATGAATGATATTTGATATGGATAAAAGATATATTTGATTTTTAAGAAATTATGTTTTTAGAGATGATTTATGTGTTGTCCCAATACCACAACTATAATAAATGTACTTTTATTCATTTTACAATAGCCCCTGAAGAAGGCCAGTTTGTGGCAAGGCCGAAACGCATTGGGCCTTTAAAAATAATAAAGTTTGTGGACCACCAACAGTACATAAGGCTCCATTTCCTTTATCTCATCCACTGTGAATACGTGTTTTCCAGTTTTATGTTCTGTTCCTGTCTGACAGTTATTCTGCACAAAATTCACAGGTGGGGTTTGTTTTTTGCTTAGTGTTTTGTTTTGTTTTGTTTTGCACAGAAAACTGCATTATCAGCATAGAAAAATAATATTAGCATGAAAAAATATTATTTTCTGCTCCGAATGTATTTTCTGTCATATGGGGATATTGTGCAGAATAAATACTGGACTGCAACTAATTTTCAAAAATTGCAAAATTTTCTTCAATAGGAAAAAAATTGCTAAAATAACTTGTGGTTGCCTTTGGAAATGAAAACAGAGCTGAATTACATCACTAATTAGAAGACTGTTGGTGGACCAAACCAAAGACTTTTCTACTTCCGTTTTGTCACAGTGGTTAAACAGATGTCAGTAGAAAGCTGGCAAAAAGTGTAAGAATATTTGCTATTTTCATCAGCAGAATGCAATGGGCTATTGCAATGACTTTAAGGGTAGAAAAGTATTACCTTGAATCCTTGAAATAGGGAATAAAACCCTTGTGTTTGTTATTTTAGGAAATCCAAAAATAGGAAAGATATCCCCAGGCATAGTTACAGAACTCTAAGGCTGGCATTCAGTAGACTGCCTTTTTTGCATTGAATAAGACACAACCTGAAAATTCTCACCCATCTAAAATCATCTCTTTAGGGTTTTATGACACTCAAGAAATGATTTTTCAACCATTTAAAAAACATTTTGTAATGTTCTTTTCACCCCTATTCAAACATTGCATGTATTTAGCAAAGCAGAGTTGCTCCTTTACAGCTCTCCCATATTTTTAGTTTAAAGAATTACACAGGCTTCCAAAACTGAGGGTCATAAAAACTTTGTTTTTTAGAATATATGTTGGTTTTATAGGAATTTGGCATTCTAAATCCAAAAATGACCTCAGATTTGATCAATCAACTACAATCATTTCACATCTTGCATTGGTGTTTTCATGTTATATGGGTGAATGAAATGATCCTGCCAAGAGTAAAAAGGGGTTAATTAATTTGCTGCTATGAAACACAAAAATCCATTCAAAAGCACTAAAGGAAATTGCACTAAAACATCAGCATCCACACATAATCAAAGCTAAGTAACAAGTGAATTGATAAACATAGCGAATTTGGGAAAGAACCATGTGTCATGTAAAATTATTATTGTGTTTTTCAAATTTAGTACCCAACAATATATTAAAAACAGCTACAATGTTGAAAAAATGTGGTAGTGTTTTTCCCCCACCACACGCCTGTGTTATTATCTATTTGGGTATCTTCCAGCTATTTTTCCACATATAGTTTCTGAGGTGTTTGAAAAGTGTATACATGTGTATGATGATGGTTGAGCAATACTTAATGTATGAAATCTTCTGTGGCATTGGCATAAGAGGACCAGGTTAATGTTTATGTTTTTTAGAGCTGGTGGGTCTTGAAATCATCTTGAAGGACATATTAGTCCATCCCTGCCTCAGACCATACAGTCATATTCCAGATGGTCATCTTTCGGCCGTTGAGGGAGAGAGCAGGCCGGCCCAGCGTCATCAGGGGCTGGCCTGAAGACAGAGCGCCCTCCCTCCATAACTGTCATCTTTCGGCCGTTGAGGGAGAGAGCAGGCCGGCCCAGCGTCATCAGGGGCTGGCCTGAAGACAGAGTGCCCTCCCTCCATAACTGTCATCTTTCGGCCGTTGAGGGAGAGAGCAGGCCGGCCCGGCGTCATCAGGGGCTGGCCTGAAGACAGAGCGCCCTCCCTCCGTCATCTTTCGCCGTTGGGAGAGAGCAGGCCGGCCGGCGTCTTCAGGGGCTGTCCTGAAGTATCATGAGTGCCCTCCCTCCTATAACTGCATCTTTTTCGGCGTTGAGGGAGAGAGCAGGCGCCCGCGTCATCAGGGGCTGGCCTGAGACAGAGCGCCCTCCCTCCATAACTGTCATCTTCGGCCGTGAGGGAGATAGCAGGCCGCCCGCCGTCTATTCAGGGGCTGGCCTGAAGACGAGCGCCCTCCTCTCCATAACTGTCATCTTTCGGCCGTTGAGGAGAGAGCAGGCCGGCCGGCGTCTCTATGGGGCTGGCCTGAAGACAAGCTGCCCTCCCTCCAGTACGTTTCTTTTCGGCCGTTGAGGGGAGAGAGCAGCCGGCCCGGCGTCATCAGGGGCTGGCCGGAGACGAGACGCCCTCCCTCCATAACTGTCATCTTCTTTGGCCGTGAGGGAAGAGCAGGCCGGCCCGCGTCATCAGTGGGCTGGCCTGAAGACAGAGGCCCTCCCTCCATAACGGCATCTTTTCGGTTCGTTGAGGGAGAGAGCAGGCCGCGCCCAGCGTCATCAGGGGCTGGCCTGAAGACAGAGCGCCCTCCTCCATATCGTCATCTTTCGGCCGTGATGTGGAGAGAAAGCGGCGGCCAGCGTCTCAGAGGGCTGGCACTAGAACAGTGTAATCTTAATTGTAGATTTTTCTTGTACGTTGTAGATGTTGCTTGTACACGTGACGATCGATTTGGAATAGCGGTTTATAAATAAAACATATTATTATTATTATTATTATTATTATTATTATTATTATTATTATTATTAATTTATTTTACCTTTTAAAATATGTTTATCACCCTGTTTGTCTGATGAGCACAGGCAACATGTGTGAAGTCCATGAGCATAGTGCTGCTCATAGAAGAGAATGGCAGATTCCTCTTTCCACACAGCCCCCTGCATCCCCAGTATTCTTTAATGGGTTAGGCTGTCACTCAGAGCATACCTGAGGAAGTGGAAACTAGCAGAAACCATCTCCCATCAAAATGATAATCACTGAAGTTTTAATTGTTTCCAAACCTGTTTCAGTAAATGGAAGGTTCATACTTGTGAACAGAATGACTCTTACCATTTTTGTCTTTTTCTTTAGAGTAAACACAGGAGAGCCCATACATGTTGGGAGACTAGTTTGTAGAAGAAAGAGGCCCCATCCCATCTAATCTAGAATTTCCCAATGCAGTTTCAGTTTATACCATTAAATAATCATCCACCGTGGATTATTTCTTTTAATTTAAAAAAAAATCATTCCCCTACTGAGGCTGTATCTGCACTGAAGAATTAATGCAGTTTGACACCACATTAACTACTATGGCTCAGCGCTATGGAATTCTTGGATTTGTAGCTTTGTGAGATATTTAGCCTTCTCTTTCAGAGCATTCTGGTGCCATAACAAACTATAGATCCCAGGATTTCATAGGATGAAGCCATGACATTTAAAGCAGCATCAATCGATATTAATAGTACAGTGTGGCAGCAATAGCATTCAGCATAGCATTTACATTTCTATACTGCTTCATAGTGAACTCAGCACTCTAAGTGGTTCACAGTCTGTAAGCCAATTGCCACAAAAAAGCTGGTCATTTTACCAACCTACAAAAGGATAGAAGGAGTCAGCCTTGGAACCCTGGGATCGAACTTACAACATTGTGGCTGCAATACTAGCCTTTAACCACTGCACTACCAGAGCTCAGCAACCTGAGTCTATCTCTGAGCCTGAGGATAATCTGAAGTCATTAGGTTCAGATGACGTAGAAGAATACACCCCTCCGGTAACTCCTATAGCCCCATCTAAGAAGTGGGGAACTCTCCCTCTGAGTCAATGCGTGAGAGAGGGCCACATTCCAGTCTGAGACACAGACTAGCGGTTGAAAACAAAGGTGAGGCTCTTTGTGAGCAAAACTTCCATGTAAATGTCATCAACTGAACTCTGAAGAAAACTGTCAACTGGCTACTGAGGGCTCCTAGAAGTAACATCCTATCCTGACTGTAGCCATTGCCTATTTTTGACCCAGTTGCTCCAGTTCTGTCAGACTTCTATCATGCTTGACTTTGGATTTTCATAACTTGATATACCTGTTCTCCAGCTACAAGTTTCTAGCCTGAACTGCCTTGACTCAGCCTGGAACAGGACACAAAATAATGCCTACTCTAGCCCTAAGAAAAGTATTATTGTTGTTGTTGTTGTTACTTATATAGTGCTGTAGATTTGCACAGCGCTGTACATAAAAACAACAAATATAAAAGAGTAAACCTGCCTATGGCGTACAATCTAAGAAATGATAGGATAATACAAATAAAATACATAGCAATACACGAAATGGTTCAATAAAACAGGCAACAAAAAGAACATCAGATAGCAAGTGACAATCACACAATGTCTGGGAACGCTTCTCTGAACAGGATGGTCTTCAGCTCCGTTTTGAAGCTGGTTAAAGAAGAGATGGACCTTGCTTGTGAGGGAAGAAGGTTCCAGGAGTGAGGGGCAGCAAGTGAAAAGGGGCGAATCCTAAGTAACTTTCATTAGGCTACCCAACAAGCTTAATAGCTGAATAGACAAAGCTCCCCAATCCAAAAGAAACTTTATCTGTCATAGCATCACTTCCCTCCTACATTTGTGCCCTTCTACATACTGTCATCAACAGCAGCCAAGACAGCTGGTCCAAGTGTAGTCCCAAAAGGTTCTGGAGGAATACACGTTCTCCACTGCTGTAACATATCATGCCATCTCTGATAAGCTGAAACACTGTGTGTGCACAATAAACCTCTACACAGAACATTTTGTATTTCATGACTTCCAAATCCCATAAAGGGTAGGGTCTTTCCAGGAGGGGAAGAAAACCATTTTCAACTGTTATTAATCAAGGAACATTAACTTCAATTGCAGCTAGATCATGTCACATTCAAATTAGATAGCAAATGAATTCATTGACCTTGATTGAAGTGACATCTAATAACTCAATGTTATAAAGAAGTTACCAAGTTTAATATCACCATCTGTGAAGTACCTAGCAAGTTATTTAGGCATTTGCTTAATTATAAGAGTGTAAATAATCCCATTGATTCAGTGACTATTAATGTTGTTAGTTTCATAATTAAAGTTTTGCATTTTCTTAAATTATTTACTCACATAAAATGTCAATTTCTCAATAGAGTGTTATTTGGTATTCTATGACAGAGGACATGCTTTGTATGAGGAAGGTCCCAGGTTCCATATCTGGCATCTTCTAGCAGAGCAGGAGGAATAATTCCATGAAACTTTGGAGAGATAGCAAAGAGACACTGCCAATCAGTGCCAATAATTCTAGGCTAGTGGGAATCAGGATTCATTCCTAAGCACAGAAAACTGGGGAGGGAGGCAATTATCTCCCTATTGATGAGTGCTGGCTGGAGATCAAAAGAAAGTAAATTGTAAAGTTTTGGTGTCATCACCCAAAAATGTTTACTCCATTAGAGGATCTGAAGTATTCTTCAACAGGATAGAGACTGCTTAATTCAGTATGAAGTGATATACAAATGTAAATGCTATTGCTAATGCTATATACAGAGGACACATTACAGCAGGGGTGAATAGTTTCTAGGGGTCAGGAAAAATACAAGAACTGTAACTGGCAAGAAACTGCCCTGAACTTTGTGTCTGTCAGAAGCAAGATGATCAGAATATATCTGAAAAATCTGAATTAAGAAATCACTTTCAGTATCCTCTCAGTGACTGTCACTTTTGTAGGTCGGTAAAATGAATATCCAGCTTGTTGAGGGCAATTAGCTTACAGATTGTAAATCACTTAGAGAGTACTGAGTTCACTGACAAGAGGTATAGAAATGTACATGCTCTTACTATTGCTATTGCTATTGACCTCCCTGAATTTACTCTATTTTCTTAGCTCCCCAAAACCCTATTCAGATCTCTTCCATTCCCCTCTATATAACTGGACCCCATCCAACTCTATTTCTAACTGGCCCTATCACATTTTCTACCTGGCCCTATTTAATCTTTTTGCATACAAGCCTCTAGTTTCAATATTTCCCACTACATAGGTCATTACCAGCATTCCATGAGCTGGAGTTGGATGGCTATACCAAAATAAGCCCGTCTTCTCCATTCATTTGTCAGCAAATACATAATTAAATAAGGTGGGGGCTACACTTTATCCCCTTTTGTTATACACTCTTGCTCTTTGAAGAAGAAAAAAATCAACCAGAACCCAGCATAAAACTAGCATAATAGCTAGCCTTGCTTCTCCTTGCCTGTACCTTGTGTTAATATAAATATTTACTCTGATACAGAGAGATCTGTGATAGGATCTTGGATTTTTAATGCCAACTCAAATCTGAGAATGACAAACCATTCATTAGCTGAGCAAAATGTACTGTGAGTATGTGGCTTTCACATTTGGCTTGAAAACAGGAATGAATTAGCCAAGTGAACAAAGCTGATTGTTCCCCTGCAGGGTTATCTTGGTATTATCTCTTCATTATTTTGCTGAAATTGATTAGGAGCTAACATGTATAAAAAGTGTACAGTATTACCAAACAGTAGAACAGGCCTACTTCCTTGACCAGACAAGGTCAGCCAAATTTGGGGTAATTAGCCTTCAATCTGGAAGGTTGCCTGTTGTTTCAGTGAGTATCACAAAGTGCTTGTTAATGTTCTTCGCTGAAGAAATATTCATTATGAGGTCAGAGTTCAGTATTTTCATGGATCTTTCTCTGACCACATCTGGAATTTCTTTTTGTAGTGCATTCATATGGAAAAAAAGGGGGAAATCTGTTGTATAAAGGAATTAAGAACAGCAACAACAAAAAGAAATACAGATAGGAGATAGATAATAGCCTAATCTGTCATATTCTATCAAGGGAAGGTATTTATAGCTTAGAAATCTGAAGACTGCTGCTCAGATTTATAAGGAGGTTAGACTGGTACAAATGTACAGAACAAATCTCATAGTACAAATGATCCCCAATAAAAGCCTTTGCATTTGCTTTCACATTAAAATGATCCCATTCTCTTTACTTTTAAACTTTTGTAAATGTTCCTTCATATACCTGCCAGCTTTTAAAAGCTTAAACACAGATAATTTTATTGAAATGAATAGTTTAATTTTCCCCTCCTCCAATCAATTCTGTAGCTAGTGTTTCAGAACATACTTTTTAATTGTTTTTTAACAAACCTTTCCTAGTAATTTAATAGTCTTGTATTATTCTAATTAATGATTCTAGACTGAAGTTGTATATCCTTCCTTTGAAATAAACCCCCATGAACACTACTTCTGTTTTGAGTATACGTGAAGAGCATTGCCTTGCTAACAATCTTTTTGCATATTGTGGAGGGGGCACAGAAGCAGTGGGGCTCTGCTGCCAGCAACAACTTACCTGACCAATGATAAGAGAAACTGAATGCAGGCTGGAGAAAGCCACAAAGCCTCATCAAGAACAAACTGGAAGATAATGAGCCCTTCCACACCTAACCACAGTGTAGAAGCAGAAGTGGCCCCAAGAGGCAGCATTTTGAGGTGGCCAAGGGTAATGGAAGATTGAAAAGACTGGGGGAGAAATGGGGAGAGAAGGTGGGGAAGAAGCTGGATGGATGGCCCCAGCAGGACAGGCTGACCATTACTGTGCTTGGCTGGCAGCAGCACATGAGTGCTGGATTACTGGATCTCTCACTGCCAGACAGAAAAGAGGGAAAGATTCCCCATATCCTTGCTAACTCCTAGAGCCAGTGATCATGCCACAGGGCTGAGCAGAAGGCATCAGGAGGTGGAACCCTGGAGAAGAGGGGAAAGGGGAATGTTTCCCACCAGAGCCAAGGGTGGAGGCAAGTGACAAGGAAGAAGCATGAGTGGGAGTGCATGAAGAAGCCTGGGTACAGAGAAACATTTTAACCAAGGGGTGTGTGCAGATGAATATATGTTTTATTATAGAACAAACTGTAGAGCCTGAGTGTTACCTTGCCTGAAATTGGAGGTAGACTTTATTTTTGCTCTTATACAGTGGACCCTTGTTATCTGCAGGAGTTTGGTTCCAGCACCCACCATGGATATGAAAATCCGTGGTTGCTCAAGTCCAACTAAATACGATGACATAGTAAAATGATGCCCCCTATATAAAATGGCACAATCAAGGTTTGCTTGTTGGAATTTGTATTTTTAGGAATATTTACAATCTGTGGATGCTTGAATCTATGGATAAAAAAAATCTGTGGATATGGAGGGCTGACTGTACTCATTGATAAACCCCTCTAAGCCAGTGAACTTGTGGACAGAGAGTACTTGTGAATAAAAGAAAAGCATACTGATTTACAATATGAAGTCGAAAGCTTTCATGGCTGGCATCCATAGTTTTTTGTGGGGTTTTCATGCTATGTGGCCATGTTCTAGAAGGTTTTCTAGAAGGTTTTCTAGAACATGGCCACATAGCCCGAAAAACCCACAAAACTATACTGATTTACCTTTAGTCCAACATGGGTTCATGGATCCAAATGGAGGAAGGGCACCATCCCAAGAGGGAGGGCTAACTGGGCAGCTGTCACATATAAAAAGAAATGAAGAATTGTGATTATGACTGTAATAAGCATGTTTTTAATGGAAATATCTGAATAATTTGACCATCACATCCTAAATCTACAGTTGAGAAGATCACACATGTGAATGGGACACCTGGTGCCTTACAGATGTTTTAGATGCATCTGTTTATTTATTTGATTTATATTCCAATTTTCTCTCAACACTGTGTTGTTAAATAAACTCGTGTCTTCATTTCACTTATACTTCCATACTTGAACCCAAGTAGGAAAGGGGACAAGTTTCCCCTATAGCCTGTTGTAACTCTCAGGCCTGTTACAGACTGCCCAAATAAAGCTGCTTCGGGTCTCTTTGGAGGTATGCTGTTTAAATGATGCATGCATCCTAAGAATCGGAAGCTGCACCAAAGCTGCACTCCAGTGCTTAGGAATGGAGTGTGGCTTTGGCGTGGCCTCCGGACTCTTAGGACCCAGGCATCATTTAAATAGCATACCTCCAAAGAGACCCAAAGCAGCTTTATTTTGGCAGTCTGTAACAGGCCTAAGTTTGTTGCTGTTGGTGCTGTTGGGTGTCTTCACGTTATTTCCACTATGCTGACCTATGGTGAACTTATCACAGGGTTTGGTTTGTTTGTTTTTTGTTGTTGTTGCTTTTACTCAGCTTATGTGATTCACCCAAGGTCACCCTGTGAATTTCCATGGCTGAAGGGCGAATTGATCCCTAATTTCCAGAGTCTCAGTCCAATGTTCAAACCACTACTCTATGCTGGCTCTCAACTCTAAGGTACATGAAAAATGATTTCAGGATGTCCATCCCTATGCTGTGGTGTCCAGTCACTTTAGGTCCCAACTGATCCTAAAATAGGTCAGAGGAGGGAAGGAACATGGCAAAATTTCCTCTCACCATCTTGAGAAGGCCTTTAGTAAGAGAAAAACTTACAAAACTCCCCTTTCAATACCTTTTAATCATTAAAACTCCCCAATTTGACTTCTAAGCATTCCCAGTATAGATCTGGAGAGATACATTGCACCCACACCAGCGTATCTGCAGGCTTACCATCTGCGGTCTGAGCTTCCGCAGATGGCAAACCCCAGCTTTTTCAATGGGTGCAAGCACAAGCAGTGGTACAAGCAGGAGCACACACCCATTTTAAAGAATGGGACTTAAAGGCCTGTGTTTTTTGCTGTCCACTGGGGTGTCTAGAACGGATCCCCTGCAGATAGCAAGAGCGCACTGTATAACCCTATGCTACCATTTGTTTTTGTTTTTAATGTATTACTTTTAACTTTCAAATTATGGGTAATATTTTCAACATGATTTTTTTAACAGACATTATATTCAATCATATGTTTCCCATCCTAGTTTTTCCTTTCTTCAACTGGAATTGAACAGAATTTCACTATTGGTATGTTGTCTGGTGTCCAGTCTCCCTCTTCTCCTTTGTAGATGCAGGTAAGTTGGTATGCCACCCAGAACCATCTTTCCCATTACTTTGTCATTGTTGACAGTGGATTTATACTGCCAGCAATTGAACTGGTGCAACAAATAAAAGATCATCAAGTTTATGCAAACATGTCTTCAGTTCTCCATCATTAAGTCTCCTTTTGAAAGTCTTCCAGTAGGAGAATTATCTATTCTTTTTGCTACCTATTTAAAAGATGAATTGCTGCTGGAGCCTCTCACACTTCATAGGTATAGCCCAATGATTCCACTTTAATTGACATAGGTGTATCCTGTGGAATCCTGGAATTTGTTGTTTGGAGAAGCACTAAAACTCACTGGCTGGGAATTCTAAGTGTCCTTTCCAAAACTGTGAGATAGCCAGGTGTAGTGGTTTGAGTGATGGACTAGGACTCTTTGAAACCAGGGTTGAAATACTCAGATGTGAAAAGCACTGGATGACCTTGGACAAGCCACATTTTCTCAGTCTTAAAGAAGGCAGTGGCACACCTCTTCTGCATAAATTTTGCCAAGAAAACCGTGTGACAGGGAAGCCATAAGTCACAATTAACTTGAGAGCACAGGCGTTCCTAAATTGCAAAACCCAGTATTCCATGAGATGGAGCTATGTGGAATCGTAATTCTGTAACTAGTGCAAAATGGCACCTTTGGCAAAAAAAGAAAGAAAAAAGGGGGGCAGTAATTTGTGGTTTGGATGGGATGAGACTTACAAAGCAGCTTTGGGGGGAGGATTATGGCTATGCCTCCTCAGAGGAAAGGAGAAAGAGTAGCATTATACATCAATGATATTTACACTTGTAAAGAGATCCATGTTTTAAATTCTGGAAGCTAGGTTGAGAGCATCAGGGTGAAAATTAAGGAGAGACAAACAGCAGTGATGTCATTGGGGTGTGTACTACCAATCCCCAGGACAGTCTGAGAACTTGGATGATGCCTTCCTGGAACAAATGACCAAACATTCAGAAAGGAGAGATGAAATATTAGTTGGAAGACAAACTCTGTCAAAAAGTTAAGGTCCAACAAATACCTCTCTTGTAGACAATTTCATTATCCAGAAGGTGGAAGAGCCAAAAAGGGGAACAGCTATTTTAAATCCAATCCTAGCCAACAGTAATGACTTGGTTAACAGGGTGGAAGTACTGTAGTAGGATCCTTAGGTTGAACTGACCATGTTCTCCTGGAATTTGTTATACAGCAGAATGGGTAAGTCAAGCATAGTCATATATACATTCTAGACTTTAAGAAAGCTGAATTCTTGTAGGATGATGGAGTCTCCTTCTTTGGAAGCTTTTAAATAGAGATTGGATGGCATTCTGTCAGGAGTGCTTTGATTGTATAACCCTGCTTGGCAGGGGCTTGGGACAGAAGGCCCTTGTGATAATAATAATAATAATAAATTTTATTTCTACCCCGCCTTTCCAAAAAAATGATCAAGGCGGCTTACAAAAGTTAAAAGCAGTTACAATACAAAGTAAAACAATTACAGTATAAAAGTTAAAACATTACTGCATAAAAAGGGAACAGGAATCAAGAAAAAAATACACATGTCAAGGGCAAAAACAATCAAATCACAATGGTCCGGAGAAGAGGAAAAGAAGGGAGCAGAGAAAAACAGTTAACTAAAGTGGGAAGGCCAGCCGGAATAGGGTATGTTTTTAAATTCTTTTTAAAAGAATCTAATGAGGCGGCGGAGCGGAGCGCTACAGGGAGCTTATATTCCAAAGAAAATGGGGCAGCGAGTGGCAAAAGCCCTCTGTGAGAGGGTAACCTCACAAGATGTGATCTTAGGAGAACCTCTAACAAGTTAGTCCCCGGATGTTTCGAAGTGTGCGGGGCGGACTATGTGGGGAGGAAGTGGGTCTCCAAGTACCCTGGGCCCAAGCCATTTAGGCTTTAATAGGGGTCAAAACCAACAACCTTTGTATTGAGCTCGGAAGCAAATAGCGCCAAATGTAGGTCTTACTTTTAAAATAGGTGTTTATATGGTCCAACACTGGAAGTACCAGCGACCAATCTAGCTGCCATGTTTCTGTACCATTTGCAGCTTCCGAGTTTGGTACAAGGGTTGGCCCGTGTCCACATGTGTAGAGCAGGCATTGGCAGAAATCCAATCGAGAGGGTAGTACGGTTCAAAAAAGCTAGGTACAACAAGAATTCTATCCATTCAAGGTTCCCACGGTCCAGGTAGGGACGCAGCTGGCGTATCAGCCGAAGCTGATACAAGCACTCCTGACCGTCACATCCACCTGAGAAGTCAGCTGGAGCGACGAGTCAAGGAGCACTCCCAAGCTGCGCACCGAGTCCTTTAAGGGGAGCATGACCCCGTTCAGGACCGAGATGACAATCTCACCACCCGGAACTGGGGAACCTATCACCAGTACTACTTTCCGTTTCTTCCCTGGATTCACACTGAGTTTGTTCTCCACTCCAGCCCATGTACCACACACACACAAGCAGGTCTAGAGGAGAGATGCCATCCTTAGTTACTGCACATCAGTCAGCGGAGACACAGAGAAGACTATCTGGGTGTCATCGAACTGATAACACGAGTACACGCGACTAAGCCATCACTCGCGCCCCGTGTTCCGGATGATCTCGTCCCAGCGGTTTCATGTAATGTGATCTCTCCAGTGTTATGGTCCTATAGTTGCTCACTCCTCGGTCTCACTAATCTAATACTAGAGAATATCCTATCTCATAATTTAATACTAGGAAATATTCCATGGCAGCCATCTCAGCTAGCACGCACCCGTATTTTTTTATCCTAATTCGCATCAGCCTCAGCTAGCAAGGTATCCAAGGTATACTGAGGTATCCTAGTAATTGTAGCTGACAACATCTGGAGGGCATCAAGTTGGGGAATGACTGTTGCATTTGCCTCACTTGTGACATTTTCCAGCCCACTTTACACTGGAACATTTATTCCAGTTTTCTATCTATTTGTAATCTGCATCTAGTTTCTTATTTAGTATTTTTCACCTACTATTGTCAGTGTTTCTGGAGAAAGCATTCAATCTTTATTTCTGTATTATTCTCCTTTCTCCAAGCTGACACTTTTTTTCAAGCTTATTACAAATACTCTCTCTGATATAGATAAACCTCCACCTGAGCTCCAACTTTTTCTGTTTGTTTCTGCCATCAAATATAATATACTAGTATGTAGTATGTATGGGGAGTACCTTTTTTAAAAAAATATTCCAAATCCTGCTATGAACTACCCACATCATCTCCTCACAATAGGATTTTGGTAAATGCATGTCAATAGAACTGAATCATATCGAAACACATTTTTGTGAACAAATACTGGGAAGTAGTAAAAGAGAACTGTTATTGCATTCATGTATGTTTTCATGTCTTTGTGTTTTTGTGTTGTTTCTACTGTGTGCCTTACAATTTGATTTGTGTTAACTGACAGTTTGATCATAATATGTTTGTGGTGGAATATTGCTTACAACCTGGGAATAATGTTGTAGGTTTGCCAGCAGATGGAATGTAAATTATGTCCCATTCTCAATAGGAGAAAGTATTCAGGAAAACTTAGTGATCGGTTAATAAAATGCAATGATGTCACCAAAGTTGTGGAAAGAATTAATGATTTTGTTAACAGTATCATAATGATGCTAAGTTATAATATGGCAATAATCTGGTGATGTTCTAATAGTCAAATTTGCTGGCTAGACTAGTGTTGTGTGAGTTTTCTTTACTTGAATTTGAAGGAGCTAAGTTGCTGAACATTATCTCCCCTGCCATTGGGGGGGGGGGGGAGGCTTCAGCATTATGGATATTTCCTTTAAAGTTCAGTCTAAAATTCAGACTGTACCTCACAGTGTCATCAACCTCCCTGTCTTGAATAGATTAAAGATCAAAAACAGTCAGGCCTACATATTCATGGATTTGAGTCATATCTTTTCTCTAGGAATCTTAGGTCAACTTCTAGAGTTGCACGGGAGGACCCAGAGATTCCTAGATAGGCCTTCTCTGAGGAAAAGAAAAGAAAAGGGGGGGGGGGTATTTGCAGTTTTTCTCCACTTTCAAAGTGGTCCTGAGCCCCTAACGATATGGAGGGCCCACTGTACTATGAGGGCCAACATGGAGGCTGGTCAAGTGTTGGGCTAGGACTGTGAGACCAGGTTTAAAGCCCTGCCTGCCATTGAAACCCATTGAGTGACTTTGGGTTTTATTTGTTTTTAACCTTTGTAGGCTTTTAAATGATTAAATGATATAGTGCTTAATGTGGAGATTTTAATTGTTTGCAAATTTTTATTGTAAACATTTTTAGTTTGCTATTTCTGGAAGCCATTTTGAGTGCGCTCTGGGAGAAAGGCAATAATAAATGAAGGAAGGAAGGAAGGAAGGGAAGGAAGGAAGGAGAGATCTCATGATAAGTGTGCCTTAGGATCACCATAAATTGGAAGTGATGAAGGAACCTGACAACAATGACAACAATAACAAGAGCCATGTCCCCTCAAATGTTCTTTATTAAATCACTGACAAAAACACGGAAGTGTAACCCTAAACCTGAACGGAGTCTGGCAGAACAAAAAAGTCTAGGGGGAAACTGCATCAAAAGATGGCTCAATTTATTGGGAACAAAATATAACAATGAGTTAAAAATGAAAGAGGTGGGTTAAAAATATTGGCCAATCTATTAGGCAAACAAAGATCCTAGGATCTGTTGTACAGAATCCAAATATAGGATAAAATAATACTCAAACCACACAGAAAAATGCTAATGTAGCCAACATGTACTAGGCTAAGTGACTATAAATCCAAGCCAATAGGCAAAGTGAAAGGAGATATTTGACATACAAATACAGATAAGGTAAAGTATTCAACAACTCCAAAGATACAAATGGGAGGGATAATAGTACAACCCATTACAAGTGTAATATTCGGACTCTGTACACAGATCCTAGGATCTCTATTTGACTAATAGATTGGCAATATTTTTAACCCACCTCTTTCATTTATAACTCATTTTATTTTGTTCTCAATAAAATTGAGCTCTTTTTGATGCTTCCCCCCTAGACTTTTTTGTTTAGCCTTTACTAAATCACAACATAAAATGAGATTGTGTAAGATTTTCTAAATGTGGTCATTATTCAGGAGATACAAGCCTATTCCATTAGCACATGCACAGGGTTTTTTCAAAATGCTGTCACTCTCAATTTAGGGGCAAAACGGACTAGCTAGAAATGCTGGCATTGGGGTGGAATAGGGATGTGGCAACTGCACAACAACAGCCCCAACCTGCCCGCCTGCGTGTGTCATACTGTGTGCTGGACCGCACACACCGAGGGGTATCATGGTGCTTTTTTGGCACAGCGTTTATACATGCTGCACAAGAAACACCGAAAAGCTACCACCACCACCACAGCAAGGATGGCCTTTTAAACAGCTCGAAAACGAGCTGCATTTTGCATTCTTTTATAGAGCCAGCAAAGCCCAGAATCAAGGCATGGCATGCAGTTTCCATGGCCCTGATCCAGTGTTGAAAGGGGTGGTGGGAAGCTGGCCTTAGGGCTGTCTGTTGAGGTCCCTTACGTGACTAAAATGCCCCCCCCCAGCCTAAATTCCTCCTTTGTATGGATATGTAGATCCCTTATTTGAATGAATTCTCTTGAATACTTTCAAAACATTATATATAATTTTTGTTTCATATCGTGTCTCATGCAGGATGGAAAGGTTACCTTTGGAGGCTGCAGTTCCCAGAATTCCTCAGCCAACATGACCATTCTTCTAATGGTTAATGGACTTCTGGATGATGTAGTCAAAATAGTACCCACCTTTTGGTTGTAATATTATATTTATGCATAAAATCGAATTTGTTTACAAGATGGCTTTGTAGTTGTATCATTTATATATTTTATTTTAATGAAGAGTGATGAGTGACGATGATGACAACAATGACAATGATGGTACAAACCCTTTCAAGCGTGGTTTCTGGGAGGGTTGGATGAGTGAATTTCCAGGTAGCCCCCGTGCCATTGCTGGGCCGGAAATATATATTTCCAGTGGCAATATAAGCATGTACAGTATGACTTCCATTACTCACTGGAATAGAAACCCTCAGAATCAAGCCTTTCCATCTCCCCAGCTATCAAAATCATTTCAAGAAAAGATATGATAACTAACTA
This sequence comes from Sceloporus undulatus, assembly GCF_019175285.1. NCBI lineage: Eukaryota > Metazoa > Chordata > Lepidosauria > Squamata > Phrynosomatidae > Sceloporus > Sceloporus undulatus. The sequence continues at coordinate 91,278,593 of NC_056522.1, forward strand.
GCAAAGATATTTTAGTATTGCTATTTTAAATTTGTTGTCTGCCTTATTTTATTGAAAGTTAATAGTTAACTAATATGTATTATATTTAATTATTTTCATAGAATGTACACCATAGGCAGGTTTATTTTATCTATTTTAATTGTACAGTGCTGTGTAAATTTACAGTGCTATATAAATAAATCTTAATAATAATAATAATAATAATAATAATATTTTTTCTTCTGCTAGAAAAGATAATTGCTAAGCTGATCCCAAAGTGAACTGAAGGAAATTCTTCCATTTCTAAAGCACTTTCACACTGAAATAAAGTCTCAAGGTTAAATGAATGGTATTGAAGTACTGGTTTAGAGAGTTGGTTTGTCTTTATGCAGACTACCCTGGGATCCATTCAAACTGACAAACAGGGTGTGAAGGAACTTCTCTCCAGGCTGTCCCCAAAGTTCAAACCTTAGTCCCTTTTACCCTCAAGATCATTCTCTGGATCTGGTACTCAGGCTTCAAGGTGACTGCTATACTGGACAACTAGCTGTGTTAATCAGTGGGTTAATCAGTGTAGTAAAACATTACTAGTTCTCCTCATAAGTTCTTAAATGAAACATTCAACACAGTTGTAGAAAATAAGGAGAGCTATATTGTATAACAATTAGATTAAACATGAACTCCCTGAACTCTTTCCTTATTCACAGCTCCCAAAATCCTATTCAGATCTTTACCCTTTCTCTGCAAAAAGTGGCTTCTAGTTATATGGTAACCTTAGTTTTACAGCTTATTGCTGATAGTGAGCAAAGCCCAGCTCTGTCTTCTCCCTCTACCACCATTTCAGTGTTTGCCTTCTATGGTCACATTCAAGCACATTGTTTGGCTGTTCCATGCTTATTTTTTGAGATTGACTTTCCAGACTGGTCTGGATTGCTTTAGACTGTGTTGATCAGCTGGTCTGATTCTGAATGGTCCCAATCACTTTGAATTGAATTGATGAAGTTCAGGATTTGACCAAATTGGATGCACAAACTTATCATCTGCTCCAGTGTGTGCTGAAAACTAGTCTAATTACATGTCCAAATACCCTCCAGCTGTAGCATAGATTACATTTACACACTGAGGACAGTTATACAAATTAGTATTTTATGATGTGATGAAATACTCTAGAATATCCACCCAGAGTACAGAATGAAGTGAGCTCAAAGAACCTATATTAGAGCCAGTTTGACTAGCTGAAATAAGTGAGCTTATATTTGATATACATGTTAACATTCCAACAAACTGAGCTGTGGATCAGGTTTTTCAGGTTCTCATAAGGAGTCACCAAAATACTTCAAAAGGTTAATTCTAAGAATTGTACAATTGTTCATCATGACCAGAGCTTTGGTTACTTCTTGAACTTTGTCAGGAGGTCATTCATGTGGAGCAGCTGCCATACTGCTCAGCACCACCAACAGTCATGGGGATTCACAACTTGCAAGAACAAGGCCACAATCAGAGGCTTGCAGGGTATTTGGCTTAGTTTAGGGAAAATGCTTCTTTGTAGCCAATATAAGAAGTCCTTACAAGTGCGTGAATAGATTGCATAGCACTTTAACAATAGCTCCTTTTAAATGTTGAAGCTTGACTGTGTTCTTCTCAGGAGAGAACACAAGAAGCTTTTTGTTGAAAGGAGGCAGCAAAGCAAAATGCCAACTCATCGTTGTCTTCTACTTCAGTCCCAATCATTCTTTCTTCTGGCTAAAAAATAATAATAGTCATAGACCCTGCTGATTAACTAAACAGAATCGCAATTTGTGTTTCCTATTAAGTGTAGTTAAACATGATTGATTTAGCCATTATTCTTGAAATTGTGTGACGAACAGTTTTGTTTTTCTCCTGGAAGAGGCCAAAATTCTAAAAACCATTCAGCTTGATGGTGATGAAATTATTTTCTTGCAAACATCAGGATGCATTTGACTACTAACCCAAATATTCATGTTCATAACAGTAAGAAATATTAACCAACATAGATATAATTAATAAAATACACATAGTCAAATGTTCTATTTTAACAACTGGGAAGCAGGGAGAAGTTGGACTCATGCAGTGGCATTCTATTTCTAAAGCTTTGTGACTGAACAAACCACATTTCCTCTAATATGTCTAAAAAAAATCTGAGAGCTCTTTTTACTGTCTCCAACTCAGAACTTATTGTTGGAGAAATGGATCCTGGAGAAAATGCTCAGAGGTAGGTTAAAGGTGACAAGGTTACCAGGAGTCACCAAGCTGCCATGATGGGACAGCATTTGGGCTGTGCTGAGTCACAGGAGGTGAAATCATCATAGGCAGAAAACTGCAAAAACACCCTGCATGGGGAAACTGTATAGAGGGTACACACCAGGAAGAGACTGGACATAGTGCTTGGGAGATGCACATGTATATAAGGGAGGATCCTCAATGTACAGCGTGGGTGTTATGGTGTCTGGTGTATTGCGAGTAGCTTTGTTGGTCAGGACAAACTTGTATACAGAACAGAAAGTAAACTGTCTCCTTGAGATATATCTGCCTATTGACCCATTTGCCTGTGCCTGGTGGGGAGAGAAGGAATTCTCCAGCCAGCACAGAGCTCCATGCCACTTCTCAGCTGACCATCCAGATGCACAGCTTCGGTGTGGTGCAATGCAGTCTGCATAATCATGCTAACACTTTTAGGTAGCAGGGAACTCTCTGCATGGGGATAGCAAAAGAGCCAGTTAGCCACTTTTTGTGATAAAATAACTTCTTCCTTTTGTCTCCTGTGTGCCCTCAATTCCTTTTCCAGATGATTGGCCAGAACTTTCAGACAGATTCAGAGGGAAAGGAGAGGAAAGGAGGAAGTGCTTCTGAGCATACAGAGACCTGCTTGCATAGTGTTGGATTTCACTGGTAATGTAATGGACCCAGAGTTTGCAGGATCAAAACTTCAGATCTTTTTGATAATTAGGGGCTAGGGAATAATTTGCCAACCTCACTCTTTGGACTCCCCTATTTCCTTTGAGTTTTCCAGCAATCCCCACAGTAGTTGGAGAAGAATGGGATTTGTCAGGACCACAAGTCATTTCGCTCACTGAATTGCCCAACAACAGCACACTATTGTCAGTGTATGTGTGTATGCGCATTACTAGAACTAGATTTTCACAGGACAGAATAAGGCAGAAAGCTGATGGAGCCGTATGATGCAACTCCTGGTAAGATTGCACCATGGTGACAGACATGGAGTGTCATCATCACACCACTTGGAAGACACATCCAGGATAATAAAATAGGTATGATGCAAGAGGATGATTGCACACACCTGTGTGAGAAAACCATACCATGGACAATATGTGTCCGGGAATGCTGCCAACGCAGATACTCACACAGCTGATAAGAGCCTGCTGGGCAACATAAATACACCAAGCAGTTCCTTCACAATGCCAAACAACGTCCAATAGAATAAGCCACTAGCCAGTCCAAAGTTCAGGATCACAGAGAACCACACAACCAGTCCAGTCCGAGGTCAAGAGTACCAGAGAGTTCATCAAGGGTTTGGTCCAAGGTCAAGGATTCAAAGGCAGTCAAGGGTCTAGGAAGCCAAGAGCCAGATCAAGGAGCATTCACTAATGAGAACTAATAATCTCTGGCAAGACCTCAGCATCTGCCAGGTGTCTTATATCTAGCTCCCTTATCACAGCTGCTGATTGCCTAATGAGCATTTCTCAGCAAGCCTCTTGGAACGATGAAGGCACACCCTTTCTGATCTCCTCTGGCTAAAAGTAGGAACCTCAATGATCTGCTGCTCTATGTCTCCCAAGTCTGGCAATTCTTCTGGGGCAAGGCTGGGCTGCTGAGCCTCAGGCTCCACTGGAAAAGACCCCACAGAGCTAGGGTCTGGCTGAGTCAAATCCACTGGGGCTGGGAGAGCAGAGCTGGGACCTGGCAGGGCAGAACTAGGGCCTGCCACAGCCTCAGGTTACTCCTGCACCTGAGGAGCCGAGTCCTCCTCCCCCTCCTCCCCCTCCTTGTGGCTGGCCATGACATTATGTATAAATATGGCAGTGAGCTATGGACAGTGTGGGTTATTGCTGTTAATGGATGGTTGGTTGGGGAGTCATTGTCATGTAGATAGTGTTGTATATACTCTGTAGTAAAGTTCTGCAAATTGAACTTGGAGGCTCTGAGCATTTCTTAGGTGCCTTGTGCAGTTATAGGTGCTGGCATCACTGCAGAGCCCAGCAGAGAAGGACCACAGGTAGCACATGGCTATATCAGGGGTGGGAACTATGGCCTACCCTATGGCCCTGTCTGCATGGGCCAAATAAAATAGCCTTTCCCTGTCCTCTAGGTAGGGGTTCTGAACAATGCAGGGCCCAGTTCCTGTATCTGGCAAGATGATGTCTGGCCCATTCAGCACCAAACCTGGGATACATCCCTCTTACAATGAATTTTGAAAAGTCACTAGTTGCTCCAGATCTTCTTGAAAATCCTGAGCCCTTCAACACTGGACAACTGTTTATAATATGCCCTACTCTGCTGCCTGACACAGCCACTACTGCCACACAGCACTTACTCTGAGCTCAGAACAAAGTGCCCAGCTATGTGACCAAGGTTGGGGGCCTCGTTCTCACCTCATAGCAAGTAACTCACTGCTACAGCAGGAGCACTAGGTGGCATGGCAGGACACATACATGAACAGATGCCCAGTGTTGGAACATACAGCCTCTGGTCATGGGAGAGGTTGAAGCAGCTCCAGGGTTGCTTCTGCAGTGCCTTACAGGCACCACCCATGTTGTTAAGATGTAATTTCTAATGTTACTTATTGGCTATGCTGGGAGTTCCAGTATATTAGCATCTGGAGAGCTGCACAATTATTGTCCCTGCTATATTAAGCCTATATTTCAGGAAGAAAACAATCTTTTAAAGCTTCTCTCCTAAGCCTGAACTGGAGTGTAACTGGAATTCAACTAGCCACATGGATTTGAATGATAAAAAAATACTTAAGTAATCCTGTGCCTAGTTCTCAACCAAACCAGAATGGCTTTCTGAAAGAAATCAATATATGATTTACAGCATTTTAATAAATAACAGGTATAAATGGTTACTATAAATAATAACTCTGATTATCATGTGCAATCAAACCCTTCACCTGCTGAGAGGCACACCACATTTATGCAGATCAGCTTTAGGCCTTTCATCCATGAAATTATAGAATGTATAATGTGATGGGCCATGATATTTTTAGTGTACTGTAATTGCTTATTTATAAAAGAGCTATCAACAGCCCACTTTAAATAAATTCCAAAATCACCGTAGGGCATTTAGAAATGAATATTTTATATGACATTTTTAAAAGATTATGAGCATCTCTTTGAACAGTAAAATTAATGGCTGTTTGGCTGTTTAAAGTCATTCTGTGCAGACTCAGGATAATCGCATATAAACTGTGATTACTGTATTTGTGTTTTAATAAGGAATATCATCACCACCTATCTTGCAATACAATTCTATGACTTTGTGTTAGAAGGAAACAGAAATTGATAAAAATGCTATTCAGCTTCCTAATTCATGAGAGAAAAATGAAAACAATGACAGAAGAATTAAAACAATAAAAATATGGTTGCAGATGAGCTAGTTTTCATCTTCCCTCATCTAACTGAGTATAATTTATCTCAGTCACAGTTCACAGAATTAGGAGGTCTGTATACTCTGTGTGATTTTGGATTTGGATTACTTAACATTTTCCCCATGTTCCATAGGAGTACCATTTATCTGGTTATTTTCCTCTGCCCATTTGTGAAATCAGCTGGTTCAGAAGCACTTTCTGTTTCCCAGTTCCTTCCCAGGTGCATCTTCCTTGTCTTGCCTCTTCCTTTGTTTGCTTTTCTTTTCCTCTATGTGAGTGTGTTTTGTCCTGGTGGTTCATTGACAGCTTCCCAGCTTTTGCAGTTATGGTGGGATTCCACCCCATGTCCACTTGCTTCTTTGTGGCTGACAGCAGACATGGGAATGTTAGGTCTTAAATCTCAAGATTTCATCACAGAGGGCAAGAATATATCCCCATTGCTAAATTGTTTTTCAACCCACAAGAATTAAGTGGAATGCCTTTATATCTTTTCAAATATACTGCTATCAAATATGTGCAAATATTTGCAAGAGATTCAAATGTTTGGAAAACATTTGATAACCTAATTCACAGCAAAACATTTTAAGTATGTTGAAAGCAAAGTAATTTGAGTTCACAGTACAAATCAAGATTACTTACTTCTCTGTGAATTTCTTTGTAGCTTATGTAAAGGAGGGGGGACTTTATATACAGAGGCTTGGGAGAAGTACTTCAAAATGTCATTGTTTATGCAGACTTTCCCTGAGCATGCTAGAGTTCCTTCCATGTTTAATGTCAAAAAAATAAGCACATGCTTACAGTGCAAGTAAAAGCGAACAGCTGTAATTTTATTGGAGAAGAAAAATCTGTTCCCAATAAAGCTTGGGACAATTTAGCATTTTCTGGCTTCATCATGGAGCCCTTTGGCTGTCGAGAAAAGCAGATATTTTTACTGAGGATCAGCTCAAAGTCATTTCCCACAGATGTTTCAGTAACTGTAATACAATGCAGAAATTTGCTTCACACAATTCCCCATTCCCACTTGTCTTCCCAGTGTAGTATAAGGAATTTGGCCTTTAGGATGACGAAACTGGCAAAGTCCCAGCTGTCTCACAAAGCAATTGACATATATTTTTGGTTTTGTTTTCTCTCCCCCCTCCCCAATTCTTCCCTATGTATTTATTTGCTTCCATCACAGGATTTTTTTTTTAAAAGAGAAAAGGCTATTGGCCCACAACCAATCAGTCAGTCCATTAACACAAATAGCAGTCCCCCATGAACTCATTTTTCCCACTGTTGCTCAAATTGGAGTTAGAGGGGAGCCAACATACTTTAAGCCAAAGCACTGATGTTCAGCTTTCTCCAGTAGCCTACCCATGCCCATGGTATTTCTCTTCCTTTCATAACACTCCCTGCCTGCCACCTCTTTCCACTTGTGGGGTGGAACCTTTCTAGACACACTTTCTTCTAGTGCAGTATGTTACCCTCATTGGACTCTGGTGGCATCTCTGTCAGTCAGGCAGTGAGTCTGAACACTGAGTTTTAACTGGAGTGTTAAAGGAATCATCCACAGTGCTGTACATTATTCCCAAATAGGTTCAGAATCCTGGATAGCTGATTTAAACTTCAGACTAATACTCAGAACGATTAGTCTGAGTGGAAGCCACTAGTCACCACTGACAGCATTTCCAACTTCACAGTGCATTTTCTTGATCCAGGATCCCTTAACATTTTAAAGTGGCAATCCTAAGCATAAGGTTCTTGTAAAATGACTGCCACCAAGTAGGGTGCACTGCGCTGTTTAGTACTTTTCTGTTTTTTGTTGTTGTGTGTGCCATCATTTCATTTTTGACTTAAGGCGACCCAAAGATGAACCTATCATGGGGTTTTCTTGGCAAGATTTGTTCAGAGGAGGTTTACCATGTCTTCGGTACATTGTTTTCTTGGCTTGAATAGTAAATAAAGTTCATAATTATTATGATTTTGTTTGCCTATTATTTATTTATTATTTAACTATTTATACACCACCCTATATCAAAGATCTCAGGGAAGTTTACAAAAAGCATTAAAACAAATTACACAATTTAAAACAATAAAATAATTAAACTAAAAACAATTTTATCAATGCTGTCAAATGTAACAAGTTTATCAAGCCTGTCAAGTTTATACAAGTCAGTTGGCATGTACAGTAAGCACTGTTCCTCAAGGTCTTTTCTAATTTAGCACAGTAAAACAGTCTGTAATAGGTAGGTCCAAATGTTTCCTAGTCCATCTGCTGAGCCAGGACACATTTGGAATTATGTCTTGCTTGAATGCCAAAGTCAACAGATGCTCCTGAGCATTCATTGTCACCAGGACAGACACCTGGGGAATGGGGTTCTCAGAACTTTCTGGCTCAATAGAATGAGCTGGGAAGCATTTTGAAGCTATGCATCTCAGGCTCATTGACATTTCCAAACTTCAAAGTTGGGGTGAAGGGAGACAATGTTTGGCTGATATATTTTTCAGGCATTACAAAAGCAACCATTATTAATTTCAGTGGCATCACTACAGAAGGCCCTGTTTGAATATCTTTACTTGACATGGCTAGATCCTACAAATATATGTAACCATCTCTTTCTCTCTCATTCTTTGGGTATTTATGTGTAGGAAACAAAGCCAGAAAAGCCACCCTTTCAAGAAAGAAGAATTTTAAGGCACATCTTTTCAAACAGTAACAGCACTAGAAAGATAAATCTTCCTTATTTGATTCTTATATATGGTTTTCAGCTTGCTGCTTGAGATTTTACAGGTTTTTGCATATTTTTTATGATTTCTCATATTTTGAGTTTTTCAAATTTTTTGTCCAAAAACAGTGTTTTGTGCAAAATGCACTATTTTCTATACAACAATGGACGGATTGGTGTTTTGTTTTGTTGCCCCAACACAATTTTGCTCAAAGGTCAAGCGATGTGAAAAATAACGCATTTCATTACATCATTGTAAAATTCAATATAAAGTAACATAGTATAGGCTGGTAATCAATGGACCTCTTCAATTCACACATTTCACACTCATTTTCTAATAATAAATGGATATATGATGTTAGCAAGTGATAATATGAATCAATGCCCAAACATGATTTTAAAAACATTTGCTAAGAAGCTAATTATATTGCAATCCATGGCACTATCTTTCCTTTAATGTTTTTAATGATGGCCAATCATACCACTTGGCTCAAAGTCCTCATTATGAAGTGTATGATGGTTCCTCTGCCTCAGACATTGGCAACACATTGACCATACGTAGCCTCCAGTTTTTGTGGCTGCTGACACCTTTGCTACCAAATGAGAGCCTGGGGGTGGCAACCTGCCCTCACTTTTCTCTTCAGTTTCATTTTAAAAGAAATCATGTAGGGAAGCATACATCTCCTTTCAAAACAGATTTGTATTCCCAGAGACCTCCTTGATGCATGGATCTGCTTTAAAACAACACATGCTTTCCACATGCCTTGTTTTGGAGAAATTACACAAAAGCAGATTGTTTAAAACTATTGTTTCACTAATTGCAGCAGAGGTGACGTGGTGAAGTGCAACATTGATGTTTATCACACTATGCTCTTAAAGAGCTACTATTCCAGTGTGACTCCTCTAGCAGCCTCCTGTTGCATGCTGGGATTGGCAGTTTTAAGGAGCTGAACTTCTCTGCCTGAGAATTCTAAATACCCCTCCTTAAAACTGCCAATCCCAGCATGCAACAGGAGGCAGCTAGAGGAGTCACACTGGAATAGTACCTCTTTAAGAGCTCGTCTGATAAACACCATTATTTCCTTTTATTTTTTGTGGGGAGAAGTGTCCTCCTGATGTGTGAAAGTTGCCTGCCTCCGGCCCACCCAAAGCAATCACACAACTATTCTAACCTTCTTCTGAATACCTACAAGGAAGAAATTCTACAAGTGTTGCCATTGAGAGGTTGTAATGTTTGCCCTTAATTTAGTTACAACTGTTTTATCTTATCTGATAAGTCAATGATTCCATCTCTCTTGTTTCTCTAGATTAAACTGAATACTGTAAAACTCTTTTCAAAGGGTTGGTCAGCTAGAACCTCTATCATTTATGATAGAGACAAAGTATATGTTATTCCTGCCAGAACAGTAATGAATAAAAATAAAAATGGCAAGTCAAAGAAGAATAGGATTTTTACATCTTCCCTCACTCAAAGAAGCCCTAAACTCATATGACTCCTATTTGGAAGCAGATATTAAAATTTCCTCAGATGTGATCATGTTGCAGCAAAATCAAAAAGCAAATTACATATATTTTAATTGTTTTTAACTGTTTTAATCATGTTTTAAATTTTGTAAATGAATATTTTAGCTATTCTTTTTTAAATTAGTGTAAGAAAAGTGAGATATAAAATCAATAAATAAACTAAATATCCTCCAAGAAATACTATTCTTGTTAGCCCAAGTTAGTGGGTTGTTCTGTTTAAGTATGAGAAGGGGAAGGATTTTTATTTAAAAGGAGTATTGTGACAGAGTATTCTGGGAGACTGAAGTATTCTGGCACTAATTTTTGTATTATTGTCATTTTTAACATCAGGTTGGTGTTCATCTAGTTTCCTTTGTTCAGTGTTCAGTGGTGCAAAGGGTTGCTTCTGTCCACATGGTTCCATATTCACTAGGAAACAGTAACAGCTTTTGGCTTCCATGTCAGTGGGGTGATGACTCCTCTTCAGGTTTTAGACTGAACTTTAGAGAAGCTTTCCAAGCTGCTGAATTCCATCCCCAAAATAGCAAACTAAATACTGGAGCAGTTTTGCCACCCTCTGACATGGAAGACACCAGCTGCCAGAATTTGAAAATGAATGCTGTGTTACCCACTCCTTGGTAAACATGTGTTTTTATTTTAAACCTGTGAGCTGCCCTTGAGTCCCTTTGGGAGGTCAAAAAATAAAGGGATAAATATTCTAAAATCACAGGAAAAATCATTTCTAAAACTTGCTAAAGGGGGAAAAGATTCATTTAAAAACTGGATTACAACCAAGTGAATTCAATATATTGATCCAAGAAATGCAAACAAAAAATGATTTACCTTTCACGTGAAAAGGCTCAATTATATGTAACTGTTTGTTTGTTTGTTTGTTTATTTATTTATTTATTTATTTATTTATTTATTTATTTATTAGCCCAAACAGGGAAAATCATAATGTATTAGATTTCTCAGTATTTTCACTCTGTGCCTTTTGGAGAAAGTATTTCAAAAGATGTATGATAATTATAATCTGGTGCATACAAAAGACAAACCAAGAAATGGCACTGTTTACATATGTGAAATATAAGCAGCATGACAAGCCATTAATAACATTATGTCAGTATCTTCTAAGTGTTTAGAAAAGGAACAAAGTGAGAGCCAAGATTTTTGTTATTAGTTTATTGATTTGTCACTGTGAATTTCTTCCATTCATTGTTGCCATTCCAACTTTTATACCTTATAAAATACTACATTCTGGATACAATTGTAAGGATTTATATAAACTTACTCACTATAGTAAGTATGTTCTGGCATACAAGTAGTTGGACCAGATGCAAAACACTGTAATTTGCTAGTCAAGGATTATCAGAACCCCAAAGGATCTGTAAATAGCACACCACCAATTCCCCAAACTAAAATAGAATGTACTCCACAGATGTCTCAAAATATAAGGGCTCATTATGAACTTTATAAACACTGAGGATGTCCTCTTTATCTTTCCTTCTGAGAGTTCAAATAGTACTGGTATATAAAGTTCATGGTGATTATTCCTTAATTATGGTATTTTCTCCAGAGATTGTTTTCTCCATCTCAGCCTGTTCCTGAAAGTTTCTAAATCTCTCTTTTTAAAACAAAAAGAATATAATATAGTGCCTGGTTACACACTGGCACGTGGGACGTCCGCAGGACGTCCCATTTTAAAAAAGGGGCGTCTCTTCTACATGCCCCTGGGTCTAATATGGACTCTGTCCATACAATATGGCGCCGTCCCTTCTACATGGCCGGCGCCATATTGACGTATCGGACGCTGAGCGTCCGAACGTCGCGCGGCGCTAATGATGTCACGAATGCGCCCTTGGCGCTTCGCGACGTCATCAGTGTGCCACAGAAAGAAGCTCCATTTTGGAGCTTCTTTTTTGCTCCGCGCGGGAACCGCGCGGTGTGGCTGCTGCGGCTCCCGCGCGGAGCAAGCGGCGGCGGCGGCGGCAGACTGTCTCAAAGTGGCGGTCTATAACCCGCCCCCGGTTTTTTCTCCAAAGCTTTGGTTTTTAGAATGGACGGTGCATCAGCACTGTAGAGATAATGCAGTGTAAAGTGACTTGAAGTAGTGCAGCTCCATCCTATGGACTGGTAGTTTTCACAAGGTTTTTTTAGCCTTCTCTGCCAAAGAGTGCTAATGCCTCACCAAACTATAAATCTCAGGATTTTGTAGGATAGACCCAATGATTTACTCAGGTCTTTTACTCCAAGTCTCTAGTCAAGTCTCAAGTTCTTAGAATCACAGAATCATAGGATCATAGAATCATAGAGTTGGAAGAGACCACTAGGGCCATCGAGTCCAACCCCCTGCCATGCAGGAAATCCAAATCAAAGAATCCCCGACAGACGGCCATCCAGCCTCTGTTTAAAGACCTCCAAGGAAGGAGACTCTATCACCCTCCAAGGGAGTGTGTTCCACTGTCGGACAGCCCTTACTGTCAGGAAGTTCCTCCTAATGTTGAGGTGGAATCTCTTTTCCTGTAGCTTGCATCCATTGTTCCGGGTTCTGTTCTCTGGAGCAGCAGAAAATAAGCTTGCTCCCTCCTCAACATGACATCCCTTCAAATATTTAAACAGGGCTATCATATCACCTCTTAACCTTCTTTTCTCCAGGCTAAACATCCCCAGCTCCCTAAGTCGTTCCTCAAAGGACATGGTTTTCAGACCCTTCACCATTTTAGTCACCCTCCTCTGGACACGCTCCAGTTTCTCAATGTCCTTTTTGAATTGTGGTGCCCAGAACTGGACACAATATTCTAGGTGGGTCCTGACCAAAGCAGAATACAGTGGCACTATTACTTCTCTTGATCTAGACACTATACTTCTATTGATGCAGCCTAAAATAGCATTGGCCTTTTTAGCTGCCGCATCACACTGTTCATTCATGTTCAACTTGTGGTCTACTTGGACTCCTAGATCCCTTTCACACATAGTTTCATTCAGCCAGGTGTCGCCCATCCTATATCTGTGCATTTTATTTTTCCACCCTAAGTGCAATACCTTACATTTCTCTGTGTTGAATTTCATTTTGTTAGCTTTGGCCCAGCTTTCTAGTCTATTCAGGTCATTTTGATTTTTGATCCTGTGCTCTGGGGTATTAGCTATTCCTCCTAATTTGGTGTCATCTGCAAATTTGATAAGTATGCTCCCAATTCTGTCATCCAGGTCATTGATAAAGATGTTGAAGAGCACTGGGCCTAGGACAGAGCCCTGTGAGACCCCACTGGTCACTTACCTCCAGGATGAAAAAGAGCCATTGTTGAGCACTCTTTGGGTTCGGCCGGTCAACCAGTTACAAATCCATGTAACAGTTACCTTGTCTAGCCCACATTTGAAAGAATGTCATGGGAAACCTTGTCAAAGGCCTTACTGATATCAAGATATACTATATCCACAGCATTCCCTTCATCTACCAAACTGGTAATTTTATCAAAGAAAGAGATTAGATTTGTCTGGCATGACTTGTTTCTCTGAAACCCATGTTGAGTTTTTGTGATTATGGAATTGTCATCTAGATGTTCACAGACTCTCTGTTTAATGATCCGCTCCAGAATCTTTCCTAGTACTGATGTCAGACTAACTGGATGATAATTGTTGGGATCCTCTTTTTCCCCTTTTTGAAGATGGGGACAATGTTTGCCCTCCTCCAGTCTGCTGGCACTTCTCCTGTTCTCCAGGAGTTTTCAAAGATTATTGCCAATGGCGCCGATATTACATTTGCCAGTTCTTTTAATACCCTTGGATGGAGTTCATCTGGTCCTGGAGACTTAAATTCATTTAGATTAACAAGGTATTCCTCTACTATCTCTTTCCTTATTCTGTGCTGAAATTCCCCTATTCTGTCCTCTGCTCCATTATCCTCAGGTTGAGCACCCTTTTCCTTTTCTGAGAAGACTGAGGCAAAGAAGGTATTGAGTAATTCTACCTTTTCTCTTCCCCTGTTAACATTTTGCCATCTTCTCGCCACAGTGGCCCTACCATTTCCTTCTTCTTATTTTTGCTGCGGACATATCCAAAAAAGCCCTTTTTGTTGTTCTTAACCTCTCTAGCAAGTCTGAGTTCTTTCTGTGCTTTAGCTTTTCTGACTTTACCCCGATACATGTCTGCTATTTCTTTGAATTCCTTTTTCGTGATTCCCCCCCTTTTCCATTTCTTTTACATGCTCCGTTTAAAACTTAGCTCCGTTGAAAGTTCCTTAGTCATCCATCCTGGTTTCTTGAAACACCTCCCATTTTTCTTTCTCACTGGAACTGTTTGAAATTGTGCCTTCAGTATTTCCCTTTTGAGAAAGTCCCATCCATCCTGAACTCCCTTATCTTTTAGTATTTCTGACCACGGGATCGCCCTCAATACTTCTCTAAGTTTACTGAAATTCGCTCTCCTAAAGTCTAGAATGTGTGTCTGACTATGCCTGACTTCTCCTTTCCACTGTATTACAAACTCCAGGAGAACATGGTCACTTCCACCTAATGATCCCACCACTTGCACCCCATTAACCAAGTCATCCTTGTTGGTTAGGATCAGATCTAAAATAGCTTGTTGCCTCTTCCACCTTTTGGACAATGAGACTTTCAAGCCAAGTCTCAAATCAATCTCAAGTCTGTAGCCAACTTCAACTGAAAAAAATGAGGCAGGGCATATTTCTTGGAGGGGAACTTGAGGACTTGGAAAAGGGTTGAGGTCTGCACTAGGTACCATATTGCAAACATACAATGGTTAATTAAGCATACCAAGGAATTCCAGAAGAAAATCAGCATGTGCTTCATAGACTACAGCAAAGCCCTTAATTACAGGAAAGCTTTTAATTGCATAGATCATTAACAGCTATGGAATACTCCTAAAGACATAGGAGTGCCAATACATTTGATAGTACTGATGAGAAGTCTGTACTTAGGACAAAAGGCTATGGTTAGACCAGAATATGGAGAAACAGAATGGTTCCCAATTGGCAAAGGGTCCAGGCAAGGCTGCATTTTATTACCCTACTTGTGCAACTTGTATGCAGAAATATCATATGAAGAGCAGGTCCAGACTCAGAAGTAGGGGAGTGAAGATAGAGGGGGAGGAACATCAGCAATCTAGGATATATGGATGATACCATACTACTAGCAGAAAATATATTTGAGTTAGGACTATTACTAAGAAAGGCCAAGGAAGAAAGTTCAAAGACAGGGTTACTACTGAACATATATATATATATATAAACCATGGAGGATCTACACAAATTCAACTTAGATAATGAGGAAATCAACATAGTTAAAGATTTACCATACCTTGGATCAAACTTTGATCCGAAAAGAGACTGCAGTCAAGAAATCAGAAGAAGACTGGGAATGGAAAGGGCAGCCATGAAAGAACTAGACAAGATCCTAAAGTGTAAAGATATACAACTGAACATTAAGTTAGTTCAAGCCATTATATTCTCCATCACATGTGTGGATGTGAGAGCTGGATAATGAAAAAAGCCAACAGAAAGAAAATCATGTGGTGGAGAAAAGAGCTGAGGATACCATGGACAGCAAAAAAGACAGAGTCCTTGAACAAATTAAGCATGCAATATCCCTGGAAGTCAAAATGATGAAACTAAGGCTGTCATGCTTTGCCCACATCATGAGAAGGCATGACTCAATATAAAAGACAATAATACTAGGAAATGTGGAGGAAGACTGCATGCCAGTTGGATAGATTCAATGAGGGAGACAACATGCCTGAATCTACAGGACCTGAGCAGAGCCGTCTTGGAAATTTCTCATCCACAGAGTCACCATGAGTCTGGGCTGACTCAGGGGCAGGTAACAAGAACAAGCTAGTCTCCATTTCAGGCACGTCTTAGCTGCCCCAGCTGAAGAATGTCTTTCCCCACTGTTTTAATATAGGCATCATTTAATATCATAGAATCATAGAGTTGGAAGAGACCACAAGGGCCATCCAGTCCAACCCCCTGCCATGCAGGAACTCTCAATCAAAGCATCCTCAACATATGGCCATCCAGCCTCTGCTTAAAGACCTCTACTGTCAGGAAGTTCTTCCTAATGTTGAGGTGGAATCTCTTTTGCTGGAGCTTTCATCCATTGTTCTGGGTCCTGTTCTCAGGAGCAACAGAAAACAAGCTTGCGTGTGTGCGTGTGTGTGTGTGTGTGTGTGTGTATGGGATGTGGTGGCTCAAATGGTTAAGACGCTGACTCTGTTGATTGCAAGATTGGCAGATTGGCAGTTCAAGGCCTGAGTGCCACCGGATGCAGTTAGCTCTCATCACTAGTCCCAGCTTCTGCCAACCTAGCAGTTCGAAAGCATGCAAATGCAAGTAGATAAATAGGTACCACTTCAGTGGGAAGGTAAACAGCATTCTGTGCAATCATGTTGGCCACTTGATCACAGAGTAGTCTCTGTCAACGCTGGCTCTTTGGCCTAGTAATTGAGATGAGCACCTCCCCCAATGGTCGGACACTACTTGACAACCTTGTCAATTGAGAATACCTTTACCTTATATATAGGCACACTTTCAGACTACATGTTATTGTTTTAGTTAGCTAAGCTACTTGGTTTTAGTGTTGGTTTCCTTGCATTTGATTATATATGTTTTTCATTTTGTTAGGTGTGATTTGTCATTTTAGAATTGTGATATGAAGTGTGTATTTATGTAATTTAGACTTTCCCCAACTCGTTTAAGGAAGGGAAGGATACAATTTAAATGAGATCAAATCAGCAAAATCTGTATAGTAAACTAATATAGTACTGCTCTGTACAAGTAACAAGTTTGGCTACTACAAGAATTACAGTCATTTTTAAGCAAGATTGTTTTTGTCCTCCATGTAATTCTTGTTATTATATAGTTCTTTATTCATCAAGATTAAATTGCCGGTTGATTTTTTAAAGGGCCAAAGCACAAAAATGCCATTGTAACTCTTTTGCAATTAGAATATCCACGATGCTCATTTAACTCCAACTCCATTCTCCTCCAATCTTCTGGAATTGTTTCTCATGCACTTAGGAAAAGGTTTAAGTCAATGTCTTCTCCAATCAGAAACTGCTGTATGCTCAACAAAGTAATCAGGCCTCTTGTGATTCACAGAAAGATTTTTTCATGTATAGATAAATAAATTTGAAAGTTAAACCATATCTGGCTAATAACAGGATAATTAATTGTCTTATGATCCAATGATAGATCAAGAGAAAGTAAGATTTCAACTGTGATAAATTCTTGATAGCACGAACTTCCAATGGGCTGACATAAAATGTTTGAAAGATGTAAGAAACCCAAAGACAGGGTGCAGTTTTTCTCCCTTTGCAGAAGGTTGGCAGGGCCATTTTTGTGATTTTGACTTTTGGGGGGTTCCAGAATACCAAGATAAATACTTTATTCCCCCCTTAGCACTGTTTCTCCATCAGCTACTTTTTCCTGAATTCCTGATTTTTCCAAGTTCTACTTTAGCCTGTTTTCAGATTATAACTTATTTTTACCTTATAGTATTTTTAAAAAAATTCTTCAACCTTTTGTAGGCTGACTTGCAGTTGGATGCACTTGATAGATATACCTATTTTATATTTCCTGATCCCTGCTATAATCTTGTGCATGCTTACCTTTGGATGAACTTGTGCAGGATTTACCTGAAAGCAGCTTAGACTGTTTTTAAGGTATGGAAGGCAGTGGATTAGGACTACATTTTTCTAAGCCAGTTCCTGAAAGAGTTGCTTTGTCAATAATTCTTATGATCTTTATAAATGGTCTTGCTACTGTAGCTGAAGTTTCCATTTTATAAGTATGTTTAATACATACTAGGTAGTTTATTTAATATTCCACCAATTTTATATACTGTTTAAGCATATTTAATTCCATCCATTGGTATTCTGATATCTCCACAGCTTTTTGCTGTAAAGGTCAATGGGCTGGAGAAGAGTGTGCATTAAGATATCTTATAGACATATTTGGTCTTATATAGTTTGACTTTATTTATTTGATCAGTTCTGTAATATTTTATTCATTATTTTGCTAATGCTGCTGATTTTGTTATTATTACCCTCATAGTAATAATACTTAAACTAGTTATGTTAATACACTTTAATCAGGATTATTTTACAACTAGGAACCCATTCACACTACACAATAATAGCATTGTAATTCTGCTGTAACTTCCATGACAACATCCTATGTGAGCCTGAAATTTTCAATTTAGAGAAATATTTTTAGAATTCTCAGCCAGTGTCCACTAGTGACTCCCCAGACTACAAACTACAGTAGAATCATAGTGCTCTAACTGATTAGTATGAAAGGACCCTATATCTATTACTGTGGTTCTCATTTTATCAATATTGAACAGAATATTTATTTATTTAGCCCATGAAATAAGCAAGGCTAAAAAAAAACCACTGCAAATATTTTTATTCATTCATTCATTCATTCATTCATTCATTCATTTTATATCCTGTCTTTTTCCTGGCATGGAATCCATGGTGGCATACAACCTTCTAAACCAAAATACAATAAAGATGCCAGCTACAGATGCTGGCGAAACGTCAGGAATAAATTCTTCTAGAACATGGCCATATAGCCCCAAAACACCACAAAAAACCTATGGATGCCAGCCATGAAAGCCTTCGACTTCACACAATACAGTCATTTTTACACATTCATGAGGGTTAGGGGCTCAGTGACCCACGGAAGTGAAATTACTGTGAATATAGTGGAGGTGAGGGCAAGGTTCCTCAGGCTTGTGAAGGCTCCCCAGATGACAACCTGCCTCCAGACTCTCTCTCTCTCTGCCCACCACCCAGTCTGGAGTGATTGCTCTCAATAGGTTTCCATGGAGCCTAAGCTTCTGGAGGGTGGGAAGAGAGAGAGAGAATGGAGGCAGTTTGTCAGAAAGGAATCTAGAAACCCCATTCCAGTTTCAGGCACACAGAGTCTAGGAAAAGATACAGATGCTGAAAAGGGTGCAGACCTCTCTCTGTGTGCCTAAAACTGGGAAGGGGTTACTTCCCAAAGCCTGAGGCTGTTGCCTGAATGTGTGTGTGGTAGTCTTGGGCTTGGGGGAGCAGAAGCTTCAGAAGGGCTGTGACAAACTCATAATAATAATAATAATAATAATAATAATAATGAATCCACAAATCTCAAACTCGAGAATGTGGAAAGCTGACTATACAACATGACTCCTTGTATAAAAATTAAAACACAATTAAGCCAACGTATATTTATAAAAAGGTAAATGTAAACAAATTAAATAAGTTAAAAATCAAGTTAAAAGCAGTTTTTTAAAAAATAAAAACCACATTTAAAACAAAATAAAATAAAACCACAACATACACCCACTTACCCCACCCACAGTTCCTGTATCTCCATGCTCTACCTAATTTAGTCTTTAAAAAATGAGTCCTACTTGTCTAGTTATTATCCTGGGATCTTTCAAAAGCCAAATGAAAAGAGGAGTTTCATTAGGGACTGTAATTATTTATGAAGTTTCTTCATAAAGAAAGAAACTGCTATGAGAAAGTTTTTGAAAAAGCTAAATGGTAAAAGTTTCCCATTCGATATGTTTGTCAAGTCATGTCCTATTGGTGCTCATTTCTGTTACTAAGCCAAACAGTCAGTGCTGTCAAAGACAATTCTGTAATCATGCAGCCAGCATGACTGCACAGAATGCAGTTACTTTCCCATCAAAATGATACCTATTTATCTACTTGCACTGTTACATGCTTCTGAATTGCTAGATTGGCAGAAGCTGGGATTAGTGGTCAGAGCTCACCCTATCACTAGGAACTTGGGTCTCAAACTGCCAACATGCTGATCTTGCAGTTGTCAGAGTCAGCATCTTAACCACTGAGCCACTTTGAAAACTAAACCTGTTTGCAGTTCAGGACTTATTCTGTGCAAAATTTGCATGTGATTGTTTTGTGCAGAAAACAGCCTTTATGTTCAGACTTTTGTTTTTGTTGCAAATCAACTACATGTGAATTTTGTGCAGAATAAATTCTTAATTTCATTTTCTGTTCAGGAAATGGTTTCTGCATGCAAAATAATATTCGTGCATAGAAATATTATTTCTGAGCAAACATGTTGTTTTTCTGTGCAGAAAATACTATTTTATGCATAAAACAACCACCATGAATTTTGTCCATAGTCCCATACTGTGGTGAAGATTAATTTCAGTACAGCATTTTCTTTGTCAGCATTTTGTGACACATGGAGAACATGTTTTTGACCATTTCTTCAATATTTTAGAATTTGTTTCCATCCCTATGCATCATTAAAAACAGAACAATGAATCAAGAAGTCAATTTCAGTCAGACTGCTCTACTGAAACTCTTTCCCATGTGTCCTGCTCCCTTTTCAAATATATAGTTTGGAGAAGCAAATTGAGGTCATTGAATAAGATTTTGTCCTTTGTCTCCCCAGTTAGGCTTTTAAAAATCTTCATTGGTCTTAGGGTGAGTCTACACCAGCCAAAGTGTACTCCCCACCAAGGAACAGATGGGCCAGATTAGGTGTGGAACTAGCCTCACAACATGAAGGCAGTCCACACTTGAAATGGGCTTTTGCCTTGCATCGTGAAGACAGGTCACCATGATGGTGAGGATAAACCAGTTCATTTGGCCTATGTAGACATGCCCCTAGATTTGCATTCCACTTTTTGTTAAGTTCAAGTCTTGATGGAAGGCTTGAGTGAAAGACTAAAGAGGTTAGGTATGATGGGGTATCATAAAGTTTTAATTATCACCTTTTAAAAAAAATGACAGAAAGTTTGTTTTGATTTGTAGTTATTAACTTTTCTCTATGTAGTCACCATCCAGATTTACACATTTTCCCCAGAGTATCTTGACCCTCCAAATACCATTATTGTAGAAGTCTGCAGATTGCAGGTGCAAATTAGGGAGAATAAGGCAGATGCTACAAAATCTCAAATCCACATGTCCTTGCTTTGTTAACTGCAACTTGAACAGAGTGAGCTGGTGCATTGTCAGCTAGGAGATGAATGCCTCTGGAGAGCACACCGTGGCATTCCCCCCCCCCCCAAAGTATCTCACAACTTGTCCAGAAGACTGTTATCGTATCTGCCAGTGATGGTTTGTCCCTTTGCAAAGTTATCTGTGAGAATGACTCCATGACAGTCCCAAAAAACTGAGAGCATGAATTTCCCTGCTGACTTATGCATCTTTGCCTTTTTTTTTTTTTTAGGGGAGGGGAATCAGCATGCTTCCACTCCACACTCATGGTTTTGCTCTCTGGATCATACTAACAGATCCCAAATGCAGCCATGGTTACCAGACAACCCCAAAAATCCTCTTCATCTTGTTCTAACAGTGTCAACATCTGTCTTGAAAGGTCATGCTATGTTTGTTTCTGGAAAGGAGTTAGCAAACGTGGAACCCAGTGTGCAGACACTTTAGACATGTGCAGTTCATCATGAATAATTTCCCACTCACTACTGGGAAATTATTCATGATGAACTGCACATGAGACCCATTTCATTCATATCATTTGGATAGTTGCTTGTCTGTCTTCCAGAATTAAACACTCCACTTTCTTTACTGTTGCTGCATTGTCTATCAGTGATGGTCTTCCAGGTCTTCACTCGTCTGTGAGGGACATGTAATCAGTTTGGAAATTTCTTTTCCACCTTACAATAGTGTCATAAGATGGACAATCATTTCATAAACTACCATCATCTCATCATGAATTTGCCAAACCCCATTACCCTTCAAATTCAGGAACTTTATCACACTGTGAGCCTCAATCTTCTCCATCTTACACTTAAGTCACTTCTAGCACAACCTGTAACAAGAATAAAGGACACAGTTAGCTGATTCTCTCAACATCATGCACTTAGAGATCAATGCTGACACTGATAAAATTTCATCAATATATCATACTAACTTCCAGGTGATAATTACTTTACGATACCCCCCTCGTACTTAACTGTTAATAAAATGGTTGATTGAGGAACATGATTTAACATAACAATGAATAGTACAGAACATAGAGAAAGTTGAGAGCCAGAAATTTTGGGGCATGCTCCTTGTAAAGTTTTTCTGATATTGGTATTTAGTTGAGGTTCATAGCGCCAAATGCTGAAAAATATGCAAACCTGACATATTAAAATTTCAACAAGCTGCTACAAGAGGCCTTAAATTGACAAGTGTGATGGGCAAGTAGTCTTCATTGATGCTACTACTGTTTCAGATGACAGAATTACAGCTCCCAAAATGCAAGGAAAAATATACCAAAATCTGACCTGCTGGATGGAAAAGAACAAACTGCTATTTAAAAAGGGTGAATTGTTATCACAGGGAGAAAAAAAAAAGACTGGTGTAAAACAGCCTGTAAAAAGACTTAGACTTAGAATCATTTTAAGAACAGAAATACACATGTTCCTGTGTCAAGAATACATAGAATATATATTTTTAAAAGCAATGTATCAATTGCCAGTAGTACGAGAGCTGATAGAGAAGATTAATTCAAAATAATTTTGAATCTCCAAACAGCAAAATTCATTAAGCATATAAATGTCTATCAGGCAATGGAGCTACCAGCCTTTAATCCTGAACTTTGTGACTTACATTAAGGGATTATGTTTATTATGATAAAACACTGGAATGTATCAGTGCCATAGAGCTAAAAAGAACTGGAAAAATATTTGATGGATGCTTTCTATTCCATATTTCAACTGATAGTGTAAAAGCAGCAAACAGAAGATAACAAATGCAATGGTAAAATTGCAATGCCCAAATGGACATTTGAGAACTCATCTTACTAATGCATTTGCCAGTGCAGAAGGTTTGACTGAAGGAATGGATGAAGTCTGAATAGAACAAGTACAGGCCATTTTGATCTCCAGCTTGCTGTTGCCCATTTTTTGTCAACCAGACACAGGAGACATCAAACTGTTCCTGAGGTTTATGCTACCCAGGATTTCATTTTAACCTCTGGACATTTTAGCCAAAAAAATTATTTGTTTTAAGTGCAGCCATTTACTATCAAAATGCATAAACATAAAATGGCCAAACCCAAAAGACCCCACAGTATCACAATCAGGTGCCACAATCAGCGAGCACGTCACTGCTGTGCGGGGCCATCTGGACGGCGTGCAGCAGTGACATCATCACTGTGCATGCTGTGTATACGGCGCCATGCAGCAATGACATCCTGGCAGTCTATACCCCACCTCAGATTTATCTTTAATTCCTCTGCAACCCTTTGGGACAGTTAAATATGGAAAGCCTTTAAAAAGCGCCAGTCATTTCAGAAAAGGGTAGGGAAAGGAGAAGAGGTGTTATTTTGGTTGGAATCCCATGTATGTGTTACACTTGCACACATTTCCCTTAGAAAACCAATTGAACATGTTTGTCTGTTGCACAACATCTATATTCAGTTCACAGAAGTGGAATTGTGGATGTGTTGTTGTTGTGGGTGTATATTTCCAGCTGGATCATTTGCCAGAGTGGGCACATTGCCATGGGTTCACCACCAAGGCCATAACCCAAAGTACATTATTATATATCCATTGAGTTATAGGCTCTCCCAAAGTCTAGTTTAGTGTAGTTTAGTGTAGACCTTACACAGCCTCTCCAATAATTTTGGGATAAGTGGCCAAGGGTACTGGTTTCACATGGTGATCTAGTTGCGGACTATAATCATTACAAAGACAAAGTTCCTTGCCTTTTGTTTTCATGAACAGCCCTCATGAAGGGCCTTGTCAGGAGAGATCAAGAGTCAGAGTTTTGGCTCTGATGGTGAATAGGTGTGATCTGCTGGAAAGGTGGCCCCAGGAACCAGGTTGATTGCACAGTATATGGTCAATGTGAGGGTGGGGGGGAAACAGTCAGTCTTTTTCTTATCAAATGCATCTGCAAAGTCCTGATATTTGGCAGGCAATGTTACCAGTGGTATCACTGGGGGGTGCAGTGGTGTGACCTGCACCAGATGACACCCCAGAAAGGGGGGATGAAATCCAGCAGGATACTCCCCGTGTGTGCCATTCCTGCCTCCCCCACATGTACTCCCCCTGCACTCCCCTGTGCTGTCTTTGCACTCCCCTGTGTATGCTCCGCCATGTGTCCCCACACTCCCTCATGTGCACTCCCTCTCATGTTATTCATGAGAGTCTCCCCATGCCATCTCAGAATGCGCTCCCCCCCTGCACACCAACACATCCTTTTCCTCATCAAGAAAAGGATGGGATGAAACCCTGCTCAAGTGACACCCAGTGCAGGGATGCCCACTGAATGTTACAGGAGGTTCTACTGACTCTGAGTCATGAGGATCACACACCTATTCTGGCTAGCAATTCATGCTGTTTAAAAAAGCCAGATGAAAAGATCACCTCCTGTCTGGTCCAAGAAATGTATGAGTCATACAGAATAAGCCATGGCATCGTCAGGATCAAGAGAAAATCAAATGCTTCTGCTAGATAGAATTGGAGTTGCTTGGTATGACCCTGGAACTTGAGCAGCAAAATAGTGGTTTCATGGGTCATGGATTTGGAGTGCAGAAAACAAACATGAATGTTTTCCATGGGATGAGAATCCTGCAAGCATTGCATGGGAATTGAGTGTTCTGGGGCAAAGTCAACACCCATGAAGTTGGATGCCCCAGAATTTATCATAGTCCCTACCTGTGAGACCTGTCCCTTGGTATCCCATAAAATACCACTGCACCCCCCAGTGACGTCACTGGTAACGGTGCCCGCAGGAGGTGTTGTGAGGACTTGTCTGTTGTCTGAGGTTGAATCACCCCAGGCCAAGGGGCTCATTTAGGCCTGGAATGACCCTGGTCCAGGGAGCCATCAAATTTCTCTGGTGAAGACATGGCATAATAATAATAATAATAATAATAATAATAATAATAATAATAATAATAATAATAACAACAACAACAACAACAACAACAATATGATTTATTTATATGCCGCCCAATCACTGGGAAGGAGGTTAAAACAGAGGTAGTGTCCACTGCAGATTGAGCTGCACCTTCCAATTGGCTACAGCTGTGGTTCTGAGACTGTTTCTGTTGGAAAAGTTCCTTCATGCCTCTAGTGTGGTTTGCTTGCAATCTGTCCTGTGCCAGAGTCAGCAAATGAGATAAGAATCAGGAATAAGACACAGTCATCAATCACAGGGGTCCAAGGTAAACAGCATGAGAAAGCTGAGAGTACAACCAGTCACTGACATAAAATGGTCACAAGCAACAAAGACACCAGAAAACCGCTGGGAGATTTATAGGTAGCTGTCTCTAGACATCAGGTGTTTAATGAGTAAGTGTTTCCTATCTGACAGACACTGGGACCCATGAAGCCTTTCCTTATCTCTCCTGTGATTTTCAAAGGAAGAAAGTGAATCCTCAGCTTCTGCCATGTCCTCCTTAAGAGTGCCCCCATCATCTGCCTGAGCTCCCAGGTTCTCAGACTCAGATAGACCATCATTATCTGACAATTTGACTCTTCTGTTCCAGTTCTTCAGATTCCAGAGGCTGAATTATGGCAGAATGTTAGCCCGTGTCCTCTGTGTATTGTCTCAAAGATGTAACGATGAAAAGGGCTGCACACTAAACTTTTAATCATGAACAGTTTCCAGTTTCATTGGGCATGTAATGGGGGGAGGGATGAATAATGCCATTTATTTCTTTAAATACATTTGTGTTCAATTATTTCAAAACAGAATTAAAAATGCTATTCCATATGATTTTAAAATGCCTATGTGAGTTTACTCATAGAATGAAAAAACACTTTAAAATGTCCTCAGTAATTTGTGTTGGGAAAGATGTAGTGGTTTGAGCATCCATCAGCCTTTGTAGATCACATTTGGTATTGGAATGGCCATAAACTTTGCACATTATAAGACAATTAATATCACCATTGTATGCCAATGTGGTGTTGTGGTTTGAGCACTGGACTAGGACTCAGGAGTACAGGATTTGAATCCTCACCTGGCTATAGAAATCCACTGGGTGACCTTGAGCAAGTCACACTCTCTCAGCCTCAGGGGAAAGGAAAGGCAAAACCCCTTTTGCCAAGAAAATCCCATAATAGATTCACCTTAGGTGTCATCATAAATCAGGAATGACTTGAAGGTACACAACAACAACAACAATTTGTGCTGTATATTTGGCCCTTTCAAACTGCACTGCTCAAGTGTATCTTTTTCATTGTTCAAAAGACATTTCTAGTCCTTACGACTGCCAGCTATGTATGTGCTGGGTGAAACCTTACATTCTCTTCAAAATAGGAAAGTTCAAGAAGTGGGGCTTGGGTGTTCTTCATTGTTCCCTCTGAATACTGTGTTTGAATTATTTATCCATGTCATTGAAGGTGGCTTTCATTGATGCAGAACCTGAGTTATCATTGCTTTTTCCAGAGAGTAAAAAGAACTTGAATTAGCAAAAAGTCTGGGGCTCTTCATTTCAGCACATACAATGCCCTAGCCACAATTGTAATGCAAGTCACAAAAGCTGGATTCAAGTGTATGTTCATCATGAGGTGACTGCAAAAAATGATTGCATAAATCCAGCCTGAATTGTTACAACAAAAGAAGGAATAGTGCACTATTCTGTCACTTGAGTGATGGTGTGGCATTTACCTTTAAACACCTCTCAGAACAGTCAAGATTCCATTAGGAAATTTCTTTTTGGCTTTGCATATGGGAGTTTCAGGGTTAGCATTTCTTTCTTTTGCAATTGTCAGATCCAAAAATGATAAAAATTCTTCTTTCAAACCTCTCAAAAAGCTAATGATGTAATTAGCTGAGAAATCAAAGATTTAAAATTTAATAATTTCTCTAGATACATTGCAAAGTGACACACAAAGGGTGGGTCCACAAATATCAGACTTAATTTTCTTCCCTGACTTTATTCGTCCCTTGCTTTCCTTTTTAATACATTTAAGTACATGGTCATTTACTCAAAATTCCTTTTGATTTTTTTTAATTTGCTTATTTAATACATTTTGTCCTTTTTTATTTGTCACTGCTGAGTGTGTTTTACATGTTTCCTTTTCTTTTGTATTAGCTTTATAAATGCAGCATTTTAATAGTCCTTTAGAGATAAATCCAATTGCTAGTCCCAGCTAAAGTAAACACATGAAATCATTGGGAATTTAATAAGTCAATGCTTACACAAGGTCTGTTTAACAGATCTACTTTAATCAAGACTAGCAATTGGACTGAGCTCATGGTTCCTACTTTTTGGTATATGGACTTTTGTGCTTGAGGAGGAGGAGGATGTTTGTTTCTATTTTTCCTTTCCCCCAGTTTTGGGATTCAAGGCAGCTTGCAATAGTTTAAGCAAACAATTAAAAATTCACAATATGCAAAAGTTCAAAATGCAATTAAGCTAACAATAAAGTTAAAACAAGTTTAAGTCATAAACCATTAAATGAAAACAACAAATATAAAATCCACCACATTACACAAAGTCCATTGCCCCTAACGAATTAATCCTCAAAGACCTTTCAAAACAAATGGACTTCACTTGCAGTAAAAGTGCCAGGCAAATCTCTCCTGGAAGGGAGTTCCAGAACCTAGAAGCAGCCACTAAGAAGGCCCTCTCCCATGTTCCCATCAGATATCCCTGTGACGGTGGTAAGACAGAGTGTTCCTACCCAGAAGTTCTCAAAATATGGGCAGTTTTGTAAGGAAGTATATGGACTTTCAGATCATGGACTCTTTGATACTACACAATTATAGCATTATATTCCATCTTAACTGCCATGGCTTCATCCTATGGAATCCTGGGGTTTGTAGATTGGTGAGGGAGTAGAACTCTGGCTGAGAATTAGAAATACTCTTCCTTGAACTGCAAATCCCAGGATTTCACAGGATATTGCCATGGCAGTGGAACATTATAATTGAACAGAGAATTTACATAAATTCAGCCAAGATAATGAGAAAATTGAAATACTCAAAAATTTTCTCATAACTTGTATCTAATATTGGCCAGAATGGATCAGAAAAAGACTAGGAATGGGAAGGGCAGCTATGAAAGAACTACACAAGATATGAAAATGTAAAGTTATACAATTGAGCACTAAGACCAGCATTGTTCAAGGCATGGTAGTCCCCATCACCATGGACAGATGTGAAAGCTGGACAGTGAAGAAAGTGGACAGAAAAAAGATCAACTCATTTGAAATGTGGTTCTGGAGAAGAGTGCTCAGGATACCGTAGATGGCCAAGAACACAGACAATTGGGTTCCGGAACAAATCAAGCCTGATTTCTCCTGAAAGTCAAGATGAGAAAACTGAGGCTGTCATATTTGGTCACATCATGAGAATACAGAAATCATTAGAAAATACAATAATGCTAGGAAATGTAGTAGAAAGAGAGGAAGACTGTATGCCAAATGGCTACACTCGATCAAGTAGGTCATTGGCCTGAACCTGCAGAACCTGAGCATAATAGAAGATAACAGGGAATCTTGAGATCTCTCATTCACAGGGTTGCCATGAGTCATGTTTGACTCAAGGGCAGTTAGAAACAAGCAACAAGAAATCACCACAGTCAGCTCCTCAAAAGAATAGAACCAGATTTAGAGGCAACAACAACCAGGAAGAGTGGGCAATGCCCAAAGAGATTTATGAGAACAAACACTGCTTTAAACTTATCTAGAAGTTCCTATGGTTATTTTGTTCCTCAGGGACCCCTGTGGGTT
The DNA here is from genome assembly GCF_019175285.1 of Sceloporus undulatus. Lineage (NCBI taxonomy): Eukaryota > Metazoa > Chordata > Lepidosauria > Squamata > Phrynosomatidae > Sceloporus > Sceloporus undulatus. Next base: position 91,307,083 of record NC_056522.1, read on the forward strand.
TCAAATGAATTGCATCTCACCACTTAGATTATCTATTAGAGAGAGAATGATGGTAATGAAGATGATCTCAAACTGATTGACTCAGAATATAGGCCTGTTACAGACAGCCAAAATAAAGCTGCTTCAAGTCACAGTAGAGATATGGTGTTTCAATGATGCATGCGTCCTAAGAGTCCAGAAGTCGCACCAAAGCCACACTCCAGCCCTAAGGACTGGAGCGTGGCTTTGGTGTGGCTTCTGGTCTCTTAGGATGCATGCATCATTGAAACACCATACCTCCACTGTGACTCGAAGCAGCTTTATTTTGGCTGTCTGTAACAGGCCATAGTTTGTACCCTAAAGAAAAATATACCCCTGAACCCAGAATTATTCTTGCTGAATATGACTGATGGAATACAGGACAATTTGGTTCAAGATGAATTAAGTACTTTACTGTATATCATAACGGCTGCTCAATTGATTTGGGCAAAAAATTGGAAATCCAGCAGAATTCCAACAATAAGGGAATGGTCTTTGAAGCTGAATGAGCTAGCAACTTCGGACATGATATCAATGTCAAAAAATAATAGAACCTTGCAACAATATGAAGAGAACTGGGGTAAGATTTCAACATTATGGGAAAACAATTATAATGATGTATGATAGATAGATTCAATATTTTTTTTCTTTCTCTCTCTTAGGTATATTTTACTAAGTGATATTTGTATATGTATGTAATTCTTTATTTGTCTTAAAATAATTAATAAAGGCATAAAAAAGAATATAACAACAACTTATTGCACTTAGAATCATGGTATCATATGGAAGAGACCACAAGGGACATCCAGTCCAATCCCTGCCATGCAGGAACTTGCCATCAAAGCACCCCCAGACAGATGGCAATCCAGCCACTGTTTAAAGACGCCAAAGAAGGCGACTCCACCACTTTCTGAGGGAGTGTGTTCCACTGTCAAACAGCTCCTACTGTCAGGAAGTTCATCTAATGTTTACATGGAATCTCTTTTCATGTTTTAATGTTTAATATTTAGGTGGAATCCATTGTCCAGGGTCCTATTCTCTGGAGTAGCAGAAAAAAAACTTTCTCCATCCTCAATACGGCATCCCTTCAAACATTTAAACACAGCTATCATATCCCCTCTTAACTGTCTCTTCTCCAGGGTAAACATACCCAGCTCCCTAAATTACTCCTCAGAGGGCATGGTTTCCAGATCTTTCACCTTTTTAGACGCCCTCCTTTGGACACTCTCCAGCTTGTCAACACCCTTTTTGAACTGTGGTGCCCAGAATTGGACAAGTTAATTCAAGTTAAGTCCTGACCAAAGCAGAATACAGTGGCACTATTACTTCGCTTGACCTAGATACTATAATTCTATTGGTGCAGCCTACAATCACATTGGCCTTTTTAGCTTCTGCATCACACTATTGACTCGTATTCACTTTCTGTTCTACTAGGACTCCTAGATCCCTTTCACACATAGTCTTGTTAATCCAGGTGCCCCCTATCCTATATCTATGCATTTCATTTTTTTCTTTTTTCTTTTTTGTCCTAAGTGCAGTACCTTACATTTTCCGTACTGAAATTCATTTTGTTAGCTTTGGCCCAGCTTTCCAATTTATTCAGGTTATTTTGAAATTTAATCCTGTCCTCTGGGATATTAGCTACTCTTTCTAATTTGGTGTCATCTGTAAATTTGATAAGCATGCCCTCCTTTTCTTTCATCCAAGTCATTGATAAAGATGTTGAATAGCACTGGGCCCAGGATAGAACCCTGTAGCATCCCACTGGCCACTTCTCTCCAGGATGAGGATGAGCCATTGCTGAGCATGGCTGGTCAACCAATTACAAATCCATATAGTAGCTATATTATTATTATTATTATTATTATTATTATTATTAACCCACATTTTACTAGCTTGTTTGCAACAATATCATGGGGAACTTTGACAAAGGCCTTACTGAAATCAAGATATGCTATGTCTACAGCATTCCCTTCATCTACCAAACTGGTAATTGTATTTAAAAAAAAGTGATCAGATTAGTCTAACATGACTTGTTTCTCCGAAACCCATGTTGACTTTTTATGATTATGGCATTCCCTTTTAAATGTGCACTGACTCTTTGTTTAATTATCTGGTCTAGAATATTTCCTGATATTGATGTCAGAATAATTGAGCAATAATTGTTGGGATCCTCTTTTTTTTTTTTCCTTTTTGAAGATGGACGTTTGCCCTCCTCCAAGCCGTTGGGACTTTTCCTGTTTCCACGAATTCTCAAAGATTATTACCAATGGCTCTGAGATTACATTTGCTAGTTCTTTTAATATCGTTGGATGTAGTCCATCTGGTCCAGGAGACTTAAATTTATTTAGATTAATCAGGTATTCCTGTCAGCCATATTGACAGCTAAAATTAATGTCTATAAAACTTCATAGTCTTCATGTTTGTGTGGTGTGTGACAAGGCCAGGACATGTAGATAAATGTCATCAAGGCCAGACACCAGATGTTTATTCAGACCTACACCTGTGTATGTATTACTCAGCACAGTGCAGTAATGGCTTATGCCATGTGCTGGGAGAATTGCATCAGCTTATGGTATATAAGGCTGTGTCTAAATGTAAATAATAGGAATCAGAGAGGAACTTTGTTATGTTTGTACAGTTCTGGCAGCTGTATATAGCTTTTATTTAGCAGTTGTAAATAAATCTCTTCACCTTGGAACTGTCAAGTTGCACTTCATCATTCCACACTGGTATTTAAGTGCCTGGGTGTAGATACTGAAGTCTCATTTAAGTACTACTTCTTTACTTATTCTGTTCTGCATTTCTTGCATTGTGTCCTCCACTCCAGTTTCCTCAATATAAGCACCCTTTTCTTTTTCTGACAAGACTGAGGCAAAGAAGGGGTTGAGTAGTTCTCTCTTTTCTCTGTTCCCTGTTAGCATTTCACTATCTTCTCCACGTAGTGGCCCTAATGATTCCTTCTTCTTTTTGCTGTAAGCACACACCCCTTCCCCCCAAAAGCCCTTTTTATTGTTCTTAACCTCTCTAGCAAGCCTGAACTCATTCTACACTCTAGTTTTTCTGACTTATCCATACACATACTCGCTATTTGTTTGAATTCCTCTTCGGTGATTTTCCCCTTTTTCCATTTCTTATACATGCTCCATTTAAAACTTAGCTCCACTGAATGTTCTTTAGTCATCTACCCTGGTTTCTTGAGACATCTCCCTATTTTCCCTCCTCATTGGAACAGTTTGAAATTGTGCCTTCAGTATCTCTCTTTTGAGAAACCCCCATCCATCCTGAACTCCTTTCTCTTTTAGTATTTCTGACCACAGGATCACTCCCAGGATTTCCCTAGGTTTACTGAAATCAGTTTTCAGAAAGTCTAGAGTGCAGGTCTGACTGTGGCCCAGTACAGACCGCAGAAAAGGGACGGTCTGCAGCTGCCCCTTTCCGCTGAGGATTGGGGTCAGGGAACCATACCAGCAGCCTAGAGGCCCCAATCTGGCATTTTTCCAGGCCATGGAGAAGTGGCAAAATGCCACTTCCCCATGGCCTAGAAAAGGGGAATCCCCTGGCACCATTCCCGCAGCTGTTTGGTGGCTGCGGGAATGAGGTACACGCACAGAAGGAGCTCTGTTTCAGAGCTCCTTCTCATGCCGCAGCCAGACCACCATAAGCAGCCTGGGGTGGCGTGAAGATGTCACACACGCGCTGTGCCATTTGGATGCGGTGCATGCGTGACATCATAATGATGTCACCCATGTACACAGGGCGCTGTCATTATCATGCTGCCGGCACATATTAGGGTTAGGAAGCATGTACATGGTGCACGCTCCCTAACCCTAATACCAGCACTGGTACACCGCTTGTTGGCGGTCTATACCACACCTATGTTTGGCTTCTCCTTTTCACTGTATAACAAACTGCAGGAAAACATGATCACTTTCCCCTAAGGATCCCACCACTTGCACTCCATTAACCAGGTCATCCCTGGTGATTAGGATCAGATAAAAGATAGCTGATCCCCTTGTCGCCTCTTCGACCTTTTAGACAATGAAATTGTCTTCCAAGCAAGTGTGGAATTTTCTAGACCTTAAAGTTTGGGATGAGCTTGATTTCCAGCAAATACAAGGATAGTTGAAGTCACCCATCACTACTACATCTCTCCTTTCTGAGTGTGTGGGCATCTGTTCTAGAAAGGCATCATCAAATCTCTCAGTTTGTCTTGAGCGTCCATAGTAGACTCCCACAATAACATCCCTGTTGTTTTCCTCCCCTTAAATTTTTACCCAGATGCTCTCCACCTTGCTACCAGGATAGATGTTCTTGATCTCTTCACAGGTGTAAACATTTGGCCTATTTCTCTTGAACAGGTTATACCCCTTTATTTTTAGATTCCAATCATGAGGCTCATTCCACCATGTTTCAGTGATTCCTATTATATCATATTTGCTTTGTTGTGCTAGGAGTTCAATTTCATCTCGTTTATCTCCCATGCTCTGTGCATTAGTGTAGAGATAACTAAGCCCATGTGTCCTGCCCCCTTGGTGCTATGTAAAAAAAATTGCCTCCAAATGTTGGGTCATCACACTATTTGCCTTGTTCCCTCTGTGACAGTTTGATTATTATCTCCAACCCTTCATGAACTCCTGCCTTCCAAAATACTGTCTCCCTCCCCCACATAAATCAGTTTAAGGACCTCCTGATCAAATTTTTGAGACTACTGGCAAAAAAGTTTCTGCCAACTGGCGTGAGGTGTAAACCATCCCTTGCCAGAAGTCCCCCCTCATGGAACTGCAGCCTAAGAATCCAAATTTTTCTCAGTGGTGCCAACTGCAGAGCCAATTGTTCACATCCACTGTATTCCTCTCCCTTTGTGGACCATGCCCTTCAAGTGGGAAAAGCGATTCAGCTTCCTACCCAGAGTCTCATAATCACTTATGATATTCTGAAAGCTGTGCCTTGCACTATCATTGGTTCCCACATGAACCAAAAGGAAGGAGTAATGGTCAGCAGGCTGTCAAGTCTTGTCAGCTTCATCACAGATCTTTGTCCCAGGGAGACAGTACACCTCCTGAGACATCTTGTCAGGCCCAAAACCCACAGCTTCTGTACCTATCAGCAAGAAGTCCCCCATGACCACTACATGCCTCCTCCAAGGCTTAGCAGCTGCCATTCCTTGTGCTGATTCTACCAAGATCTCCTGCACTATCCCTGAAGACTGTCCCTACCGTTCTCCCTTATCATCCCTGGTAAAGGAGAGCACTTCAAATCAGTTTTGTAGTTGCGAGCTCTCAGAATGATCCCTGATGTTCCTCGTTCTGTGTGTGACATTCTTCCAACTGTCTGCTTCCTGTGTATGTGAAGTGACCTTCTCGACAGAAACATCCTCTGTTACTCATCCAGGACATTCCATTCTGTCCAGGAAAACATCTTGCTCCCTAATAACTGAATTATAGATATCTGGCCTCCAACTGCTGGACTTTTCTTTCAACAGGGCTACCAACTTACACTTGGTGCAGGTGATGTTTCCCACATCCATAGTCAAAAAGACAAATATCCTACAACTGTTGAAGTTGATTGCAGCAGTTTCCTGGTGGCTCAGTGGTCAAATGCCTGTACTGCAGCCACTCACAAACCACAAGGTTGTGAGTTCAATACCAGCTAGAGGCTCAGGTCAACTTAACCTGGTATCCTTCTGAGGTTGCTAAAATGAGTATCCAGCAATTAGCTTACATATTGTAAACTGCTTACAGTGCTTAAGTGCACTAAGTGGTATAGAAATGTACTTGCTATTGCTAAAAGACCTTTGTTGGCCTGGCTTGTTCTCCAAGCTCTATCACGAAGCTCAAGAGACTGAGTCTATAGTTATATAGAGAGCTCTTGGCTCCTAACTCCTTCCAGATAGGCTTGCCATATCCCACCTGGGGGCGGGACATTCCCGGTTTGGGGCGGGTCCGGCACGGTCTGCCCCGGTTTGGCCCCGCCCCCGGGATTCCCCCCCAGCGAGGCCCTGGGGGTGGCTGTGCGCCACCCTCCCCACTTCCTGCCTGGCGTAGCCTAGAGAGCAGGTCTTCAGGACACCTGCAACTCAGAGCCTTGCCCACCCATGTTGGTATATATGCCCTGCAAGAGGCATTACTTTCCAGGTTACAGTGAGAAATAAGGCCATAATCCTTTATGTTTCACTGGGAGTCTAATCGCCCTCTTTTAAATGTATACCGCGTCAGTATTCTTGTAATTCTTTATCACAGGATCGTTTTTGAGGCCCTAAACACCTTTACTTGTAATATGCAAATTTCTCCCGAAGCTGACCAATGGGAAAGAAGCAATCCCCCTCACTTGGATTGGTTTTCAATGGCTTGGTGAAGGAGAGATTTTGCCTTGCTTGTAATAGGAAGGGCCTTTGGGTGCAAAAGGCTGCAGAAATAGTTTGACCCCCCCCCTTAAACATCCATGGCTCAGTGCTATGGGATGCTGGGATTGTAGTTTCTTGTGGCACCAGAGCTCCCTTGATAAAAGGAGGCTGATGGCACAGAGCTACAGTTCCCCGGATCCCATAGCCTTGAGGAGGAGGAGGGGAGGAAGGGGGGAGGAGCAGAGGAAGAGGAGGAGGTGTGGTGGTGGTGGTAAGTGGCCAGAGGCCTCAAGGGTTTTTATTTTATTTTGTGTGCTTTTAATGTTACACAGTCTCCCTTGTTTGACAATGATAGTGGGTGTGGTGATGATGATGATTGGCTTGAGAGGAAGGCAAATACTGTTTCTGAAGCTGAGAAAGTGTCACCTTCCAAGTGTGTTTTGGGTGCTTTTAATGCTAACAAGTCTCCCTTGCTTTGCCATGAGTGTGGTGATGGTGATGATGATGATGATATGTCAGCTTCAGAGGCATGGATGCACTGTTTCAGAAGCCGAGAGAGTGTCACCTTCCAAAGTGCCTTTTCTGTGTGTTTTTGGTTTTTTAATGGTGATATTGATATCAGCAAGTCTCTGAGGCTTGGCCAATGTAGTTGCTGTGATTTTTACAATCTCATGCGCAGTGAGAAAAACCACAAGTCACACTTCTGAGAAGTACACTTGGGGCAGAAACCTGAATGGCAAATCCACTTTTTGTGAAACCACCTTAACATGTTCCATATGCATAGCCATGTTAAAACCATTCTAAGTGTTTAAACCAACAAGGGGTTTGGTTATGGAATAAGACTGAAATATAGGATTGCCATGTTTAAGTAAAGCCATGTTCAAAGCCCAAATGTGCTGTTTGGAATGGAGGGAGGGGGAGTGGCCCGAAAGGGAATGTACATTTCTGCCATCTGTCTAGGAATAATGCAAAAATGCCTTCCATTTTGATCATGCCTAAGAAACATGCATTTAGATTAACATTTTTAAAAATCAAAAAAAAAAATTTCGCCTGTCCTCCATTTTTAGAATGTCCTACATTTGAAAATGTTGTCCTGCACTTGTCCTACATTTGTCCTGGTTTGGAGTCCTGACTTATGGCAACCCTACTTCCAGAAGTAAGTCTCTGATTCAGTCTCCTGAGCAAAAGCCCCACAAGCCCCCAAAGCAATAAAACAGTTAAAATTAAAGGAGAAGCCCTGAAACATGCTCCCAGTTCACCTCTGCTTTTGCTCTCTGCCCTAAGTCTTCCTCACTGTAAGATTTTGTGCACCATCTGGCAGGAGTTGCAAAGGCTAGGCTGCTAGGTCAGCCCCAGTGACTCACAAAAGTCCCCATGCCCTCAGACCACACTTTTGGGGGGGACCACACACAAAGGTTTGGGAAGAAAAAAACCCTCATCCAGTCCAAATGGCTGCCCCAATATCTCTCTCCCCTTCTTCCTGGCCGGGACTGAGCTTGGCTTGCCGGGGTTTAAAGGCTAGGCTGTTAGGTGTCAGGGATGTGGGGTTGTTGCTCTTCACCTCAGGCTGTAACTCACCACCTTGTTAATGAAGCTGAGCTGACCACCTTGGTCGTGGTAGTGGTTATTGCTTTCTCCCAAAGCAGCGGTTTCTGTGTGGCTGAAGACCCTGACAAACCTCTCCAAGCCTTCACACTCTTCTTCTTCAGATGTCTCCAAACACCATCAGGATTCTGCTGGTTCTTGTATCTTCACTCAAGACACCAACACAACTCAGTAGTCTTAGATAAAGATCTATTTTTCTATATACAGTTACTATCTCTATATGCCCAACAATCACAATATCTATACCTAGGGTTGCCATAAGTGAGGACCTCCAAACCGGACAAATGTAGGACAAATTGGGCAACATTTTCAAATGTAGGACACATTTTATTAAAATGGAGGACGCGCAAAAATTGAGGTTTTTTTTTAAATGTTAATATAAATGCATGTTTTAGGCATGATCAAAATGGAGGACATTTTGGCATTATTCTTAGCAGATGGCAGCATGGACTTGCCCTCGGTTCAACTGTACATTTCAGAAGTGTGTACTTGGTCAAGGGACTGTGGTTTTTCTTCACTGCACATGAGTTTGTAAAATCACAGCAAGTTACATTGGCCGTGCCTCAGAGGCTTGTTGATATCAAATCACCACTCATCATCATCTCATCTCATCATCATCACATCATCATCATCATCATCATCATCATAATTGGCCGAAAGGCAGACTTTAGCATTCAAAGACCATAAATACACAAAAATGCACTTGCATATTTAATAATAAAATAATGAAAAAATAAATACAAAACAAGGCAGGGGTTGTATATATTGATAATAAAAATTAATGTAATAAAATAAAAAACAAGCAATAATAAAAATTAATAAAATAAAACAAAAAACAAGCAATAATAAAAATAATGAAATAAAATAACAAGCAATAATAAAAATTAATAAATAAGATAAAAACAACAATCATAAATATTATAAATAAGATAAAAAAAAGCAATAATAAAAATTAATGAAATAAAATAAAAACAAGCAATAATAAAAATTATGAAAAAAAAAAACAAGCAATAATAAAAATTAATGAAATAAATAAAAAAACAGCAATAATAAATATTAATGAAATAAAATAAAACAAGCAAAATAAAAATTAATGAAATAAATAAAAACAAGCAATAATAAAAATAATGAAAAATAAAGCAATATAAAAATTATGAAATAAATAAAAACAAGCAATAATAAAAATTATAAAATAAAAAATAAAAAAGCAATAATAAAAATTAAAAAAATTAAATAAATAAGTAATTATATTTTAAGATAATTTAAAACCCCAAAATACAAGGCAGACCTAATGGCCATGACTCAGCTTTCCTCTCTCTCCTCCTCCTCCTGTGGCCCAATTCTTCCCTGACCTTCAGGCACCCTTCCCCCGGCTCTTCCCCGGCTATTCCTCCTCCTCCTCTCCCCCCCTCTCCTCCTTACGATGGCTGGCATGGGGAAGGGAAGCAGGGCAGGCGGGCCCGCTGCGCGCGCGCGGAGGCAATGGAGAAAGCAGACGCGCGCGCGGAGCATTGGAGAAAGCAGGCGCGTCGGCGCGGACGGGATGGGGGAAGAAGCAGGCGCGCACGCGCGCGGAGGGATGGGAAGGCGCCACGCGCGCATTGCCACTGGCCCCTACTGAGGCCTGGCAGCGCGCAAGCCCTCCCAGTGGGGGCGTGGGGGCAGCGGTGCTTCTGCTGCCGGCCTGCCGAGGAAGAGGAGGAAGGTGGAGCCGGAGGAGGGAGGTGGGTCGGGCCGCAGCAGCCCATTAGCAGCAGCGGCAATGGCCGGGATGGGCCCCCCAACCGGGAACAGGCACGGGTGGGGGCCCAAACCGGACACGTGACGGGAGGGGCCCCCCGAAACCGTGATGGCACGGGGCCGCGGGTTATGGCAAGCCTATCTATACACTCTATCAATACTCCACAACTACCCACAAGTTACATTAGCAAAACTGGCAATTATTTAGCAAAGTTTGTTACCACCCACTAGATGCACCACCCAGTGGGTGTGTACATTCACAATGATTGTGTTGACTTTTGTTCATCCTTACTCAAGTCCAACCCATGAACATCATCTGATCACCTTGTACTGTAACAAGTCTCAGGTGTTACCAATGTACATTCCATATTTGTCCTTGGCTCCCAAGACTTCTAAATTACATCATCTTTTACACCTGTGTGATTTCTTAATTGTTCTTACTTGTCATTCTGACTCTCACATACATATTTTTTTTATAACTGCATGTCCCATGTTGCATTTCCTTGACATTAGGCCCACCCCCCTGACTCACAGAAGTCCCCCCCCCCAAGGGAGAGCACACTTCAGGAAAAAACACCATCCTTAAAGGTTGGGGGGAGAAACCATCCAGTCAAAAAAGGCTGCCCAGAAACCTCTCTCCCTCTTCCCCTTTTCTTCCAAAATGGGTTCCAATGTGGAAACTGATAACCACACACACAGACACACATCTTTATTGTTTCCTTGAGTTTACTTTATTAAAAAAAGCAGATATTGATCTGTCTGTCTTTCTATCTGAAATAATTCCAGGGACTGGCCCACAGTGTAAGTCTCCGATATCACTCTGACTGTCACTTTCCACGTCTTATGTAAAGTTGTTCTCTCCACTTTACTCCAACTTCCACCACTGCACAGGATTTATCTACAGTTACTCTCTTCTCCTGTCATCTTCTTATTTATTTCTCCTACTGAAGAAACATTTTCTAAGGAATAATAAAATATAATGATCTTAGGGCTATGTATTTTTATGTTTTGTGGGTACTGGTCAACAGTCAAGATACTGGTCAAACGACTGTATTTATTTTACACATATTCTCATTAATATTCAGCAGCAGTAATGTAAAAAAATGTTCTGGCTCTTGTTAATTTTTCTTATCATTGACTGTTCACTTTCCATTACACAATTAATTCAACCTATTCTGCTGGTTGGCCAACAGGGTTTCCAAAAGTCCCAAAGCTGTAGAAACAATCTAGCTCTTAAAATTGGAAAAATGATTGAGGATATGAGTATTTATGGCCTTTTCTCCTGGCAATGCATTTACTATCACAAATAAAATTAGCACAGATAAGGAAGCTGAAGATTGTACATTTCCATGGTTTTATAATCAAGCAAGGGTAGCAATGATGCCAATAAGCTTATGTTTTGTTTAAACTTGCATTGGTGGGAGTGAAATAGGAACTGGTTTTCAGTGTTTAAATCACTTTAGACAGAGTTGCCCTACATAAAAAGAGTTGTAAAAAAAGCTTCACGGTTGTTGTTGTCAGTGTTCATGACAAAATAGTGTATGTAATGCTGGTGTTCAAGGATCTATTTATTTATTATTAAAAAGCTTCCTTGAGGCACTGAATATTATTATCTGAAATGTACATTCCCTTTACGCACTCCAACAGTAGAATCCTGATCACGTATTGCATAAGGAGAAGGAAAACATGAGGTTTCAATTGCAAATCAGTATTCAAGAAAATTGTACACTCAGTTATGATGTGTTACAGTCATCCCTCCATATTTGTGGCTTTGATACTTGCGGATTTGATTATTCCCGGATTTGATTAATATGTTCTCTCTAGGATATCTAGTTATCCCGTGCAACTCTATGGTCAACTTAACTAACAGTTAAAGAGAGAATGTTCTACTAAGCCTTTGTAGCTCCTCCAGGCAGTTCTATGGTCAATGTCTGTCGGACATGAACCACAGAGTTGTACTGGAGGACCCAGAGATACCTAGAGAGGTAAAACAAGGTTTTTGTTATTTGCGGTTTTTCCATATTCATGGGGGTCTTCTGCCCTAACCCTAGCGAATATGGAGGGACAACTGTATTAGGTATTATTCTTCCATTTCTACTAGTTCACTATTAAATAAGTACTTCTGGTGCATATACTTAGTACTGGTCCATAACTAATTTGTGAAAATATGAATGTAGACGTACCTGGATTTCAAGAGGACTCCCAGCCCACCCATTTGATTTAGAGATAAACTTCAATTCAGTATCTAGTTCCAACCCAAATAGATCCATTGAATTAATGGTTTTACATAATCATCAACTAACCATCTGACAACTGATTCATGGTTTAAGAGATGCATTTATGCCAGACTCGGGTGGGTGGGGGGGGGGGGAATGTTATTTAAGGTTTTGTCTGCATGAAAAAAGGGAATGGACAAAACATTGTGTTGAATTCTATATCAAATAAACACACAGTCAGCTGAGGAATTGTGGCTACAATTAACACATTGGCTGAAGGTGGTTAAAAAGCCATGGAGGGTGCAGATATCATTATCATATGTGGGGGGAATATTAATAATAATCTGTGTTTGCGCAGTCTGCTATGCAACTACTAACTGTTGCTAGCTAATTTCAAACTTATAGTTTTTTGGGTTTTTCGGGCTATGGGCCATGTTCTAGCAGAGTTTCTTTTGACATTTCACCAGCATCTGTGGCTGGCATCTTCAGAGAATGCTTTGCCTGGAAAAATTGGTACATATATACTGTGTGAGCCTGGGAATGAGGAGTGATTTGCATCTGTATTGTTCTGTGTTGATGGCTGGCCTCAGCCTGGGAGGCTAATGCAAAGGATTATGTCTGCTAATGGTGCTATTATCTGCTGGGAAAGCCCTGACTTGAATGGTTTTCCATTTGCATTTGCTGAGTCCTAATTTTGCTATTCCTCAGGACTGTAGCTAATTTTGTTCACTTTAAAGGTTTCTTCTTTCTGGTTGAAATTGTCCAGGTGTTTTTGGATTTCATGGCTTCCTTGTGCATCCTGACATGGTAGTGGTTGGCATGGTCCAGAACTTTGGTGTTTTCAAAACAGTATTTTATGCCCAGGATGGTTTGTGGCATGTTCTGCTACTGCTGAACATCTATCTGAGATGCCAGCCACAGATGTGGCGAAACGTCAGAAAGAAACTCTGCTAGAACATGGCCACATAGCCCGAATACCCCCACAAAAACTATGGATGCCGGCCATGAGCCTTCGACTCAAACTTATCACTCTTCCTACTTAAGACTGTTTGCCTTTAATTAAGACTTACATGTAAGACCTGTTCAAAGAGAGGAGAGGTTAAAAACAAAACTGTCCTCTGTCAAATAGGACACAATATCACCCTGATTTCCAGAAATGTTTCATGGCCCCTGGGCCTCATCGTGGCTGGGGATGTGCATTTGCTGCCTTTTGATTAGAGGCCAGCAAATGATTGGACACGGTGCTTAGCACTGCATGTGGGAGAGGGGCAGGGAGATCAAAGCTATTTAAGGCGTGGCACCCTGCCCCAACCCTCTTTCAGATTGTTTTTCAGGAGAACACTACTAGGAGAACTGGCTTGTTTCACTTGTTTGCACTCAGCTAAGTATCTGTTCCATTTTGTAGCTTTAGGCTTACCTCATTGCCTTTCTGAATTTCTTTCTATGTTTGAGCCTTAATGATTTATATATTGATTTTATTTTTGATCATTTAGCCCGATGGGATAGGGGCACACTTGGGGGTGGTTTTGTCCCTGCTGGGAAAGCAGCCTCTTCAGCGGGTCAATTTCGGCTGGGGTATGTGCACAGCTGCAGCTCAATGCCCCTCCTAAATCCACATTCTTTGTATGGGTGGTTGTTAATTGTCCTGGCATGGACCCATTTTGGAGCTGTTCGTGCCAGCTGGGCAGACACACAGCTGCAGCTCATGTCCCCTTTTAATCCCCTGGTCTCCAGTTTTTCCCAGCACAGAGCCACTTTTGGGGCTGTTGGTATTGGCTGTGGAATGTGCACAACACACCGCCTGATTCCTTCTCCCTTACTTCTGCTCTCCATTCAGGGTGGGGTCTTTTTTGCAACAGGGAGTCATTTTTTGAGTGTTCTTTCTGCAGTTCAGAGGTTGGGGCTCATTCCGTTGACCCTTGAGAGATGTGGGGTGGTCTTGGGCGAGTCATCCTATCTCAGCTTCAGGATGGCAGTGACTCACTGCCCTTCATTTGGGCTGACCTACCCTGATACACCCCCCCCCATAGGTTCAATTTTTCATTTATAGGCAGCCACAGGTGAATTGGGATTGTAAATATTAGTGGTGGCTCATCCCCCTTTACACCCCTCCCTTCTAGGGGCCCTTTGGCTTTAGGTACTTATTGAATTTTTGCTTTAAGCCTGCCATTGGGTGTTTGTTTATTTTTTCTTTAGCAGGTTATGTGGGTGCTGTATTATTTTATTAATAACACATCACATATTTCCAAATGTATTCATATACAAAAAACCAATTAATACACATACAGATTTAATTTTATGATCATTATTTTATTAATATTATGGGGAAAGAGCCTTACCAAAGAGCTGTTCGGTCTACTGCATTGCTTCAAAACCCTCAGTACTTTTTTGGAGTGGGCCATCATAAAACCAAATTGGTTGTTAACAAGACATGGTACACTCTCTCCATGTTTTTTTTATTTAGTACCTTATGGTTCTGGTCAATGGGCATTCTTATTGGCAGAATTTCACTCCCTAATGGAGGAGTTGGGTATTCCTCTGGCTCCTGAAAAAACTGAGGGCATGTCTCACCAGTTAACATTTTTTGGTTCAAGTTGACATGGTCAATCAATTTTGCAGGCTGTCTGGTGACAAGTTACATAACCTAAGGCTTAGCTGTTTCAATTTCACCTCCTCCAAAAACGCCACACTCAAACAATTTCAAAGAACTGACTAGCCCTCTTAATTTGCTTGCAAGCTTGCAGAGCCTTCTCGCTAACTTTGTGATATGATTAAAGGTTTACACTTACCTCATCAAAGGTGTAGAATATCCAGTGTTATTGAGGGATTTAGATGTGTGGTCGTCATTCCTTTTTGAATGGGTTTTCCTTTGGAGAGACGAAGAAAAGCTACAAGAAGATCACTACAGATATCTTCAAATGCAGGGGCGTATGGTTTTGGGAGTTTATTTCCAGGGTGCTGGCGCACCCAAAACTGGCCCACAACTGAATTCAGTCCAACCTTATAACTGTTTTGCCTTCTTAGAATTTTTCCTATTTTAATGACTGTTAAGAGCTGGTCAGACAATAGCCAATTTGTCAGCGCTCTTCTGGTGTGACAAACTTGGCGACAGTTTAAGTTACAAATTCTTTGATATCTAAATCCCCAAGGATGATGATCATGGTCGAGCATTTACTTTGCACTGCTTGTATTATAATATTTTTTCACAGCTCGTCATGTGCCTGGCATTGTTACTGAAATAGGTTGATTCTCTTTCCCATGCAGATGGAGCTGTTTTGACATTTGGCTCCAGAAGCTGCGACAGTACCAGTCCAATGCCCAACCGTCTTGGCATCACGAGATAATGTAGGTGATTGGCATGGCCCTTGCCTTGAGTACAAAAAGTACTTATGTTAAGGCTGTGAAAGAGCTTTAAAAAAAACCACAAGCATTTGGGTGATGCTTTACCAGTACTGGTTTCTCACATGTTACACGTTTGTGTGGATCTTCTTTTAAAGGCCTACGTCCTCAATCTTTCAGAGTTAAGCTGTCTGCTTTGACCTTTTGATTAAAACTCACGGCCTTGCTGATACACTAGTGACTTCCCTATTCATAAAACTTACAAGGATGGGCTAAAGAAGGTCAAGAAGGAGGATGCACATATGCCTTATATCTCCCCACATTCTCATAGGTCGAAGCTCAGCTTGGCTTTCACTTTGTACTTCTCCCTATGAAACTTTATGTTTTCATGCTGCAGCCCTGGTTGTTTTTTTTGCATCCCTTCACATTTCGAATTGGTGGTGACCTTCAAGAATGATAAAATCCAACATGGTTCTGTGTTTTGAAGACATTGCTTTGTTAGAGGAAATGTTTTTAATTTCATTCATTTTTAAAAAGATTGACCAGTATGATTTTGGTTTGCAGATAAAGTTAGGTCCTTGTAGTAATCACTCCATTTGCCCTGTCATAAGCCCTTTGTCATTTTATGGCTATCAGGAGAATCACATTCTGCCCCCCACCCTTGTGTGTGTTGTGTGTGTGTGTGTGTGTGTGTGGAATGATGGGTTTCATTAACCAAGTTTCAGTTTTGGTCCATCACATCAAAAGCCCTTCAGTTATTGGACTGCTTGGCATCAAGTTTAGAAGTCATTCATTCAATTGGGACTGCCTTCACTGCATCAGCCTTGGGTTATGGCCACAGGCCATAAACAAATAAAGTCATTAGAGATCCAAGGCATAACAGAGATATTTATGGGCTCTTTTACAGTTCTGATCTTTGTTTTCTTCTTTTACAGATTCTAGCTTATGGCTGAGCTGACATTGAGTTTGATCTGCACACATGTTGCATCTACTGGGCTGCTCACCAGACCAGATGGCTGTCTTGGAGGTCAGCTGGGCCTGGGGGAATCTGCAGTCATCAATGGATATGGATGAACAGGTTGTGTTGGCACAGCTTGATGCCCATGTGTTTGGGGAGTGCCATGGGCCTCCCCCCACACATGCTTGTCATTCACTTAAGTGGTAATGACCTAGATTTTTTAAAACGTTAAAGCTTTGATTCTATGTTATCAAGACCTTCCATCATCTTGGATCGTTGGCCTTCTGTTTCTGTACTCTGGTGGCTATGTTGCCTAGGAGAATTTGGAGTTACCCTGCATACTTAACGGGCTGCAAACATCGAGCCCACAACAAAAATTGTATGCATTGAGACATGGGTTGGCCAGTATGTAGCACCTCCAGACATTGTTTTCAGAGTAAACTGATCTATAGATTTGGTGGAATCATCTCAATGAAGCTCGAATAATACATTTCTTACCAATCTGCAAAAGGGGATTCAGCTTGTTTGGCCAGCCTTGGTTGGGGGGGGGGAGTGTAACGAGCTGACTGCCAAACAGCCATCGGAGGCCGGATGCCCTGAGCCAATCAGGTGCTAGATGAGTAATTTGAACATTCCGCTTGGCAGTTGAGTTGTCAGTTTGGTTTAGAATGTTGAGGGGAACAGTCAAGTCCAAGAGGGGACTGGGTTCCGGACGTTCCTGAGGGAATGTTAGATAGGGAACTGTTTGGTCCAGAGAGGACGACTTAGTTTGGGGAGTCTAGAAAGAGAGACTCAGGTAGCCAGACACTCAAAGAGGGGTTTCGGTTACATTATAGTGAGAGATTTGTTAGCCTTGGTGGCTGAGCTAGAAATACGAATTGCCCACAAAGGGACAGGAAAGTCCTGAGGTGGTTGAAGAGAATCTGGGAAAGAGAAATACAGTAGCCAAGTAAAGAATACGAATGTAACTAGTAACATGTGCCTGAACTAACAGATATATAATATCATTTAGTTCAAGGAATATATGTTCAAACCTTTTGTTCAATTCAATATTTTGGTTACCTGAAGCTTGTCAGGCATATCTATTATATCCACACTTCTATAATTCGAAAATACGACGAACCTGCCATCTAAGAAAGAAGGGGTTTCCTTATATAAATTGGTTGGCAGCGGGGTAACAAAATGTTCCCGGCATTGCCATTATAGAAAAGGATTTTGATTTGGGTATCCGTTACGGGAGGGTTAAGCAGATGCTTGCCCATATCTGAGGTTGTTGATGGGGAATAATTAGCTGTCTGGTGAACACCTCAGCACTTCTTTGGCGTGAAGGTTCCTTGAATTTTCTCTTTAGGTCGTGTGACTAAGGAAATAGGGAAAGAGGCCTTCCTTAGGGCTGATTGGAATATAATCCTTACTCTCATGAGGGAGGAAATCTCAGCTTGGTGTTCCAGATGCAAGGTGGCTGAGGAGCAACCCAGTTATTGGGTTTTTCCTTGGAGCTCAGGTATTTTGCCCAAGGGAAGCAGAAGAAGCGATCTGAGGAAGAGACCACTTTCCTCAGCTGCTCCCACACCAGATTAATCCTTCCAAGCATTGCAGATTTCAAAACAGTTAAATGGGTTAAATAAAGTGACCCTTTTGGAACCCATGTTATGTGTCTGGTCTCATTGTTTCAAGTTAGTTAGCAATAACTACTTTATGTAATCAACAGAAACTGATGAGTGGACATTATGGAACCTACTATAGATTGTGAAAGGTTTTTTATTATGGTTAGATATACTTCCTTGCTACCTAATGCTCTATTCTAAAGGTTTCCTGATATTCTTTCTTACACAACCCATGATGGCATTTGTCTTTTTAAATGTGACATATGCAGTCCTTCGTCACATTGCTTTTATTGGGCCCATGGAGCCACCTTTCAAATAAAAATATATTTGAAAGTAACAATTTTCCTCATGTTTAACGGACAACTAATTTGGCTCAGCACAGCTCTTAGTTATAGACTAGCCAGCCCACAGTGCAAGATGTGTTAGGATAGTCATATAAATACTGTTGGCCTTTACTGACTTCTAGGTTTATGCCACACCGCATAATACTTAGCAAAGCCACACGATTATACAAGCACTGTTGGATTATTCTTATAAAATATAAATATAAAGGGAAAACATGACAAAATCTGAGAGTACCTCTCAGATTGTTGAAGCAAAACAGATTTTAGTGTCAGGGTGACTAAAAACATTTTAAAGGCCTGAAGTGAAATAACAAATAACTGGTGGTGCAGTGGTTAAATGCCTATACTGCAGCCACTCACTCACAAACCATATCCATATCACCCAGGGGCTCAGGCTCGACTCAGGCTTTCATCCTTCCAAAGTCACTAAAATGAGTACCCAGCTTGTTCGGGGCAATTAGCTTATAGTTGTAAACTGCTTACAGACTGCTTAGATCATATGAAGTGATATATAAATGAATCTGCTATTGCTATTACATGCATGCACACACATCAAGGTACATAGATACTACCCAAGGCTGGCAAAAACATTTGGGTGTCTGAGGTATAAATGTCTTTTTGCTGGGAATAATTTTTTAAAAATAATTAAATATGCAAATATTTGTTGTTTTGCAATGAACCAAAACAGCCAGTATAGCATAATGATTTGAATGTTGCACTAGAATTCTGGAGACCAGAGTTCGATTCTCAGCTCAGCCATGAAACCCCCTGGGTGATCTTAGGCAGGTCACACTCTCTAAGTCTCAGGGCACAGCCTTGGCAAGCCCTGTCAGATGAAACTTACCAAGAAAACGCAAAGGTTGCCATAAGTCAAAAATGACTTGAATGCACTCAACAACAACAAGTGACAGCCAAAACCAGCTTCCTGAGGTAGCAACTTCTCTTTGCCTAATGTCCACATGACTGGTTGTTGGAATTTTCTTCTTGAGATTTGTTAGAAAACTCAGGAAAGTAGGAGAGATTGTTTAATCTCACCAGCAGAGCAAACACAGCAAAATACAGGTGAGCAGGAAAACTAGGTCCACTTATCTCCCAGCCCACATGTCCCCAAATTAAAACAAAGTCATAAATAAATAAATAAATAAATAAATTTTTTATTTCTATCCTGCTTTTTGCCAGGCAATCAAAGTGGTGTACAACAAGTTAAAATACATCCATATATATATAATGCCCCCTTTAAAACAAGATTAAACAGTATAAGATCAAAAACTACATATTAAAAACCAATTAATCCAAATATGGATTAATTGGGCAGAGTTCACTAGATGGGAAGTCCTATTCATGGCCGAGTATTTTATTCTGGGAAGGCCTGCCGGAAAAGATCCATCTTAATGGCTTTTTTAAAGCTCTCTTGGCAATTTGACGGATCTCGTCTGGCAGGCCATTCCATAAGTTAGGAGCGGCTGCAGAAAATGTCCTCTGGGAGGTTGCCGTCAGCCTGGTCTTTAAGGGCTGTAATAAATTTTTAGTTAGTCTTTTAGTTAGAGTGAAAAAAGCAAGTTTACTTACAAAATCATGTGTGAAGAAATACACAGGTCTAGCTTCATATTGCAAAGAAGATGAGGTAGAAAGGTAGACTACATGTCTTAAGAAAGTTTCCCTCAGCATGCAAGGGAAAGCATAGTTTTCCAGACAAGACAAAGGAGATAGAATGGTGATTCTCTCAGGGACAAAAGGTGAGGTGTCCTCTTAGTAAATAGGAAATGAGGAGGGTTGTTAGTAAGCAATAAAATTAACATAGCATTTACATTCCTAGGATGTTTCAGCATGTGAAGTTACTATATATCCCAACACTGGTAGCTACCATGTCATTGAACTGGTGCTTCTAATCTGGATTTTAGTTTGAATTTTAAAGGAGCTGTCCAAAGTGCTACACCTTATCCTCAAAGTAGGTCCAGTGCCCTCAATCTTGCCTTTAAAGTTTAGGAAACCCAAAGCAGATTCACATTCCCAATGGAAGACATTAGCTATGCTGGACGTGGTGGCAAGGCAGAATGTGGTCAGTGCTTGAAAACTAAGGTACTCATATTATCATATACACTACCTTGCATTCAACGATGGACAAAAAACAACAGAATATAAATATGCTGATATAAATATGTTTTCATAAGGACATACACTGACATTTCCATAAATCTGTGTCTACAATTAAAACCCCCCACTGTTTTTCACTCTATAGCTGCCATTACCATGGATAGACTAATGCCCTTGTTTACACTATACCCACAAATTATTATGCACCAGTGCGGTAAACAATCAAGAGTTCACAGAGTCAATACGTGCTGATTTTTTAATTAGGAATGATTAGAAGGTGTGATGGTATCATTGCCCCCACCCACATAGATTTTCCTGTTGCGTCTCAGCCAAAGCTAGGAAGTAACACATTGTTCTTATTAGGTAATTTTGGTACTTTCCTTTTGGGGTGGAACATGGTGGAACAGTATCAGTTGTTTGCCTGCACCTGCCGTGGCTGCAGTTCAGTACTTTCCCACTGAACTGGAGTGACTTGTCTGCCCATTAGTCACTAATTTGTGTTTTTGTGTCTATGTGTGTGCTGTTTCAGTCTGATGGGATGGGAAAGAGGAAGGATCACATATATAGCTGTCTTGTGCTGCAGTGGAGAAGGTTTCCTTTGTAATTTTTTTTTTATTTTTTTAAACAGATTTTATAAGGTGCAATATGTGAATTGGCCATTTGAGGGAAATAGAAAGTATTTTTCTGTCCTCTGCTGCTCTGGTGGTACAATAGTTACAGTAAGAGTCTTTGTAGAAAGCCAGCATGGCATGTTGGCTTGAGTGTTGGACTAGGACACGGGGAGACCAGGATTCGAATCCTGGCTTGGTCATGGAAACCCCCTGGGTGACCTTGGGCAAATCTCATTCTTTCAGCCACAGAAGACGGCAATGGCAAACCCGCTCTGAACAAATCTTGCCAAGAAAACCCCATGATAGCTTTGCCTTAGGATTGCCATAGGTCAGAAATGACCTGAATGCATATAACACACACACACACACACACACACACACACACACACACACACACAGAGTCTTAGTA
Organism: Sceloporus undulatus; assembly: GCF_019175285.1. Classification (NCBI taxonomy): domain Eukaryota; kingdom Metazoa; phylum Chordata; class Lepidosauria; order Squamata; family Phrynosomatidae; genus Sceloporus; species Sceloporus undulatus. Next base: position 91,328,370 of record NC_056522.1, read on the forward strand.
ATGACTAACCAAACTAGTGACTTTTTTGGCCTGTAGTGACAGTAACAGATAATGGCTAGATCCCTCTTAGCATCTAATGCTTGGGTAAGTTCCTCTATAGAAGACGTTGGATAATTTTGTCCTATATGGAACATCTACACTCAGTTCAAGGTTGTGAAAATAGAGCTGCACATGCAATGCCATTGAACATGTAGCTGTGCACTGAATTATGCTTTCATTTACACATTTATTTGCACAATGTTGTCATTCAATGAAGGGATTTTGCAGCAGAATCAATATGTAACTTTGCAAGGGGAGATTTATACTACATTATGTCTGTACTGAACACTGTAGGACAGCCCTTGTCACTTGTTACATGTAAAGGTAAATGTAACCAGCTCCTTTTAAAAAGTAATATTATAAACTCAGCTCTGAGATCAGCTGCAAATTTCACAGCAGCTAGAAAGGAAAAGATTTTCACAGTAAAAGCAATGTGGCATTCCCCTTGGAATACAAAAATGTTGTGCGGAGTTGATTAATCTTAGGTACAAAATTAAGATCTGTTAGCCTTAAAAAACACTTGCTTCCTGCACAGAAGAAATTCCTGACCATGGAACTGTTTAGTTAATATTGGTGGGATACAAACCACCCAAAAAGGGCAGTCTCCCGCCGCCCTGGTTTGCCGAGTGAGGGAGCTGCAGCGGACAAACTGCACGGATCCCTCGCACAGCAAAAAGAACCCGCAAAAAGCGGGTTTTTTCTGTGGCACGATTGTGACGCTGCAGTGCGTCAATGGTGCATGAGCGGCGTCACAATGATGCCAGGACATGCAGTCTCTAGGCGTCCGTAATGTCAAAATGGCAGCGCCTGTATATACAGGGCGCTGCCATTTTGACACCCTCATCACCTGCGAGGGGCGAGTCGCGTCTGGAAGAACCGACTCTTGCACGTAACAACGGCGCCCCATAGGGCCCGTCTGTACAGCGCCATTGTTCAACATAGCTGGGGGATAGGGAGTGTCCAAGGGCCATGAGAGTTTGCTCTTAGGTTTATAGCACTTTACTTCTAATAGGCAGTTTGCAAAAGGTAAAATTCTGATCAAGAAAATTATTTTCTAAACTGAGATGCAAAATGAACAGGATAAGGCTAGGAAAAGAAAACACTAGTATATGAAACTAAATATATTGGTACACACACAGCATATTACCATTGTTTTTCTGCTCCTCAACATCAGAAACACACAAAAATGTTTGACTATACCACCATTTTATTGTGAGAGAGGTGTCACTTAGAAATTGTGAGGTTCTAATAAGAATAATGTAGAAAAACATACAATCCCCTAACCCATGCAAGTAATTTTATTTCCTACAGCAATTCCAAATTAGCATAAAAGCCTTCAATGTGTTTCCTTTTCATTTTTCTTCTTCCTCTATAATTTATTATCCAAATGAATATTTTAGTGCTCTATTATGAGAAGGCCAAAATGACTAGGTATTTAGGAATTACTCTCTACATGAATGAGAATTTCAGATGTCCAAATTATACTACTGATAGAAGGGCTTGGTTATACATAATCTCCCTTCAGATCCTTCCTTCTCTTTTACATATATCTCCAGACACATGGAGTTGGTTATCTAGGAAGCAATCCCACACACTTGAAGCTACATCTGAATGATGCAACAACAGTAGGAAAAATTGTACAGACTGATGGCAGAATGAAAGCCCATAGTTTAGTGGCAAAGCACATGTTTGGTATGAATGAGGTCTCAGCTTCCAACCCAAGAACATCCAGGCAGGACTAGGAAACAATCCTGCTCAAAGCCCTGGAGAGTTGCTGCCAGTCAGAATCAACAGTATTAGGCTAGATCAGTTATCTGAAGAAGATAGCTTCTTCAGTTCTTCTTTTTCCATAAAATCAGCCTTCCTACTATATGTCTGTATATCGTGTGAGCAATGGTATTTAGCAAGCCTACCAGGGCCATTTATTTATTTAATCTCCTACCTTTTCTCCAGTGCAGGACTCACTACCAGAAGAAGTGTTCCTTCTTATCAAGAAGATGTGTTCCAGCATCATTCCTTTTGCAATTCAAACTGATCACAGAAATTAGCACAACAATAGCATCAGTACAGTGCACCCACATTCAAAAGAGTGTGGGGATAGTGCTGCCACTACTGGCCAGTTGTGGGTGCTGGTCATCCTCCCCTAGATCCAGAAGCCCTAATGTAAGTCTGGTTTTCCTGTCAGTGAGGACATGACCTAGCTGTAGCTGCTTACAAGAGTACCTGTCATACAGGGGCTTGAATCCTATTCTTAGTTCCACCAAGAGCAGACCTCTTGAATCAATTTATCTACTAGTGATGTAACGATTATTCATCATGGTTCGCTAAAGATACGAATTGCTGATTTCTTAGCCCCTTTGTTTTACCTACGAGGCAAGAAATTTGCCACATGATCACATAGGTGTGAGAATTTTCACATGGTTCAATTGCAAATGAAGTAAAGGTATGGGAAATTCCTTTTGAAGTGTGTTGTTCCAAATTGTTTTATTGTTTTATGGTATCATTGCCATAAATGCAAGAGTGTGTTAATTTTCACATTCAGGTCACATACAAAGCTGTCTTGACAATGAGATGTTGTTTTTGCAATGATTGGACTCCCATTTATCAAAGCTCAAACAGAAAATGTCACACAAAGGAAGATGGGAGTGAGATCTGGTTTCTGAAAGAGACAAAGTAAAGAAGACAAGCTGGGATCAGTTTTGACAACAAATCCTATAGCTGGAAGGGGGATTATGGAAGCTGTAGTCCAAAGTACTTTTTATAAGCTTCTTGAAGGCACATGTGTGTGTCTGTGTATGCGTGCGTACACACACACACACACACACACACACATTATTTCTGCAGCCCATGTAGCCAGATAGCTGTCCCTGTAGCAGCAGAGGGGCAAAGGGATGAGTCCTAGAGAGCACTGCTTGCATTTTAGATAGACTCCTAGAGTTGGAAGGGACCCCTAAGGGCCATCCAGTCCAACCCCTTCTGCCATGTAGGAATACACAGAATGCTAGAGTTGCAAGGGACCCAAGAGTTATCCAGCCCAACTTCTTTTGGGCATGCAGGAATATGTAGAATCCTAGTGTTGGAAGAAACCTCCAGGGGCCATCCAGTCCAACCTTCTTCTGTCATGCAGGAATACACAGTATCCTAAAGTTGGAAGGGACTTCCAAAGAACATCCAGTCCAACCCCCTTCTGCCATACAGGAATGTGTAGAATCCTCGAGTTGGAAAGGATCCCCAAAGGCCATCCAGTGTGTGTGTGTGTGTGTGGTGTCCAAACACAAACCTTCAACTAGCACAGCTTCATTGAGCTGGATGTTTTTGGACTGTAGCTCCCAGCATTTCTCAGCATTGACTACACCAGCTAGGGGATGCTGGGATTTGCAATCTAGTAATACCTGAAGAGCCATATGTCATAATAAGGTCTGTAGCTTCTATATACACCCAAAATGATACCCATGAACCCATTCCCAAGAAATCTGGGTTAAAGTAGCTGCAAATTTGCAACTGCTGGAACTTCATCTTTAATGGTAACAATGGTGTTATTGCCATCCACCTTTCCTCTAAAGTTAGCTATGGGAAAAGAAATTATAGCAATAGCAAGTACATTTCTATACTGCTTATCAGTGCACTTAAGCACTCCCTAAGCTGTTTACAAAGTGTAAGCCAATTGTCCCCAACAATCTGTGTACTCATTTTAGCAACCTTACCTCAGAAGGATGCAAGCCTCCGTCCAGCTTGAGCCCTTGGCTGGTATTGAACTCGCAACCTTGCTGTTTGTGAGTGAGTGGCTGTAGTGCAGGCATTTAACCACTGCACCACCAGTGTTCCTTATGCCAGCACCAGTATTTTGCTGTGAGTTCTACCAGTTCTAATATAACTTTGAAATGTGAAATTTAATTGAATTACCTTGGTCTTTGATGGGCTATCAAGGACCATGATTACTCATTGGAAACCAAGTTAGTTTGGTTAGAAGGGATCCTGAAGAGGGCATAGAGACCTCTTGGGAGAGTACAAAGAAAGTCAGATATTGAGGACAGGTTAGGCATTACTATCTTCTTGAAGCCTGCTCACCTGACATGCCGGATGACTTGGGAAAGCCAGAAGAGGAGTGTGTGTGAGAAAGAATGGCTGATACTTCTGCTAGCTGCAGTTTTATGCATTCCTTATTCATCTATTCTATCACGGTGTTCCCCCATGTTAATATTTTGGTAGGAAAGGGACTGGGCTGCATGTGGCCCACTGCCAAACTACCTGGGGACACATGTGTCCTACTAAGTCTGTGTTTTCAGCCCCTGACATCTCCAGTCTCTCCTGGCTACATTTTTGTGACCTCAAGAAAGGGTAAGCTATCTCTCTTGGAAAGCTCCAGAAAAAAGACTTTTGCTTTTAGATAGCTTACATCTCCCCTGCACTTATGACTCATGATATCATTGATCCTAAGTATATCAACACTTTGGGGTGTGTGGGAAATTAGCTATCATTGTTCATGAATGAAATGCTGGTTGTTGTGGTTAGAATTCTGAAAACATCAATAAAGCACACTGCAGCAATGGAAAAGAACATCAGAAGACATTAGAGAAAAGATGGGGGATGGGGAAAAATAGAAAGACCATAACACAACATTTAGATATGAAGAAATGTTATGCTCAACCCTTCATGACTGTTTGCAGTTCTTGTCACTGCATGTCAAAAGGTGTCCTGTAGGAATGACAATGTACAGGAAAATGACATGCTGATAAACAAAATGTCTAGTTCATACTAAATTTTGTTATTTTATGGACTTATTGCAGCATATTTACAAGAAAAGGAACTATATATTTATGAATGGACAAAAAGTACAAACACATCTACACCCCACCCCACAAAATCAACATCTCTTATTCCAAATACTGTGATTGTTTTGTGCTTTCAAGTCAACTCTGATTTAGGAAGACCCCTTTTATAGGAATTTCCTGACAAGACTGACATTGCCTGATTATCACATTATACTGTTATAGAACTATTATTTCACTTTAACTGCTATGGCTGCCTCATGTGGAATCCTGACTTTAGGGAAGGGCATTTAGAATTCTCAGCCAGAGAGCTCTTAGGCCTCAATAAACCTCAATCCCCAGAATTCCACAGGAGACAATTAAAGTGGAAAAAATACACTATAACAGCATAGTGTGATATTGTGAATGTGACTTGCCCAGAACCACCCTATAGTTCTCCATGGCTGAATAGGGATTCGAACTCTGGTCTCCAAGCATCCTAGTCTAGAACTAAAGCCACTACACCACACTCCTTCTCGATCTCCAATACCAGCCAATGGAATTTCTGAAATTCTCAGAATCCCCCAGCCTGGTATAGATCAATTAAATTTAACATTTTATTGAATGGTCCATGCATGAAATATTAATAGAATAAATAAATAAATGAGACAGAATTTCATATAAAATTGAGAGTGATAGTTAATAGTTGCCGGGTGCTCCCTTAAACATCCTATCACTCAGGGAAGTGTTAAGAGTCACAACTTGCCTTGTACAAGGAATCTTGGTGTGCATTTGTTTGTAGGTTATTGTTCAAAACCATATGGATTTTGCACAAGGTGACTCTCAGTTTACAACTTAGCAGTTACCCAACAGTTAAAAAAACAGAACTTGTTTTCAGTACATAACACAGACACATGAAACACACACATGAATGCAACAAACTTAACCAATTGTACATATCACCCCCACAGTATTCATGGTGTCTGTCTTCTTAGAAGCTATGTTTTGTATATCAATATGTTTAAATATGTCAGTACTTCAACAGGTATTCTGTTAACAATACAACAGATAATATGCAGGACCTATAAAGTGTATCTTTGCACCAACAGCAGAGGAGGAGTGTCTGAGGCTCCAAAGCCAGCCTGCCATCCCTTTCAGATTTACCACCTGTGGAGGAGGTGCATCTGAGGCTTTTAAAGCCAGCCTGCCATCCATCCCAGAGTTACCAACAGCAGAGGAGAAATGTCTGAGGCTTCAAACCAGCCTGCCACCCCCTTCTAGAATTATCAACAACAGAGGAGGAGCGTCTGAGGCTTCAAAGCCAGCCTACCACACCTCCCAGAGTTACCAACAGCAGAGGAGCTTCAATGGCTTGAAAGCCAGCCTCTCACCCCTTCCCGAATCACCAGCTGTGGAGGAGGAGCTTCAGTAACCTGAAAGCCTTTGCTGCCTGGACTTCAATTCTAATTACCCTTTATTGATCTGAGAAATTTACTTGACTACAATTTTGTATCTTCTGGAGTTACTCAAAGGTTAGTTCACTCACTGAAAACTGGATTTAATCAGTATAAATTGATGTGAGTTTCTTTCTTTTTTGGTTATTTTACCCATCTGACTTCTGGTTTCTTAAGGTGACAGGCAATGTTACTAAACACTGTCAGCTATTACCTTTTCATTTTTGTCATTGGGACCATTCTTTTTCATGGTCCCATGCATTTCTCCTAATTTGGTCCCTATCCAGCCTCTTCCTCTCAGTTTCCATTCTTCTGTTCACTTTGGAATTGTTGCTTTGCAGCCCCTAAAGCAACAGCAGTTCATGACTTTTTTCTTTCTAAATCATTTAATCTCCTCGTTCTTACTGAAACCTGGTACCTGGCCCATGATACTGCTACTTCTGCTGCCCTCTCTTTTGGTGGACTTTCTTTCACCCACAACAGCCATTGTGGGGGTAGAGGAGGTGGTGTTGGCATTTTACTGTCAAATTCCTGCCAGTGTCAAGTTATGGCTTCACCCCCCCCCCCCCAAGCTATTGTTTCTCTTCATTTGAGTTTAATTCCATTAGACTTTTCTTTCCTCTACAGCTGCTGGTTGCGGTTATCTATTGCCCACCTGGTTCTGCCATCCAGTTCCTTTCTAACTTTGAGTCATGGCTGACATTCTTTTTATCAGATGCAGTCCCTCCTTTGATCCTAGGCAACTTCAATCAGAGTAAGCAAGTTGCAGCTCCTTAAATGCTTCCAGCATTTATCATTATTAGCTGGGCTGGAAGGGTCTGATGGGAACTGCAGTCCAACAACACGTGGAGGGCTGCACTTTAGGCCATGCTTGTCTTAGATACTGTCCCTATAAAATAAAAGTTAAAGGGTTATTATCAACATGCTTGCATAACTAGTGGAAGCTGGATTTTTTTCATTAACCTCTTACTAGATTAACTTTTAGAGTTTAACAGCATCATCATTGTTATTATCATGTTTATCAACAACAACAACAACAACAACAAAAATGTTCACTAGAAGTAGGTAAATGGACTCATGCTTTCTCTAAGAAACCTAGACCCCTGGCATCCAGTTAAAATGGTTTAATCTTCATGATTATACAATTCTTTTTGAAAACACAATGCTCAAAACCATGAAATGTTGTTATATGTTTCTCAGTTCTCAACCTGTCTATATCCATATGTTAAGATTTGTGAAAGATTGATGTCACCTTTTCACATGTGAATGTAATGGTTTCAAAGTGAAAAACTGGCATTTGGTAATTGTCAGATCTGGATCATTGATTGATAACTGTTAGGTAGCTTGAAGTTAAGCAAACCATTGAAAATAAAAACAAAATTACAATCCAGCTGATTAAAGCTTTGAAAAAGCAACATTAGTATTGCCTTTTGGTGCAGGCCCTGAAATTAAGCTTGATTTATCTGTGTATTTTTGACTCTGCTTCAACTTTTGAATATCATATAGGAAAGCATTATTTTGTTGGGTAAACTATCCTGGGTATTTTTGATCAAGCAGTAGCAATGATCAGTGCTCTTGCATCCATTAACACTGACAAAACTAATTGGAGCTGAGTCTCTTGTAGCACTGATGGATCATCAAGAGATGCCACCACCACATATCACCAAAACTTCCATTAGCCTTTGCAGATCACACTTGATATTGGAAAGGCAATAAACATTGCCGATCACAGAATCATAGAGTTGGAATAGACTACAAGGGTCTTCCAGTCCAACCCCTTCCTATGCAAGAACATACAATCAAGGAATACACAATTATGAGACAATTAATATAACCATTGTATACCAGTGTGATGTAGTGATTTGAGCATTGGACTATGACTCTGGAGAACAGAGTCTGAATCCCTGCTTGGCCATGGAAACCCACTGGGTGATCTTGGGAAAACCACACCCTATCAGCCTCAGGGGAAGACAATAGCAAACCTCCTCTGAACAAATCTTGCTTAGAAAATGTAATAGGCTCATCTTAGAGTTGCCATAAATTGGAAATGACTTGAATGCATGCAACAACAAAAATGACAATGACAACAACAACAGTGCTACATTTACAGTCTAATTAATTTCCATCATTGGGCCATTAACAGCAATATACAGTTGTAGGGTAAAACTACATACTATGAAAAACATGCACCAGATATTGAAAATGAGATCCTTGTGTTTGACGTCTTCCCTCTCTCTATAACATGGATAGTCTCACCAGGTTGCCATTTTTGTGACTAGATTCACACATATCCAACACACACACAAAGCAATGTCACCAAGTAAACAAAGCAGTTTAAAAAAAAGAATGTAATGAAACCACATTGAGGCAGGTGAAATAATGTTATGGTAAGAGAAGATACAATGGAATGCATAGGTGTTATTCTTTATGCATTCCGTCACTAATAAGACAAGCATACTGTTGATACTTATTGTCTGAGCTGTTGTGGTGGCAGGAATGTTATGTTACATGGAAACAGTTTTGCAGTCTAGATTCTATGAGTGAAGGGGAAATTTGACTCAATTTGAAGTCCTAGTCAGACTAATGACAAAAAGAATTCTTGAGATGAAGGCTTAGGTCTTTATTACAGACTGCTATGAAAGTGGAATTTTTACAGGATAAAAGTGCTTATCACAAGACATCATTTCTGTCCTACTGCTGCCTTACTGTAGTACATCTTTTTATTGATGAGCAAAACCTGTCAATAGTCTCTCAATCTCACTGTGATTCCATTTTTGCCTTCATGCAATAGGTCCCTTCCACTGCAGTTCTGCATCTCAGATAGTCATGTGGTGTGACTGGGCATGATTCTTCTCCTCTTCCCCCTCTCCCCACATTCCCTCACAGTGATAGCACTGTCAATAACTTCCCAAATCTGGCTACTGTGTACTGTGAATGTACATACAGCAGCACCACGCTTCAGGATGGAGGAGCAGCAACACATTCACACAGCAGTTGGCTTTGGGGGGTGATTGGCAGCTGTTATCACTCATTCCCTTCTTCCTCCTGAAGATGCTTTGTTGCATTGCAGAAAAGAGATCACATGCTAATGGATCACCAAAATGCTATTGTGGGGAAAAGTGTGATAAATAATGATGCCAAACCAGCATGCTTCCATTCTTAAACTAGTGTGTTTGTGGTGGGACAGCAAGCTGGTTTCATAAAGTCCTGATAGTGTCCCTAGAGAGATTTTAAAAAGATACCAGGATAGGAAATAGTCTGAGAGGCAGAATGTAAAGGAATACTTTTTGTCTTCAGAAGTGCAGAAGACATAGTATGTCAGGTTAAAAGGCTATATGCTATATAGAGGGAGGGAAAGAAGGAGAAAGGAAGGCTTTCTCAAATAAGAGGCAAGGACTCTATACAAAATAGTTACCAGTTCTAAGCTCACTAATGTCTCCTGGTGGAGGGGTGCAAATGCAGCCTTTTAGCTTTCCACGGTTGCCCACCCTAGTCTAAAGGCTAAATCTAAGCAAGGGATTTCAACAGTGTTGGTTTCTACTATCATGGCTGCCCAATATCTTTGAGAAGCTAAGGGGTATCTATACCCCAAAGGCTGTTGTAAAATAGGAGTTGCTGAAGTTCAGCTACTCCTAGAAAGCTGGGCCACAGCTAACAGAATGAACTTCAACAGGGAGAAATGTAAGGTACTGCACTTAGGGCGAAAAAATGAAATGCACAGATATAGGATGGGGGACACCTGGCTTAAGGAGACAACATGTGAAAGGGATCTAGGAGTCCAAGTAGACCACAAGTTCAACATGAGTCATCAGTGCAATGCGGCAGCTAACAAGGCCAATGCAATTTTAGGCTGCATCAATAGAAGTATAGTGTCTAGATCAAGGGAAGTAATAGTGCCACTATATTCTGCTCTGGTCAGGCCCCACCTGGAATATTGTGTCCAGTTCTGGGCGCCACAATTCAAAAAGGACATTGAAAAACTGGAGCGTGTCCAAAGGAGGGCGACTAAAATAGTGAAAGGTCTGGAAACCATGTCCTATGAGGAACGCCTTAGGGAACTGGGTATGTTTAGCCTGGAGAAAAGAAGGTTAAGAGGTGATATGATAGCCCTATTTAAATATTTGAAGGGATGTCATATTGAGGAGGGAGCAAGCTTGTTTTCTGCTGCTCCAGAGACTAGGACCCAGAGCAATGGATGCAAGCTGCAGGAAAAGAGATTCCACCTCAACATTAGGAGGAATTTCCTGACAGTAAGGGCTGTTCGACAGTGGAACACACTTCCTAGGAGTGTAGTGGAGTCTCCCTCCTTGGAGGTCTTCAAACGGAGGCTGGATGGCCATCTGTCGGGGATGCTTTGATCTGGATTTCCTGCATGGCAGGGGGTTGGACTGGATGGCCCTTGCGGTCTCTTCCAACTCTATGATTCTATGATTCTATGGCGGTTTACAGACCGCCAAATAGTACGTCATCAATACGTACTAGGGTTAGGAAGGGGCGGTGCTTCCGCACCCCCTAACCCTAGTACGTATTGAATACGTACAAGATGGCGGCGCCCTGTTCATACGGGCGCCGCCATCTTTACGTATCGGACGCTGAGCGTCCGTACGCGTCGCGGGCGTTGTGACGTAGTGAGTGCGCCCCTGGCGCCTCGCTACGTCGCAAACGCGACTTAAAAAGAAGCTCCATTTTGGAGCTTCTTTTTCGGTCCGCGCGGGAGTCGGGCCATGTGAAGGCTCCGGCTCCCCCGCGGACCTACTGGCGGCGGCGGCAGAGCGCCGCAAAGCGGAGGTATGTACCCCGCCTATGATTCATTGTTTTCAAGTGAGTCCCAGTGTGTGGGCTGCAGGCTTGCAGTCTCTATGCAGTGATGAAATTTCAATTTTCTTGCTGTTGCATTTGCTAATGTTCATGCAGGTCCCCTTTCAGACATTCCTTCTTAATGTTCCATTCATAATATACATGCTTTAGTGTGATGTTTAGGTCCTGTTTAAAAATATATTCATTTAACAGCAGCAGCAACACAAACAACATACTCCAAATGTAAATTCTTGTGCGGAGGGCTTGCTTGTTCACTAACACTCCAAAATGCTAAGAAACTGCAGTTGTTAAAGATCTAAAATAGGTCATCAAGTGTCCACAGGACTTGCAGGGTAATCCACTTGTACTTCAGTCTTCTTCTTTTCCCTCCACTTTACCCAGCAATCCACTTCACCAAACATTATAACCTTTTCCAATGAGTCACAACATCTCATGTACAAAAGCCTTAGGTTAGTCATCTTGTCTTCTAATAAGAATTTAGGACCCATTAATTTGTCCTTTTAGTAGTCCATGGCATCCACAGAACTCTCCACCTACACCACATTTCATGAAATCATAGAATAATAGAGTTGGAAGGGGATTCATGGCCATCAAGTCCAACCCAATGCAAAATCTCCAAGTAAAGTATCCCCAGCAGATAGTTGTCCAGCCTCTTTTTTAAGAGAACCAGTAAAGAGAACACGACCATTTCACTAGGCAATTGGTTTCATTGCCAAAATTCTTACTATCAAAATCTAACCTCCTGTAACTTCAAACTTTTAGACCTGGTCCTACTCCTTGGGACAGCAGTGAACAAGTCTGCTGCCTCCTTTCTGTGACAGCCCATCATGTGTTCAAAGCATGTACAGCTTGGTGAAAAGAAGACTGAAGGGTGTTTCAGTTTGTTCTTCACCAAGATGAACATGCTCAGCTCTTTCAGCCTTTCCTCATATATTTTTTCTCCATACCTCTTATCATGCTCATTGTCCTTCTCTTAATCTTCTTCAACCTTCTTAAAATAAGGTGCCCAGAACAGAACATAGTTCTCCAGATAAGACCTGACCAAAGCAGAACATAGTGGAAGAATTACCTTCCCCCACTTGGAAATTATGCTCCTGTTAGTGCAGGCTAAATAGCATTCATCTTCTTTGCTGCAGCATCACAATGCTGGCTCATGTTCAACGTATGATCAACAACAATCCCTGGGTCTTTTTCACATGTAGTATTACTGAGTCATGTATCCCCATCCGTCACCTGTGTATTTGGTTTTTGTAGTCTAAATGTAGAGTTTTGCATCTATCTCTATTGAAATTTGTTTTATAAATTTCTGCCCAATTGTCAAGTTTATCTAATTATTTTGAACTTTTTTCCTGTCTCTCCGTGTTAGCCACTCTTCCCAGCTTTGTGTCATGTGCAAAATTTATAAGGATTCCTTCTATTCTGTCATGTATGTCCCTGATAAAAAAAAATACAGAAGGGTGTTAGCCCTGGACAGAATCCAGAGGCACTCCACTTGAGACCCCCTTTCGGTCTAAAGCACAGCCATTGATAATTGTTTGAGCATGGTTTTCCAACCAATTAAAGATTCAACTGACAGTGTTTCCAGCTATTCCACATTTAATCAGTTTGTTAATCAAAATATTATGAGAGAAGGGACCTTATCAAATACTTGCTGAAATCCCGATAAATGATGTCTACAGCATTCCCATAATCTATTAAACTAGTGGAAAAGGTTAAAGGTAAACTAATGACTCAGGGTTTTTTGTTGTTTTTTTTTTAAAAAAAGATAGATAATTAATTTGGCAGGATTTGTTCTTGACAAACCCTTGCTGGCTGCTACTGGTTACTGGACTGTCATCAGAAGGAGATAGGATCATCAAGAGGAAAGTCAGAAACATCCATGCACTTCCCATGTATATCTAATCCATGTATTTCCAATTTCTAGGTAACCTGTGAAAGTTGGAGAATGAAGAAAGTGGACAGAAAGGAAATCATGTAACTTGAAATGAATGATTGATTTGTTGATTTATAATCTGCCTTTCTTCCAAAATGGGATTTAAGGTGACAAATTTTGTGAAGGAGGAGACCTCTACAGATACTATAGATTGAGAAAAGGGAAAACAATCAGGCCAGACAACAAATCAAGCATGACCTCTCACTAGAAGCCATTAAAAAAAAAAAAAACCATAAAGGAACTCTACTGTACTTTGGACATACAATGGCGGGATACAGACCTCCGCTTTGCGGCGGTCTCCTGCCGGCGCCATTTGCTCCGCGTGGGAGCCGCAGCAGCCAAACCGCGCGGAGCAAAAAAGAAGCTCCATTTTGGAGCTTCTTTTTGCGGCGCCTCTATGATGTTGCGAGGCGCCGCTGGTGCATTCGTGACATCATAGGCGCCGTGACACGTCTGGACGCTATGCGTCCAGTACGTAAAGATAGCGGTGCCATGTGGAAGGGGCGCCGCCATCTTGTACGTATTGTATACGTACTAGGGTTAGGGGGGTGCAGAAGCACCGCCCCTTCCTAACCCTAGTACGTATACAATACGTACTATATGGCAGTTTGTATCCCGCCATTGAAACAACATGATTCATTGGAAAAGCTAGTAATGCTCAGTACAGTAGGAGGCAGTAAAAAAGGGGGAAACCACATTGCAAGAGGATTGTAACATAAAAGAAGTCATCACATCAAGTTGCCAAGACCTGACCTGAGCTGTTCATAACTGTAGTGGTGGTGATGGTGATGGTGATGGTGATGATGATTATAGTATTTATACTCCGCTCTTCAGCCCTAAAAGCTATCAGAGCGGCTTACAGTTCTTGGAAGTCTCTTGTTAGTAGGGTAGCCATAAGTCAAAGTCAACTTGATGGCAAATGATAAGAAAAATACATCTTTCCTGATACAGTTGGCCCTCCTTATCCGTGGACTTTTTATCCACGGATTCAAGCATCCATGGCTTGGAAATATTCAAAAAAGTATAAATTCCAAATAGCAAACCTTGATTTTGCTATTTTATAAATTGTTTTTAATAATTATTGTAGATATCATGGATAATTGTATTTTTAACTGTAATTGTATATTGTCTTGTTGTTTTATATTCTGCTGTAATCCCGCTTCGATCCTCTGGGAGAAGCGGGAAATATAAATAAAACATATTATTATTATTATTATTATTATTATTATTATTATTATTATTATATAAGGGACACCATTTTGTTATGCCATTGTATTTAATGGGACTTGAACATTCACAAATTTTGTTTTCCATGGAGGGTCCTGGAACCAAACCCCAGTGGATAACAAAGGCCCACTGTATTACTGTAGGCTGCTTTGATTGTTGCCTTGCATTGGAAAAGCATCATCCAAATAAACAGGATGGTGATGGCCACTGGTGTCACTGAGCTCAGTGAAGCCCTCTCATCTCAAGCTACCAATGGTGGTGGTGGCCTGCCCCACCCTCCTTTCCTGCTGCCTTACTTACCTTCTGCTCACATTGCTGCCTAGGCTCTATCCCCTGCAGGGAGCTGGGCCAGTGAAGAAGCCACGAGGGGCACACTTGCCTCTCTTTTGCCCTTATTTCTTCCCAGGGCAAGAGTTGGGCAACAATGAAGTCACAAGGAATGCACTTGTTCCACTGGGCTTCAGTGGGTGCTACTCCTCTTCTGGGACTGTCACGTTGTACAACCTGCACCCCCCACACCCACCCAGTGATGCCATTGAACCCAGGCCCAGTTGGATGAGTTGTTTTGCTTCTTGCCGGCTTTCTTTATTGTCCAGCTTTCACAACCCTATGAAGAATCAGAAATAATATGATTTTCCTGATTTTGGTATTGAATTATATGCCTTTACTCTTTATAATAGCAGCATTGTAGATCTAAAAACCTAGTTGTTGTTTTTCTGTTCACTGAATAGACACATATGTAACAAAAGCTGTTGTGTAACATATTTACATTGCACACTACAAATACCTAAATAAATAAATGTTATTTATATTTTCCCACCTCTCCCAGGTGGATTGAGGCGGGATTACAACTTAATAAAATATACAAAATACAACAGTAAATTACAATAAAAATTAACTAATAATTTTTTTAAAACCAGTTCTATCAAAAATTGACAGTGGAACGGAAATATACAGACTCAAGGAAGGAAGGAACAGTATTTCTTATATGAGGTTAGGTGGATAAGCTTGCCGGAAGAGATCTGTCTTAACTGCCTTCCTAAAAGTATCCAAGGAAGTAATAAGATAGGTCTCTTCCGAGAGGCTGTTCCATAATTTTGGAGCCACTACAGTAAAGGTTCTTTGGAAAGTTGAAATTAATCTAGTTGTTTGTAATTCTAGTTGGTTCTTCCCAGTTATTCTGAGATTGCGGGGTGGATTATGTAGGGAGAGGCATTCCCTCAAGTAACTAGGGCCCAAGCCATGGGTAATAACCAACACCTTATACTGTGGTAATAAAGGTAATAACCAACACCTTATACTGTGGCCGGAAGCTGATTGGCAGCCAGTGGAGAGATTTTAACACAGGTGTTATGTAGTCAAACCCTGATGTACCAGTGACCACTCTGGCTGCGGCATTTTGAACCAATTGAAGCTTCCAAACTTGGTATAAGGGTAGCCGCATGTAGAGCGCATTGCAGAACTCTAAGCGAGAGATTACCAGTGCATGTACCACTGCTTCAAGGTCCTTTTGGTGGGGTCACAGTTGGTGTATCAACCAACTTGGTACCATCGCATCTATTTGAGATGACAACTGTAAGGACAAATCCAAGCGTACTCCCAAACTGCGAACTTCGTCCTTTAGGGAAAGTGTGACCCCCGTCTAGGACTGGTTGACAAATCTCCTTCCCCAGACTTGGGGTACCTATCACGAGTACCTCTGTTTTCTCTGAATTCAGATTGAGTTTGTTTTCCCTCATCCAGCCCATTACCAACCCAAGGCAGGCATCCAGAGAATAGATGCCATCCTTAGTCACTGCAGCAGTTGGAGGCATACAGAAATAGATTTGGGTGTCATAAGCCTATTGATAACACCACGCCCCCTGTCTCTGAATGATCTCACCCAGCGGCTTCATGTAAATGTTAAATATACCCCTGAGGGATGCCAGATGTCAGCTCTCTTTGAGAAGAACAACAACCCACCAGCATCACCATCTGGAATCTGCCCAAGAAGTAGGAACAGAGCCAATGGAGCGCAGTGCCCCCAATACCTAACTCCCTCAGGCATTCCAAAAGGATACCATGGTCTATGGTATCAAATGCCGCTGAGATGTCCAAGAGAACCAGCAGGTTCACACTTCCCCTGCTGATGCCCAGATGGAGATCATTGACTAAGGTGACCATGGCAATTTCAACTCTGTATCCCGCCCTGAAGCGGGTTTGAAATGGGTCCAGTAGCATGCATTCATATAGAAATGGGTGTAGACATGTGGTATAGATGGAGAAACTGGCTTACATTACTAAGGACCGGAACAGACTGAGAAAAAAAAAAGCCAGCTTCCCAGTGGTTGGGGGTGTGGCGCTTACACCCTGCGACATATTGGCCACATGTGTGTTCCAAACAAACTCTTTCTTGCAGGCACAAATCCACAAACATGCTTCACAGATGCTTCAAACTTTACTTAACAGAATGCACAGGTTCCCACAACCCAAATAAACTTCACAGTCAAAGGCAGTCTCTAGTTTCTTCACTGAGATTCCTCATTGAACTCACCCTTCCAACTGGACCACTTTTCCAGGGTTTCTATTTCTGTTTTGCCTCTCTCGCTGAGCCTCGGAGCCTGCTCCCACTGTTCGGCCTTTGAATCCCACCACTTTCCTTGCAGCATTCCTTCCTCCTTTTGGTGCCACTCTCCTTTGTGGGGATACCTAAAGTCTCCTTCCTCTTTAGGGTCATGAAGCTTTATCCCTAGGTGTGGCCCAACATTTAACAGCCCATGCTTCTCTTGCAAAGTCACTGCACATCCCTCTCTTCCAGGACTTTTAATTACCTTTTCTGTCCCTGTTCCGAATGCCTCTCTGCATCCAGTTCTTCCGCGTCTTGCCCTCTTCCCGCGTTTTCCTCTCCCATCACCTTTTATCTCCCTCCCCCAGGTCCACACTCCTTCCTCTCGGGCTTCCCCTGGGTCCTCTCTTCTCTCCTGTTGCAGTTCTGCCCAATCAACCCTCTCCTCGCCCTCCCCTCCCTGACTACAGGCATATGCACAACACACTCCCTCAAGCAGGCAGGAAGCCGCTATGAAAATGCCTGGCCATTTACATGGTGGCATTTATGGTGATCCAGCAACATGGCATTTAGACATTGCATGCTTCAGGAGTGTTGTAAAGCTGCTGCAGCAGCAGAAAAGCCAGCTGTTGGGTGGTTCAAAAAGGAATGGCTTTTTGCCGCTTCTTTTTGCACTGGCAAATAGCCAGATTGGGACCACGGCGTGCAGTTGCTGCAGCATGCAGCTGCATGGTGGCTCCAATCTGGCATTTTTGGGCAGTCTGTTTTGCCCCTATGTCCATGCAAGTCTATGGAGAAAAGACAGACGGTAGCAGCCAAACATTTACGGGTCACTTGCTAAAGTGTTTCATTGATATAAACAATTTCTGCTTCAGTCTTGGCACAGACCATCCTATCCTGTTTCCAAGTTTCATTTCTATGGCACAGTACAGTGCTAAAAAGAGGTGCTGGAGAGGCACCTCTACTTGCTCAGCAGCAGCACCATAGCAACCAAATTGTGCAGTGCTGTTGCGCAGCAATAAAGGAGCAACAGCAACAGCGCAATGATATGCCAGCAGCGCAGTGCCATTAGGACACTGCGGTGCTGGCACGTCATCACTGCATGCCCCATCTGGATATTGCCACGTAGCTGCAGTGCACCCATGACATGCTAGGGTTACAGGGCATGTGTGTGCCACAAAGGGCTTGTCTGTACCAGGCCAAAGTTAAACCATTTTCCTTGCACAACCTGTAGAATCTGCCACACACTCAGTTTTCTGGTTGTAATTCAGGAATGTGATTCATGCGACCCAGTCTTAACATAGTGCCATGGTTGTGGCCTTGTAATCAAACATCAAAGCTTACTGACAAAGTAGCTGAAATATCAAGGAATAATGTCTTCCAGACAATCGGTCTTAACCTCTTAAGGGGAGATAAACTATAATTAAAAAAGTGACAGTGACAATTGCATTTTTGAAATGGGTAGTTCAGTGAAATGATGAGGCTTGTCAGAAAGACCCTACAGTCATACATTAATGAAAAGAAGAATTATTAGATGTGGCATTATGGTAGTTAAGAAAACAATAAAAGAATCTCTGAAATCATTTGTTCATGCAAAGCAGCAGTGCAGGAGATACATTTATTTGGTTAAATGTCAAGGTATGTGAGTGTATTTAGTCTTAACAATTACCCTTCTGTGCTAGAAATCTAATTATACCAGAATCATTTAATGTGAGCATGATGTTCATTACATGCATAAATAACAGCAATAAAGCTAAAAGTATGGAGAACAAAAAAATTACTCAAATACACCATAATCCTGAATCTAGAAGGAACTAGAAGATCCTCTACATTTGAGGAATAAGAGCTAATTTAAACATGCAAGGTGCTTTCTCCTGGCATGAGGCTCAAGGCAGCTTACAAAATTATCAAAACAAGAAAAATTTTAACACTCTATAATTAAAAATTAAAACACAATTAAACAAATTATCATTTAAAAATCTCATTAGATTTTTTAAAGTGTAAAATAATTTAAAAACATAACAATAAACTTTAAATAGAGTGTATACACACCATGAACAATAGTTCCCTGCAATCAATTAATCACTAAATCTATGTCTGATGGAAAATGTTTGCTCCTGCCAGCAAAAACTGAGCAGAGGGGAGGCCTTTCTGGGAATTCTACAGCCTGGAAGCAGCCACCAAGGAGACTTATCAACACCTTTCTGAATCATCCTGAGCCCTGTGGAACCCAACACTGGTAGATGCAGCTGGAGCATCCTACATAATGCCCTGAAATGTCCTCTCCTCTGTTTTGTGTTCAGAACTTTAGGTCTTGTTGAAAGTACATAAAAACATTTCAACACCCATATGGTTTCCTTTTATAAACTGTGTCTTTACTGTACTGTGCATACTTTATCAAACTTCTCAGATGTCATCACCCAGCCGCATGAACTTGAACTCTTCTTAGTGGCCTTAGACTAAACTTTGCAGCGTTTTGTCTTGGGTTATGCAATATTTCAACCTAGTTTCCCAAAAATAAAAATGCAAAAAACAAACCAAAAAAATAACCCAATCTGTTTGGAATGCACCTTCAGTACAAATGGATGCCTTGTCAAAAGCCAGTCTGAAATGCTAAGACTGGTGAATAGCTGCCATTCTTAGAGGTAAGTATGAAGGCATTTCCTTCAAATCCTGCTACATCTGCTCCTCCCATAGCCTAAGGTGCTGTCAGCTTTGACAGCTTCAGTGATGAATAAAGTGGGTGTTGATGAACAAAGATAAGGAGCTGTAGCAAAAATATGGAGAATCCTCTAGATCCAAAACCTGTGATACTATATTTTGGCTTCTGTGAAATCAAGTGATCAGGATGGATGTGCAAAAAAGGACAACTCATCATAAAGCTGATACTGCATAATATTCTTGTGTCCTTTGGAGGCAATATAGACAAACATTCTGTTGTTGGTTATGGATGGGTGAAAATTTTGTTTTATTTCATATTTAATAAGAATTTATCAGTATACCAAAATGTTTCCCTATTTGGAAAGAACTCATTTGTTAAATGAATGTAGAAGATGTCTAACATAAAAGGTGCTAATCTATTATTGCTTCCCAAAATCTAGCTGTTCGGAGTGAACTGTTTAAAAAATAAATAAACAAAAGATTTATTTATTTATCAACGTCCCATCTTGAACTCAGTTTCCTAGCTAGGAGGTACCCAAGGGATTTTATAATAATGCAACATTTAACAGTATATAAATTATATCAGTCCTCCCAGGTTTACATTTCCTTCACATATTATTAAACAACAGCTCAGAAAATAAGATCTTCATAATTTGAAGATACTGAGATTTATGAATGGGGAAAACCATAACTGATGGATTGGCTCATTAAGCCCAGATCATAACTCTTAAAAGTCTGGACTAGAATCCCTGTGTATACAACATATTTGTGATGTTGACTTAGAACTGTGTAGTGTTGCATTTTGTCAAGAGCCTTCCCATCTTTTAACACCTATGTGGCATGTTGTTACAATGCCCACCTCTGTGCAAGGTATGTAGACAGAATGGCTGCATCTTTCCAATTTAGTCAGCGTAAATGGTGGAGAAATGCATTTGTTTGACTGATTTTGGATGAATTGATCAAAATGACAAAATTAGGTTTTTTTATCTACTACGGCCATAATTTTTTTATTAAAATTATTTTGTTTATAGAAATTGATTGACTGTGTAGATCCATATGAATAAATTATTCGCCAAATTTAGAAAGGCAACTATCATATAACTTCCTCACAGTTATTTTGATAGTAGATAATCAATTATTTTTGTTAAAGGCATATATTTAGTGTAAATCCTTCCAGGAACACAGATAAAACTCTAACATTTGCATGTACTTATGTATTTATATTATATGCTTGAATATAATGTTTATATTATATGCTGGAATATAAATGTTTCTAACTGGATGTAAGGTAACTTTTGTAACCATTTTATTATTAATAAATTCATATATATGACAAAATTACTTCATATCTAGAATGGAAAGTCCTTTCTTTAAACACTTAATGTGGAAGAAAGTGAAAACGACAAATTTCCCCATCTCTTATTTTAATTAAGAAAATATATAGATTACCTCAAATACACATGCAAATATAAGCTAAATTGGTTCAATGAGACAAAATAATAGTGAGATATTATAATTAAATCAAAGAGCATTTCTGCGTTTTTTTCTGTGTTGCAGCCATCTCACAGTGGCACATGGAAACCACATCTTTTCCACTATGTTATTACTCTACATGCTGATTCAACCAATCCAGACTCTCTACAGAGTCTATCTTTATTATGTGTATTAGTTTGTTGTATTTACCCATTAAGTATTTACACCAGGAGTGGCAACTCTGAAATTGCCAAGGCTTTTCTTCTGTAAACCCTTCTCCAAATGAGCTGCATCAGTATGACCAGAAGTGACATCATATCAAACCTAGTTTCCTTTTTAGATGATTTGTAACTGAGCTTTTGATGTTTTCAGGGGTGGGGGTGATCCAAGTGTTATTAGGGAACTGGGGGTTGTGGAGACAATCCTACTGCATTTTCCAATGTTATGAGATATAGGTAAGTGGTTGGGGATTAAAATCATCACTTTTGAAAAGGGGATCCTGGGGGCTTTGGGGTTTTCAGGGGGGTTGTGTCCTGCAAAACAGGGTCTATATGTGTGGCCCTTATGCTATACTTCCCCACTCCAGATTTAATTGATTATTTAGATATGCTTTTGACATATATCAAAATGTATTGTGAGATGCACCACTGTTCCTCTTGTTTGGGTGTAAGAATATATTCTAGCTATCCTTGCAGATATCTGACAGATAATAAGCAATTTGTAACACAACTTTCTTATGGTGATATGTGGCATAGAACCCCCCCCCCCCCAACCGGACCTATCATTTTTTTAAGTATCAAGCAAGGGGCCAACATAGCAGGTCCTTGTTCAGTAAAGGGTAACTAAAATATTTTTAAACTTTTTTTTTAATGGGCAAAAATTGTGTTTCTTGAATATTGTGAAACACTGACAAGGAAAATCCTGGACTGATTAGAATTTTCGCTGATGGGTTTATTCTGAAGAAAATTCAGTTGTTGGGGTTTGGTGGAGAAACAACATTTTTTTAATGGATTCAAAGTATTATTATTATTTATTATTAACCTTTATTTATAAAGCGCTGTAAGTTTACACAGCGCTTTACATGGTCATATATGCCAGACTAACATGGATATATCTTTGAATATAGACTGAGATTTAGTAATCCATCTGTGCACAAAAGTATCGGAGGCCAGAACCCCAAGTGTATGTCTAGGGACGTTCTGGCTTCCTGTTTCATACATGACTCTCAAATTATTCCCCCCCCGCAGGGCATATTAAAACAGCCAAACTAACATGTTACAGTGTGCCTGCGCCCTATGCGGGTGCACTATATGCGCTTCCTGCTTACGCGGAGCCGCATGACATGAAACAATGGCTTGTGCACTTGTGGCGCTGCACTGCCGCACCCCATGTGCACATGCTCCATTGTTTCCTAGGGGTGCGAGCATACACAGATTTTCTCTTATGCGGAGGGGGTGTTCGGAACGATCCCCCACGTAAGGGAGGCTCACTGTTGTTAATCTCATTTTTTTGGGAATGACACTTCATGCTGGCACTTTTATATGAGGCAAACACAGCCAACAGACTCCTATCTGTTACCACTGCTATAGATTTGGGGAATTGTAGTTTGTTGTGGCACCAGAGCTCTCCAACAGAGGAAGACTAAATGTCTACAAAACTACTATTCCAGAATTCCATAGCATTGAGCCATGGCAGTTAAAGTTGTGTCAAACTGGATTATTTCTACAGATGGATGCAGTACAGTCACCATAGAAAAGGCCGGGTTTTGTCCGGACACTTTGTATGGAAGCAGATCCCAGGATTGATATCTGCCTTCATTGTGAAATGAGTGCAAATGGGGAGGAGAAAAAACACTTTATAGCACCAACCTCTGTTGCAAGACTTAAGAGGCAGTACCAAGCAGCATTACTCAAATCGAGGTGGAAAAAAAATGTGTGAGCAGCCAAGCAGTGGTGATAAATCATGACGCAGGGACTAAGGTTATGGTGGCAGCAGAACTCAGTCTGCCCACTGCAAAGGCTTTGGTAGTGAAATCGGAAGGAATGGGATGGGAGGTTTAAGCCTTGATAGGGACGTTTCCATACCATCCCAGATTGCAACAGCATTGAGATGAGCAGAGCAATTTTACCAAATCAACCAAACAAAAGCATATTGCAGTCACTCTCCTGTTCTTAAATTGTGTTACTGAATCTCGTATAGTTGTTTGCTGGTAAAATAAAGCAGAAAAGTATCATCTCTTCAAGTATAGTGGCATTCATTTCCATACCATTTCATATTTAGTTAAACTCTAGCAGACATAACTGATTGATGCTCAATCTAGGGGAACTGTGTGCAACAATGATGACTTTAAATTAATTAATTGTATGTGTATGAGTGTGTGTGGTGTGGTGTGTGTGTGTGTGGCAAACTGTACAGATGAGCACACAAACACACAAGTTGCCTGTCTGATTTGGGCCAGGTCAGTTAATTTTAAGGATCATGTGTCTCTAGAATTTATGTGGATGTTTACATTTAAAAAAAAACAAATGTTCAACATTTTGGCTTTTTCAGTGCAAGTTAATGTGAGAACTGGTCACCCAGATTCCCAATCGAATCAGTCTAGGGTTGGAACAGACTAATCCAATCAATCCAGGCCACATTGGATCTGAATTACTCACTGAATCTGAACTCAGTGGTTTAAATATTTTAATGCTATTTTGAAGTAAAGGTGAATTTCAATCATATAGAAAGACAGATAGATGGGCAGGTAGGCATGGTGTCTGGATATATGTATGTGCATATACATATTTTGAGATGATAGATAATAATAATAAATTAATAATAATAATAAAACAACACAACAACAACAACAACAACATTTATTACAGCCATTTGGCCAGCACAATTACAAAATTCCAATTTAAACATAACTTAGTTTTATACATAGGTTCATGTGCAGCAGATGGAGAGTAATTAGAATAATAGAATCCAGAATCATAGAGTTGCAAGAGACACAAGGGCCATCCATCCCCTGCCAGGCAGGAACTCTCAAGAAAAGCACACCTGACAGATGGCCATCCAGTCTCTTTTTAAGACCTCCAAAGAAGGAGACTCCCACACACTGAGGGGTGTTCCACTGTCAACGCCTTGTTAGGAAGTTCCTCCCAGTGTTGAGATGGATCTCTTTTCCTGCAGTTTGCATCCATTGTTCCGGGTCATGTTCTTGGGGCAGCAAGAACAAGCTTGCTCCCTCCTCATATGGCATCTTCCTTTTTTTTTCCAGGCTAAACATCCTCAGCCTCCCTAAGTTGTTCATCTACCAGCTGTAATTTATCAAGAAGGAAGGAAGGAAGGAAGGAAGGAGGAAGGAAGGATTGTTTCTCTGAAACCCATGTTGACTTTTTATGATTTTGGAATTGCCTTCTAGTGTTTCCACACTCTCTGTTTAAAATAATAATAAATAATAATAAAAATTTATTTATGTTTCCCCGCCTCTTCCCGGGGATCGAAGCAGGCTTATAGACTAAATAACAGCACACGTGCTACTAAAAATCAATTAAAAGCAGCTGAAAACAATAAAATATTCAACATCAGACAATAGCATCAACAAGCAAGACAGGGATCATACACAGACGGGCATATCATTCTATCATATCATGGGGGTATCTATCAAGTGGGAGTTGCTCGGCTAAAAAGCCCGGTTTTAACTGTTTTTCTAAATGTTCTCTAGCAAGGCCCCGAGCGGATCTCCTCAGGAAGACTATTCCAAGTCTTAGAGCCGTTGATGGAATGCTCTTTGCGAAGTAGCAACATATTTAAAGGTGCTATTTCCAATGGTTCTTACCCGATGTTCTAGAGTGCGGGGCGGATTATATAGGGAGATGCGGTCCCATAAGTAACTCGGGCCCAAGCCATGTAGGGCTTTATAGGTAATACCAACACCTTGTACTGTGCCCAGAAGCAAATAGGGAGCCGTGAAGATTTTAAGATAGGTGTAATATGGTCGAACCTTGATGAATTGGTGACCAATCTGGCTGCCATATTTGCCTAACTGAAGCTTCCGAGCTTGACACAAGGTAGCCCCCTGTAAGCGCATTACAGAAATCTAGACGAGAGGTTACCAGAGCGTGTAACACCGTTTCAAGGTCCTTTCGGTCTAGGTAGGGTCACAGTTGGCGTATCAACCGAAGTTGATAGCAGCACTTCTGGCCGTCGAATCTACCTGAGATGTCAATTGCAGGGACGACTCCTAAACTGCGAACTTCATCCTTCAGGGAAGTGTGACGCTGTCCAGGACAGTTGGCAAATTTCCTCCTTAGACCCAAGGACCCTATTACAAGTACTTCCGTTTCCTCTGCGATTCAGTCTTAGTTTGTTTTCCCTCATCCAGCCCATTATTGACTCCAGGCAGGCATTCAGAGGAGAGATGCCATCCGTTCCCTGTTAGTTGGTACATAGAGAAACATATTGGATGTCATCAGCGTACTGATAACACCACGCCCCATGTCTCCAGATGATCTCTCCCCAGCGGTTTTATAAATGTTGAACATCATGGGGGACAGAATAGCTCCTTGGGGACACCGATTCAGTTCCCTTAGGGAACAAGTGTCCCCCAGCTTCACCATCTGGAATCTGCCTGGAGTAAGATCAGAACCACTGGAGCACATTGCCCCCGATACTCAGCTCCCTCAGGCGCTCCCGAAGGATACCGTGTTCAATGGTATCGAGCTGCTGAGTGTCCAAGGCACACAAGGTCACACTTCCCCTGTTTATTGATCTGCTCTCGATCTTTCCTGGTTTTGATTATTTTAAGGAATCACACTAGGTAAAAATGGAAAACCCTGAATAAAATAGTTCCATCCATCAATCTATCATCATCTTTGTTTATATCCCTTGTATCTAAGATTTACAAGCAATTACGTTAGTAGCAATGTTAAAACGACATAAGCGGTGTAAAAGAAATTTGTTTAAAGGGTGAAACACAAACATCTATCTTCAGTTGTCTTGGTTCATCTTGCATTGTGCACCTGTCAGGCAGATTTTTTAAAAACTTATAATAGTTATTTATTCTTACTTTTCTTTTTAAAATCAAGGCAGCTGTAGCACTCGCTATATCTTAGTGACATTATATGAGCATGCCTCCATTTTATGCTGAACATCTGTAAGGAATTATTGGGAAATTTTAATGAGCAGATTATGTAAATCATACATGAATAGCAGATTTCATAAGTGGTTTATCAGTTTCCAGGCCTAGAAGCACCTATATTTTGTAGACACAAGCCCCTTCCCCTCAGTCCAAAGGCCATAAAATAATTAGTTTGATCCTTTCTCTTGCTCAACAAGAATTAAAAGGATCCTTCTGGGATGGAATTCTTAAAACTAGCAAGGAAGAGCCAAACTGATTCCTGAATGTGTTAAACATGCCTTTTCATTTCGTTAATTTCCGCTTGTTCCAGGAAACCTTTGGGTGTGCGTGGCAAAAGAACTCCAGCTTTACTTTTTAGTTAAATATTACAAAAATGAATAATTCATTCATACAGTATATATTATTAATCTTGTTTAGCAGCTAGGCAGACGGTGTTTGCAAGTGGTTGTGGTTAAAGACACTTATGCTCTTTCCTAACAGACAAGAGAAAAATCACAGGTGTTATTAGGATACATCTGCATAAAATGGTGGTGCATTGGTGCATAAAATGGTTGGTGCATGTACATGCATTCCTACATTTGTCCAGAGATACATTGGCAATGGGCAAAGGATAGAAGACTCTCCTTTTCACAGTAGGGGGAGGGGGGGATTACAGATTTGGTGATGACTTTTTCCAGACTGGCATTCTTAGTGCTGATATGTCATTTTGTTTGTTTCATTTTGGTTTGGAGTCTTCACATCTTTTTCTGCTACAGAATAAACATTAGATATACCTAGGTTTTTTCTTTATAACAGAAAACATCTAAACTTAAGGGTGTAGTTATTCACTAATTTCATTACTGAAGAAAGCTATGATTAATTTAGTAATTTTTTTTTGCAGCTATGAGAAAGTCTTCAAAATGTGAATTATTTTGTGCAAAATTTGAAAGTGATTATTTTGCACAGAAAATTGCATTTTAAAAAAAAAGAAAATAGGTCAAGCTTTTGGGAAGTCTCCAGGGGCATTGGGGCCTACAAAACAGGTCCCAAAGGGCTGCATGTGTCCACGGGGCCCATAGAATCTCTTGTACAATAAAGCCAGAAGAGACGAAGGGCATCCAGTCCAACATCTTGCCATGCGGGAATGCACAACCAAAGCATTCCAACAGATGGCCTCCAGCCTCTGTTTAAAATCCCCAAGAAGGAGACCCCACCACACTCCAAGGAAATGTGTCCCACTGTTGAACAGCTCTTACCAAAAAGTTCTTCCTAATTTTGATTTGAATCTCCTTTCCTGTACTTTCCTGCTCTCGAGCGGCTGAACTCTTGGAAAAAGTCAGGAACCGCCGATTTCTTCATTATAAATTCATCCTTTTATTTTTCACGCGCTCTGTCTTGGGCAAAACAGAACTATTTTAAATCACTGATCTGCGCTAATGAGAGGCGCCCGCAGCGTTTGTTCTCCTGCTCATCACTACTCAAACCTTCCTCTCCCCCTGTCTCTCATCTTTTTCCCCCACTGACTTTGCAAACTATCATCACAAAAGTCCACTATTCATCTGAAATAGTTCCTCCCGACTGCCCCCTACCACTAACCTCCTGGTACCTTCTACTAAAACTCTTGTGTTTCCCCTGTTCTCTGGATGAATTATCTAAGCTGCTAAATTCTTCCAACCTACTACCTGTTCTCTTGATCCTATTCCCTCCCGTCTCCTAATCTCTATAGCCCTTCTCTTCTGCCCTCGCTCCTCTATATCTTTAATCTCTCTCTCTCTTGGGTTCCTTCCCTTCTGACTTCACAAACATGCTCTCATTTCCCCAATTCTGAAGAAACCCTCTCTCGACCCCCCTTCTTTGTCTAGCTAGTCTCCAATTTCTCTTCTTCCTTTTCTTTCTAAGATCCTAGATGGGTCGTTTATTCTCGCTGTATTAAGTTTCTTGAAGCCAACTCCCTCAGACCCCTTCCAATCTGGCTTCCGCCCACGGCACTCAGAGCGGCCCTCACCAAGATCTCAAATGATCTCTTCGGGCCAAGGCAAACGGCCTCTACTCTTTCTCATTCTTCTCGATTTGTCTGCAGCCTTTGACACTGTTGATCACTGTCTCCTGGTCGATTTACTTTCTGACCTTGGGTTCGCCGACTCTGCTCTCGACTGGTTTAAATCTTACTTGTCAGATAGATCTTTTGCAGTGGTCACGGGTGGTCAGACTTCATCCTTGTTCCGCTATCTGTTGGAGTTCCCCAGGGCTCTGTCTTGGGTCCCCTTCTGTTCTCTCTATACACACTGTCTCTGGTAACTCATCAGTTCTTTTGGTTTCTCTATCTTTGTATGCCGAAACACTCAGCTGTATCTCTCCACCCCTGACCTTTCGACGGGCTTGAACAGCAAGTTTCTTCTTGTCTGACTGCCATCTCTCAGTGGATGCGCTCGGCGCTTGAAGCTCAACATGTCTAAGACTGAGCTTCTCGTCTTCCACCACACCCACCCTTCATTATTCTTTTCGTTTTCTGTCGACGACACTTCTATTCAACGGATCATCAAGCCCGCAGTCTTGGCTTCATTTTTGACTCTCTCTGTCATTATTCCCAGATCCAGGCCACCGCAAGACCTGTTTTCTTTCTCCACAACATTGCCAATCCGTCCATTCCTCTCAATCTCTACTGCCAAGACCTAGTCCATGCCCTAGTGGTTTCGCGACTAGATTATTGTAACCTTCTAATAGGGCTTCCTCTTTCACACCTCCATCCTTTATATCTGTCCAGTATTCAGCTGCCCGTATTGTCACCTCGCTCGCCGCTTTGACCATGTTTCTCCTCTTTTATCCTCCCTTCATTGGCTCCCTTCCCCTTTCGCATCCGGTACAAGCTTTTGTTACTGACTTTCAAAGCCCTCCATGGGTTGGCCCCTCCTACTTATCTGACCTTCTTTCTCCTTACATTCCTATCGCACCCTCCGCCTGGTAGTCAGGGTCTCTGTCACATGTAGGACTACCACTGCCCCCTCCCCGAATTCGTCCCTTCTCGCTGCTGCCCCTTACTCCTGGAACCTTCTTCCCCCACTGCACACCTCCTTCACTTCTCTGCCCAGTTTCAAAACTGAATAAAGATATTGTTTAGAGAAGCATTCCCAGAGGTGAGACCCTCTCTGACCCAGGAAGCCCCTTCTACCATCCATCAAGAAGCCAAGCCCTTCCTCCAGTCATCTGCCTTGGTCCAGCCTCGGAGGTGGAAAAGATCTGCTGGACCTGATCCTTTCCCCACCACCACTCCCTTTCTCCTTTTGTGTCGTGTCTTTTAGATTGTAAGCCTGAGGGCAGGGAACCGTCTGACTTAAAAAAAAATTGATT